>NC_141875.1:494284688-494587718 GCF_056163025.1 Triticum urartu | reverse complement strand
TCCAAATCACCGGAGATCCTAGCGCCGAACGGACGGCACCTCCGCGTTCAACACACGTACGGTCAGCGTGACGTCTCCTCCTTCTTGATCCAGCAAGGGGGAAGGAGAGCTTGAGGAAGATCCAGCAGCACGACGGCGTGGTGGTGGATGCAGGGGTCACCGCAGCAGGGCTTCGCCAAGCTCTATGGAGGAGGAGGAGGTGTTGGAGAGGGAGAGGGAGGCACCAAAGGCATGGGTGTGAAGCCCTTCCTCCCCCCAATATATATAGGGGGCCTAGGGGGGGCGCCGGCCCTAGGAGATGCAATCTCCTAGGGGGGGCGGCGGCCAAGGGGGGTAGAGTGCCCCCCAAGGCAAGTGGGGAGCCCCCCACCCTAGGGTTTCAACCCTAGGCGCAAGGGGTGGGCCTTGGGGGGTGCACCAGCCCACTATGGGCTGGTTCCCCTCCCCACTTCAGCCCATGGGGCCCTCCGGGATAGGTGGCCCCACCCGGTGGACCCCCGGGACCCTTCCGTGGTCCCTGTACAATATCGGTGACCCCGAAACTTGTCCCGATGGCCGAAATAGCACTTCCTATATATAATTCTTTACCTCCGGACCATTCCGGAACTCCTCGTGATGTCCGGCATCTCATCCGGGACTCCGAACAACTTTCGGGTTACTGCATATTATATCTCTATAACCCTAGCGTCACCGAACCTTAAGTGTGTAGACCCTACGGGTTCGGGAGACATGTAGACATGACCGAGATGGCTCTCCGGTCAATAACCAACAACGGGATCTGGATACCCATGTTGGCTCCCACATGCTCCTCGATAATCTCATCGGATGAACCACGATGTCGAGGATTCAAGCAACCCCGTATGCAATTCCCTTTGTCAATCGGTACGTTACTTGCCCGAGATTCGATCGTCGGTATCCCAATACCTCGTTCAATCTCGTTACCGGCAAGTCACTTTACTCGTACCGTAATGCATGATCCCGTGACCAGACACTTGGTCACTTTGAGCTCATTATGATGATGCATTACTGAGTGGGCCCAGAGATACCTCTCCGTCATACGGAGTGACAAATCCCAGTCTTGATCCATGTCAACCCAACAGACACTTTCGGAGATACCTGTAGTATACCTTTATAGTCACCCAGTTACGTTGTGACGTTTGGTACACCCAAAGCACTCCTACGGTATCCGGGAGTTACACGATCTCATGGTCTAAGAAAAAGATACTTGACATTAGGAAAACTCTAGCAAACGAACTATACGATCTTGTGCTATGTTTAGGATTGGGTCTTGTCCATCACATCATTCTCCTAATGATGTGATCTCGTTATCAATGACATCCAATGTCCATAGTCAGGAAACCATGACTATCTGTTGATCAACGAGCTAGTCAACTAGAGGCTTACTAGGGACATGTTGGTGTCTGTGTATTCACACATGTATTACGATTTCCGGATAACACAATTATAGCATGAATAAAAGACAATTATCATGAACAAGGAAATACAATAATAATCCTTTTATTATTGCCCCTAGGGCATATTTCCAACAGTCTCCCACTTGCACTAGAGTCAATAATCTAGTTACATTGTGATGAATCGAACACCCATGGAATTCTGGTGTTGATCATGTTTTCCTCTAGGGAGAGATTTAGTCAACGGATCTGCTACATTCAGGTCCATATGTACTTTACAAATATCCATGTCTCCATCTTGAACATTTTCACGAATGGAGTTGAAGCGACGCTTGATGTGCCTGGTCTTCTTGTGAAACCTGAGCTCCTTGGCAAGTGCAATAGCTCCAGTGTTGTCACAGAAGAGTTTGATCGGCCCCGACGCATTGGGTATGACTCCTAGGTCGGTGATGAACTCCTTCACCCAAATTGCTTCATGCGCTGCCTCCGAGGCTGCCATGTACTCCGCTTCACATGTAGATCCCGCCACGACGCTCTGCTTGCAACTGCACCAGCTTACTGCCCCAGCATTCAAAATATACACGTATCCGGTTTGTGACTTAGAGTCATCCAGATCTGTGTCGAAGCTAGCGTCGACGTAACCCTTTACGACGAGCTCTTCGTCACCTCCATAAACGAGAAACATTTCCTTAGTCCTTTTCAGGTACTTCAGGATATTCTTGACCGCTGTCCAGTGTTCCTTGCCGGGATTACTTTGGT
This sequence comes from Triticum urartu, assembly GCF_056163025.1. Taxonomy (NCBI): domain Eukaryota; kingdom Viridiplantae; phylum Streptophyta; class Magnoliopsida; order Poales; family Poaceae; genus Triticum; species Triticum urartu. The sequence continues at coordinate 494,585,547 of NC_141875.1, read as the reverse complement.
ACCTACCTACCAAACTTACGGCAAGGTTTACATCAGGTCTGGTACACAGCATGGCATACATAATAGAACCTATGGCTGAGGCATAGGGGATGACACTCATCTCTTCTATATCTTCTGCCGTGGTCGGACATTGAGCTGTGCTCAATTTCACACCTTGCAACACAGGCAAGAACCCCTTCTTAGACTGATCCATATTGAACTTCTTCAATATCTTATCAAGGTATGTGCTTTGTGAAAGACCTATGAGGCGTCTTGATCTATCTCTATAGATCTTGATGCCTAATATATAAGCAGCTTCTCCAAGGTCCTTCATTGAAAACCTCTTATTCAAGTAGGCCTTAATGTTGTCGAAAAGCTCTATATCATTTCCCATCAAAAGTATGTCATCTACATATAATATGAGAAATGCTACAGAGCTCCCACTCACTTTCTTGTAAACGCAGGCTTCTCCATAAGTCTGCATAAACCCAAACGCTTTGATCATCTCATCAAAGCGAATGTTCCAACTCCGAGATGCTTGCACCAGCCCATAAATCGAGCGTTGGAGCTTCCACACCTTGTCAGCATTCTTAGGATCGACAAAACCTTCCGGCTGCATCATATACAATTCTTCCTTAAGGAAACCATTAAGGAATGCCGTTTTGACGTCCATTTGCCATATCTCATAATCATAGAATGCGGCAATTGCTAACATGATTCGGACGGACTTCAGCTTCGCTACCGGTGAGAAAGTCTCATCGTAGTCATCCCCTTGAACTTGTCGATAACCCTTAGCGACAAGCCGAGCTTTATAGATGGTCACATTACCATCCACGTCTGTCTTCTTCTTAAAGATCCATTTATTTTCTATGGCTCGTCGCTCAACGGGCAAGTCAGTCAAAGTCCATACTTCGTTTTCATACATGGATCCTATCTCGGATTTCATGGCTTCCAGCCATTTGTCGGAATCCGGGCCCACCATCGCTTCTTCATAGTTCGAAGGTTCACCGTTGTCTAACAACATGATTTCCAAGACAGGGTTGCCGTACCACTCTGGTGCGGAACGTGTCCTCGTGGACCTACGAAGTTCAGTAGCAACTTGATCTGAAGTTTCATGATCATCATCATTAACTTCCTCTCTAGTCGGCGCAGGCACCTCAGGAACATTTTCTTGAGTTGCGCCATTTTCCGGTTCAAGAGGTAATACTTCATCAAGTTCTACTTTCCTCCCACTTACTTCTTTCGAGAGAAACTCCTTCTCTAGAAAGGATCCATTCTTGGCAACAAAGATCTTGCCTTCGGATCTGAGGTAGAGGGTATACCCAATAGTTTCTTTAGGGTATCCTATGAAGACGCATTTTTCCGATTTGGGTTCGAGCTTTTCCGGTTGAAGTTTCTTGACATAAGCATCGCATCCCCAAACTTTTAGAAACGACAGCTTAGGTTTCTTCCCAAACCATAACTCATACGGTGTCGTCTCAACGGATTTTGACAGAGCCCTATTTAAAGTGAATGCGGCTGTCTCTAAAGCATAGCCCCAAAATGATAGCGGTAAATCGGTAAGAGACATCATAGATCGCACCATATCCAATAGAGTGCGATTACGATGTTCGGACACACCATTACGCTGAGGTGTTCTAGGCGGCGTGAGTTGTGAAACTATTCCACATTTTCTTAAGTGTGTGCCAAATTCATGACTCAAGTATTCTTCTCCACAATCTGATCGCAGGAACTTGATTTTCCTGTCACGTTGATTCTCAACCTCACTCTGAAATTCCTTGAACCTTTCAAAGGTCTCAGACTTGTGTTTCATTAAGTAGACATACCCATATCTACTCAAGTCATCAGTGAGGGTGAGAACATAACGATAACCACCGCGAGCCTCAACACTCATTGGACCGCACACATTAGTATGTATGATTTCCAATAAGTTGGTTGCTCGCTCCATTGTTCCTGAGAACGGAGTCTTGGTCATTTTACCCATGAGGCATGGTTCGCATGTGTCAAATGATTCGTAATCAAGAGACTCTAAAAGTCCATCTGCATGGAGCTTCTTCATGCGTTTGACACCTATGTGACCAAGGCAGCAGTGCCACAAGTATTTGGGACTATCATCATTAACCTTACATCTTTTGGTACTCACACTATGAATATGTGTAGCATTACGCTCAAGATTCATTAAGAATAAACCATTCACCATCGGAGCATGACCATAAAACATATCTCTCACATAAATAGAACAACCATTATTCTCGGATTTAAATGAGTAGCCATCTCGAATTAAACGAGATCCTGATACAATGTTCATGCTCAAAGCTGGCACTAAATAACAATTATTGAGGTTTAAAACTAATCCCGTAGGTAAATGTAGAGGTAGCGTGCCGACGGTGATCACATTGACCTTGGAACCATTCCCGACGCGCATCGTCACCTTGTCCTTCGCCAGTCTCCGCTTATTCCGCATCTCCTGTTTTGAGTTACAAATGTGAGCAACCGCACTGGTATCAAATACCCAGGAGCTACTGCGAGTACTGGTAAGGTACACATCAATTACATGTATATCACATATACCTTTCGTTTTGCCGGCCTTCTTGTCCGCTAAGTATTTGGGGCAGTTCCTCTTCTAGTGACCACTTTCCTTGCAATAAAAGCACTCAGTCTCGGGCTTGGGTCCATTCTTTGGCTTCTTCCCGACAGCTTGCTTGCCGGGCGCGGCAACTCCCTTGCCGTCTTTCTTGAAGATTTTCTTACCCTTGCCTTTCTTGAACTTAGTGGTTTTATTCACCATCAACACTTGATGTTCCTTTTTGACTTCTACCTCTGCTGATTTCAGCATTGCAAATACTTCAGGAATGGTCTTTTCCATCCCCTGCATATTGAAGTTCATCACAAAGCTCTTGTAGCTCGGTGGAAGCGACTGAAGGATTCTGTCAATGACCGCGTCATCCGAGAGATTAACTCCCAGCTGAGTTAAGCGGTTATGTAACCCAGACATAGTGAGTATGTGCTCACTGACAGAACTGTTTTCCTCCATCTTACAGCTGAAGAACTTGTCGGAGACTTCATATCTCTCGACCCGGGCATGAGCTTGAAAAACCATTTTCAGCTCTTCGAACATCTCATATGCTTCGTGTCTCTCAAAACGCTTTTGGAGCCCCGGTTCTAAGCTGTAAAGCATGCCGCACTGAACAAGGGAGTAATCATCGGTACGTGTCCGCCAAGCGTTCATAACGTCTTGTTTTGCAGGGAGAACAGGTGCGTCACCTAGCGGTGCCTGTAGGACATAATCTTTCTTGGCAGCTATGAGGATGATCCTTAGGTTCCGGACCCAGTCCGTATTGTTGCTGCCATCGTCTTTCAGCTTGGTTTTCTCTAGGAACGCGTTGAAGTTGAGTACAACGTTGGCCATTTGATCTACAATACATGTTGTAAAGATTTTAGACTAAGTTCATGATAATTAAGTTCATCTAAAACAAATTATTCAATGAACTCCCACTCAGATAGACATCCCTCCAGTCATCTAAGTATAACATGATCCGAGTTAACTAGTCCATGTCCGATCATCACGTGAGACGGACTAGCCAACATCGGTGAACATCTTCATGTTGATCGTATCTTCTATACGACTCATGCTCGACCTTTTGGTCTTCTGTGTTCCGAGGCCATGTCTGTACATGCTAGGCTCGTCAAGTCAACCTAAGTGTTTGCATGTGTAAATCTGTCTTACACCCGTTGTATGTGAACGTCGGAATCTAACACACCCGATCATCACATGGTGCTTCGAAACAACGAACTGTCGCAACGGTGCACAGTTAGGGGGAACACTTTCTTGAAATTATTATGAGGGATCATCTTATTTACTACCGTCGTTCTAAGTAAACAAGATGCAAAAACATGATAAACATCACATGCAATCAAATAATAATAGTGACATGATATGGCCAATATCACATAGCTCCTTTGATCTCCATCTTGGGGCTCCATGATCATCTTGTCACCGGCATGACACCATGATCTCCAGCATCGTGTCTCCATGAAGTTGCTCGCCAACTATTACTTCTACTACTATGGCTAACACGTTTAGCAATGAAGTAAAGTAATTTACATGGCGTTTCTCAATGACACGCAGGTCATACAAAAAATAAAGACAACTCCTATGGATCCTGCCGGTTGTCATACTCATCGACATGCAAGTCGTGATTCCTATTACAATAGCATGAACATATCATACATCACATATATATCATTCATAATTCAGCACAACTTTGGCCATATCACATCACAAAACACTTGCTGCAAAAACAAGTTAGACGTCCTCTAATTGTTGTTGCAAGTTTTACGTGGCTGTAATAGGGTTCTAGCAAGAACGTTTTATTACCTACGTGAAAGCCACAATGTGATTTGTCAACTTCTATTTACCCTTCATAAGGACCCTTTTCATCGAATCCGCTCCAACTAAAGTGGGAGAGACAGACACCCGCCAGCCACCTTATGCAACTAGTGCATGTCAGTCGGTGGAACCGGTCTCACGTAAGCGTACGTGTAAGGTTGGTCCGGGCCGCTTCATCCCACAATACCGTTGAAGCAAGATAAGACTAGTAGCGGCAAGAAAGTTGACAACATCTATGCCCACAACAAATTGTGTTCTACTCGTGCAAAGAGAACTACGCATAGACCTAGCTCATGATGCCACTGTTGGGGAACGTTGCAGAAAACAAAAATTTTCCTACGGTTTCACCAAGATCCATCTATGAGTTCATCTAGCAACGAGTGATCGGATTGCATCTACATACCTTTGTAGATCACGCGCGGAAGTGTTCAAAGAACGGGGATGAGGAAGTCGTACTCGACGTGATCCAAATCACCGGAGATCCTAGCGCCGAACGGACGGCACCTCCGCGTTCAACACACGTACGGTCAGCGTGACGTCTCCTCCTTCTTGATCCAGCAAGGGGGAAGGAGAGGTTGAGGAAGATCCAGCAGCACGACGGCGTGGTGGTGGATGCAGGGGTCACCGCAGCAGGGCTTCGCCAAGCTCTATGGAGGAGGAGAAGGTGTTGGAGAGGGAGAGGGAGGCACCAAAGGCATGGGTGTGAAGCCCTTCCTCCCCGCCAATATATATAGGGGGCCTAGGGGGGCGCCGGCCCTAGGAGATGCAATCTCCTAGGGGGGGCGGCGGCCAAGGGGGGTAGAGTGCCCCCCAAGGCAAGTGGGGAGCCCCCCCACCCTAGGGTTTCAACCCTAGGCGCAAGGGGTGGGCCTTGGGGGGCGCACCAGCCCACTATGGGCTGGTTCCCCTCCCCACTTCAGCCCATGGGGCCCTCCGGGATAGGTGGCCCCACCCGGTGGACCCCCGGGACCCTTCCGGTGGTCCCGGTACAATACCGGTGACCCCGAAACTTGTCCCGGTGGCCGAAATAGCACTTCCTATATATAATTCTTTACCTCCGGACCATTCCGGAACTCCTCGTGACGTCCTGGATCTCATCCGGGACTCCGAACAACTTTCGGGTTACTGCATATTATATCTCTACAACCCTAGCGTCACCGAACCTTAAGTGTGTAGACCTTACGGGTTCGGGAGACATGTAGACATGACCGAGATGGCTCTCCGGTCAATAACCAACAGCGGGATCTGGATACCCATGTTGGCTCCCACATGCTCCTCGATGATCTTATCGAATGAACCACGATGTCGAGGATTCAAGCAACCCCGTATGCAATTCCCTTTGTCAATCGGTACGTTACTTGCCCGAGATTCGATCGTCGGTATCCCAATACCTCATTCAATCTCGTTACCGGCAAGTCACTTTACTCGTACCGTAATTCATGATCCCGTGACCAGACACTTGGTCACTTTGAGCTCATTATGATGATGCATTACCGAGTGGGCCTAGAGATAACTCTCCGTCATACGGAGTGACAAATCCCAGTCTTGATCCATGTCAACCCAACAGACACTTTCGGAGATACCCGTAGTATACCTTTATAGTCACCCAGTTATGTTGTGACGTTTGGTACACCCAAAGCACTCCTACGGTATCCGGGAGTTACACGATCTCATGGTCTAAGGAAAAGATACTTGAAATTAGTAAAACTCTAGCAAACGAACTATACGATTTTGTGCTATGTTTAGGATTGGGTCTTGTCCATCACATCATTCTCCTAATGATGTGATCTCGTTATCAATGACATCCAATGTCCATAGTCAGGAAACCATGACTATCTGTTGATCAACGAGCTAGTCAACTAGAGGCTTACTAGGGACATGTTGGTGTCTGTGTATTCACACATGTATTACGATTTCCGGACAACACAATTATAGCATGAATAAAAGACAATTATCATGAATAAGGAAATACAATAATAATCCTTTTATTATTGCCTCTAGGGCATATTTCCAACAGTTACAAGTTCACTAAGGTGCTTATGGATGGAGGCAGCAGTATCAATATCCTTTATTATGATACTTCTCGCCGAATGAATTTGACTGACAAAGATCTTAAGCCGTCCTCTATAGTCTTTCATGGAGTGGTGCCTAGTAAGTCAGCTTATCCAATGGGTAAGATAGCCTTGTAAGTGGCTTTTGGTAATGAACATGATTACAAGGCTAAAACATTGAATTTTGAAGTGGTTAAAATTAAGTGCCCCTATCATGCTCTGTTCGGACGACCGACTTACACCAAGTTTATGGCGCGACCGTGTTATGTGTATTTGCAACTTTAGATGCCGGTTCCAAAGGGACCATCATAGTACATGGTGATAGCAAGATAGCCTTGGAATGTGAGGAAGGTGATGCTGCTTATGCTGAGTCTTCTTGTGCTACGGAAGAGCTTAAGTTTTACAAAGACAACGTTGACACGGCTGATATGACTCAATTGAAGAAGCCAACTACAGAGCATGACCCTTTGTTGAAGTTTAAATTGGCTGATGATACCAAGATGGTTGACTTTGGTCCTGGGACTCATCTCAACAGTTCACTATCAGCGCCAACATGGATCCGAAATAGGAAAGCGTGCTTATCGAGTTCATCCGTGAGAACCGGGACATCTTTGCATGGAAGCCTTCAGACATGCCAGGTGTACCGAGGGAACTCGCTGAGCACACTCTCAATATGGATCCAAAGTTTAAGCCAGTCAAACAATTCCTTCATCGTTTTAATGAAGAGAGGCGCAAGGCCATTGGAGAAGAGGTGGCCTGGCTCTTGGCAGCTGATACGTCTCCAACGTATCTATAATTTTTGATTGTTCCATGCTATTATATTATCTGTTTTGGATGTTAATGGGCTTATTTATACACTTCTATATTATTTTTGGGACTAACCTACTAACCCAAGGCCTAGTGCAAATTGTTGTTTTTCTGCCTGTTTTAGTGTTTCACAGAAAAGGAATATCAAACGGAATCCAAACGGAAGGAAACCTTCGGGAGAGTTATTTTTGGAACAAACATGATCCAGCGAACTTGGAGTAGATGTCAAGAAATCAACGAGGAGGCCACGAGGCAGGGAGGCACGCTTGCCCCCCTGGGCGCGCCCCCACCCTCATGGGCCCCTCGTAGCTCCACCGACGTACTTCCTCCTCCTATATATATCCATATACCCTGAAAACATCCAGGAGCACCACGAAACCCTATTTCCACCACCGCAACCTTCCGTACCCGCGAGTTCCCATCTGGGGACCTTTTCTAGAGCTCCGCCGGAGGGGGAATCGATCACAGAGGGCCTCTACATCAACTCCATGGCCCCTCCGATGATGTGTGAGTAGTTTACCACAGACCTTCGGGTCCATAGTTATTAGCTAGATGGCTTCTTCTCTCTCTTTAGATCTCAATACAAAGTTCTCCTCGATCTTCTTGGAGATCTATTCGATGTAACTCTTTTTGCGGTGTGTTTGTCGAGATCCGATGAATTGTGGGTTTATGATCAAGTTTATCTATGAACAATATTTGATTATTCTCTAAAATCTTTTATGTATGATTTGTTATCTTTGCAAGTCTCTTCGAATTATCAGTTTGGTTTGGCCTACTAGATTGATCTTTCTTGCAATGGGAGAAGTGCTTAGCTTTGGGTTCAATCTTGCAGTGTCCTTTCCCAGTGACAGCAGGGGCAGCAAGGCACGTGTTGTATTGTTGCCATCGAGGATAAAAAGATGGGGTTTATATCATATTGCTTGAGTTTATCCCTCTACATCATGTCATCTTGCCTAATGTGTTACTCTGTTCTTATGAACTTAATACTCTAGATGCATGCTGGATAGTGGTCGATGTGTGGAGTAATAGTAGTAGATGCAGAATTGTTTTGATCTACATGTCGCGGACGTGATGCCTATATACATGATCATGCCTAGATATTCTCATAATTATTCATTTTTCTATCAATTGCTCGACAGTAATTCGTTCACCCACCGTAAAACTTATGCTATCTTGAGAGAAGCCTCTAGTGAAACCTATGGCCCCGGGTCTATATTTTATCATATAAGTTTCCCATCTATTTTATTTTGCAATCTTTAATTTCAATCTATATCATAAAAATACAAAAAAAAATTTATTTATCTTATTATCTCTATCAGATCTCACTCTCATAAGTGACCGTGAAGGGATTGACAACCCTTTATCGCGTTGGTTGCAAGGTTCTTATTTGTTTGTGCAGGTACGAGGGACTTGCGTGTAGTCTCCTACTGGATTGATACCTTGGTTCTCAAAAACTGAGGGAAATACTTACGCTACTTTGCTGCATCACCCTCTCCTCTTCAAGGGAAAAACCAACACATTGCTCAAGAGGTAGCACGAAGGATTTCTGGCGCCGTTGTCGGGGAGATTTACGCACAAGTCAAGACATACCAAGTACCCATCATAAACTCTTATCCCTCGCATTACATTATTTGCCATTTGCCTCTCGTTTTCCTCTCCCCCACTTCACCCTTGCCGTTTTATTCGCCCTCTTTTCTGTCCGCCTCTTTTTCGCTTGCTTCTTGCGTGTCCGTGTGTTAGATCGTTTATTTTCCCTCATGGCTAGTTCTCCTATCGTTGTTAGTACTCCCGAGCATGAAGTTCTTAATTTTAAACAAAGGGAGGGAGAAAACTTAAAAGATGCTTGGTACAGAATTTTCAATGCTCAGAATAAATCCACTAGGAAGCTATCCACTTCCGTTCTTCTTCGCAATTTTTATGTAGGCATCACCCCTTGGAATAGATATATTCTTGATACCATTACTGGAGGGAATTTCTTGGGTAGCCATACTTTTGATTCTTATAATGCTATGATAGATTTGTTTGGGCCACCACCACTCTTGGTTAATGGAACTATTTTAACTTTGGAACATGTGATGCAAATGCTTGAAATTATTGAAAATAAAGTTGCCACTATAGAGTCGATTGAAAATTTGGATAAAAAGATCCACAACCAGATTACCCAATATGGATCTAAGGTAGGAGTTACTCTGATTTTTTTTAAAGAAAAAGAACCCATAGTTAACGAAATGATAGATCAAGACTCCACCAGAATTGATAAACTTGAGGATATTATTACCAACTTAGGTTCTGCCTTCTCTTCCGTGAAAAATACTCCAAATCCTCCTACCACTAGAGTTGCCAAGTTTATGTGCATACCTAAAGATAAAAGGGGTGAATCTTCTAGTAAGGAAAATGCGGATCTCAAATCAATAAGTGTTCACCCCAACCTTTTTGCTCTCATTAAGGAACCTTTTGCTACAAATGAATTTCTCGATTTCTTTCCTAGGAGTTTGATCATTAATAAAAAGGAAATTCCAAAAGGGTATAAGTGTTCTATTGAAGAATTGCATACCAAAGATGATAATACCTAGATCTATCCTTGCTTTTATGCCTAGCTAGGGGCGTTGCACGATAGCGCTTGCTGGGAGGCAACCCAATTTTATTTTTGTTCCTTGCTTTTTGGTTCTGTGGTAATAAATAATTCATATAGCCTGTATTTAGATGTGGTTTTATGCTTTTAATTAGTGTTTGTGCCAAGTAGAACCTTTGGGAAGACTTGGGGAAAGTCTTTGTGATCTTGCTGTAAAAAAACAGAAACTTTAGCGCTCATGAGATTTGCTGCCATTTTTTTACCGGAGAGTGAGATTAGGTTGATTATTTTTGCAGATGATTAATAGATAAATTACTCACGTCCCGAAATTTATTTTAAAATTTTTGGGGTTACAGAAGTATTCGAAACCTACAGATTACTACAGAATTTTCTGTTTTTGACAGATTCTGTTTTTTGTTTGTTGTTTGCTTATTTTGATGAATCTATGCCTAGTATCGGAGGGTATGAACCATAGAGAAGTTGGAATACAGTATGTTTAACACCAATATAAATAAAGAATGAGTTCATTACAGTACCTTAAGTGGTGGTTCGTTTTCTTATACTAACGGAGCTCATGAGATTTTTTGTTTAAGTTTTGTGTTGTGAAGTTTTCAAGTTTTGGGTAAAGATTTGATGGATTATGGAATAAGGAGTGGCAAGAGCCTCATATTGGGGATGCCCAAGGTGCCCCAAGGTAAAATTCAAGGACAACCAAAAGCCTAAGCTTGGGGATGCCCTGGAAGGCATCCCCTCTTTTATCTTCTTCTATCGGTAACTTTACTTGAGGCTATATTTTTATTCACCACATGATATATGTGTTTTGCTTGGAGCGTATTGTATGATTTGAGTCTTTGCTTTGTAGTTTTCCACAATCATCCTTACTGTACACACCTTCTGGGAGAGACACACATGAATCGGAATTTATTAGAATACTCTATGTGCTTCACTTATATCTTTTGAGCTAGATAATTTTGCTCTATGTGCTTCACTTATATCTTTTTAGAGCACGGTGGTGGTTTTATTTTATAGAAATTATTGATCTCTCATGCTTCACTTATATTATTTCGAGAGTCCTTTAGAATAGCATGGTAATTTCCTTTGGTTATGAAATTAGTCCTAATATGATAGGCATCCAAGATCGGTATAATAAAAACTTTCATAAAAAGTGCGTTGAATACTAGGAGAAGTTTGATACTTGATAATTGCTTTGAGATATAAAGGTGGTGATATTAGAGTGTGCTAGTTGAGTAGTTGTGAATTTGAGAAATACTTGTGTTGAAGTTTGCAAGTCCCGTAGCATGCACGTATGGTAACCATTGTGTAACAAATTTGAAACATGAGGTGTTCTTTGATTGTCTTCCTTATGAGTGGCGGTTGGGGACGAGCGATGGTCTTTTCCTACCAATCCATCCCCCTGGGAGCATGCACATAATGCTTGGTTTTTTATGACTTGTAGATTTTTGCAATAAGTATGTGAGTTCTTTATGACTAATGTTGAGTCCATGGATTATACGCACTCTCACCCTTCCATCATTGCTAGCCTCTTCGGTACCATGCATTGCCCTTTCTCACCTTGAGAGTTGGTGCAAACTTCGTTGGTGCATCCAAACCCCGTGATATGATATGCTCTGTCACACATAAGCCTCCTTATATCTTCCTCAAAACAGCCACCATACCTACCTATTATGGCATTTCCATAGCCATTCCGAGATATATTGCCATGCAACTTTCCACCATTTCATTTATGACACACTTCATCATTGTCATATTGCCTTGCATGATCATGTAGCTGACATCGTATTTGTGGCAAAGCCACCATGCATAATTTATCATACATGTCACTGTTGATTCATTGCCCTTCCCGGTACACCGCCGGAGGCATTCATATAGAGTCATATTCTATTCTAGTATTGAGTTGTAATCATTGAGTTGTAAATAAATAGAAGTGTGATGATCATCATTAATAGAGCATTATCCCCAAAAAAGAGAAATGCCAAAAAAAGAAAGGCCCAAAAAAAGAAATAAAAAGGGGTAATGCTACTATCCTTTTTTCCACACTTGTGCTTCAAAGTAGCACCATGATATTTATGATAGAGAGTCTCTTGTTTTGTCACTTTCATATTCTAGTGGGAAGTTTTCATTATAGAACTTGGCTTGTATATTCCAACAATGGTCTTCCTCAAATACGCTAGGTCTTCGTGAGCAAGCAAGTTGGATGCACACCCACTTAGTTTCTTCTATTGAGCTTTCATACATTTATAGCTCTAGTGCATCCGTTGCATGGCAATCCCATGCATTGACATCAATTGATGAGCATCTCCCTAGCCCGTTGATTAGCCGCGTCAATGTGAGACTTTCTCCTTTTTTGTCTTCTCCACATAACCCCCATCATCATATTCTATTCCACCCCTAGTGCTATATCCATGGCTCACGCTCATGTATTGCGTGAAAGTTGAAAAAAATTTGAGATTACTAAAGTGTGAAACAGTTGCTTGGCTTGTCATCGGGGTTGTGCATGATAAGAGCATTCTTGTGTGACAAAAATGGAGCATGACCAAACTATATGATTTTGTAGGGATGAACTTTCTTTTGCCTTGTTATTTTGAGAAGACATGATTGCTTAGTTAGTATGCTTGAAGTATTATTATTTTTATCTCAATATTAAAATTTTGTCTTGAATCTTGCGGATCTGAACATTCATGACACAATAAAAAAAATTACATTGAGAAATTATACCAGGTAGCATCCCACATCAAAAATTCTGTTTTTACCATTTACCTACTCGAGGACGAGCAGGAATTAAGCTTGGGGATGCTTGATACATCTCCAACGTATCTATAATTTTTGATTGTTCCATGCTATTATATTATTTGTTTTGGATGTTAATGGGATTATTTATACACTTTTATATTATTTTTGGGACTAACCTACTAACCCAAGGCCCAGTGCAAATTGCTGTTTTTGGCCTATTTCAGTGTTTCACAGAAAAGGAATATCAAATAGAATCCAAACAGAATGAAACCTTCGGGAGAGTTACTTTTGGAACAAACATGATCCAGGGACTTGGAGTAGACGTCAAGAAATCAACGAGGAGGCCACGAGGCAGGGAGGCGCGCCTGCCCCCCTGGGCGCGCCCCCACCCTCGTGGGCCCCTCGTAGGTCCACCGACGTACTTCTTCCTCATATATATATATATATATCCATATACCCCGAAAACATCCAGGAGCACCACAACCTTCCGTACCCGTGAGATCCCATCTGGGGACCTTTTCCGGAGCTCCGCCGGAGGGGGAATCGATCACGGAGGGCCTCTACATCAACTCCATGGCCCCTCCGATGATGTGAGTAGTTTACCACAGACCTTCGGGTCCATAGTTATTAGCTAGATGGTTTCTTCTCTCTCTTTGGATCTCAATACAAAGTTCTCCTCGATCTTCTTGGAGATCTATTCGATGTAACTTTTTGCGGTGTGTTTGTCGAGATCCGATGAATTGTGGGTTTATGATCAAGTTTATCTATGAACAATATTTGATTCTTCTCTGAAATCTTTTATGTATGATTTGTTATCTTTGCAAGTCTCTTCGAATTATCAGTTTAGTTTGGCCTACTAGATTGATATTTCTTGCAATGGGAGAAGTGCTTAGCTTTGGGTTCAATCTTGCGGTGTCCTTTCCCAGTGATAGCAGGGGCAGCAAGGCACGTATTGTATTGTTGCTATCGAGGATGAAAAGATGGGGTTTATATCATATTGCTTGAGTTTATCCCTCTACATCATGTCATCCTGCCTAATGCGTTACTCTGTTCTTATGAACTTAATACTCTAGATGCATGCTGGATAGCGGTCGATGTGTGGAGTAATAGTAGTAGATGCAGAATCCTTTCGGTCTACTTGTCGCGGACGTGATGCCTATATACATGATCATGCCTAGATATTCTCATAATTATTCACTTTTATATCAATTGCTCGACAGTAATTCGTTCACCCACCGTAAAACTTATGCTATCTTGATAGAAGCCTCTAGTGAAACCTATGGGCCCCGTGTCTATCTTTTATCATATAAGTTTCCCATCTATTTTATTTTGCAATCTTTAATTTCAATCTATATCATAAAAATACCAAAAATATTTATTTATCTTATTATCTCTATCAGATCTCACTCTCGTAAATGACCGTGAAGGGATTGACAACCCCTTTATCGCGTTGGTTGCGAGGTTCTTATTTGTTTGTGCAGGTACGAGGGACTTGCGTGTAGTCTCCTACTGGATTGATACCTTGGTTCTCAAAAACTGAGGGAAATACTTACGCTACTTTGCTGCATCACCCTTTCCTCTTCAAGGGAAAACCAACGCAGTGCTCAAGAGGTAGCAGTAGCCGGGTTCATTGTTGAAGTTTTTCATCCTGAGTGGTTGGCTAATCTGGTGCTAGTACTTAAGAAAAATGGAACTTGGCGTATGTGTGTGAATTACATATACCTTAATAAGGCTTGCCCAACTGATCCTTTTGCTCTTCCCCGTATTTATCAGATCATTGATGCTACGGTGGGTTGTGAGTGTTTGAGCTTCTTAGATGCTTATTATGGTTATCATCAGATCAAGATGGTAGTTAAGGACCAGGAGAAAACATCTTTCATCACGCCCTTTGGATCTTTCTGCTATGTATCTATGCCTTTCGGGCTCAAGAGTGCCCATGCGACTTATCAGCGTTGCGTCCAGAATTGTCTTCACAACCAGATAGGACGCAATGTTCATGCTTATGTGGACGATATTGTTGTAAAGTCCTGAAATAAGGAGACCTTGCTAGATGATTTGAAGGAGGCCTTTGATAACCTCCGGGTCTACAAGATGATGCTTAACCCGGCCAAATGTGTTTTTAGTGTGCATGCGGGCAATCTCTTGGGTTTTCTGGTCTCTGAGCTAGGGATTGAATCTAACCCGAAGAAAATCAAGGCCATCACTTCGTTGGCTAAGCCAGCATGCATTAATAGCGTCCATCGTTTGGCGGGTCGTATTGCGGCTTTAAGCCGTTTTATAAGCCGTCTGGGCAAAAAGGCTATTCCTCTGTACAAGATGATGAAGAAAACGGATCACTTTGTCTGGAGTGATGCTGCTAATGAGGCATTTGAGGCACTTAAAAAATAGTTGGCTGAGCTGCCGGTCCTTGCAGCTCCTGTTGAGAAGGAGCCTGATACGTCTCCAACGTATCTATAATTTTTGATTGTTCCATGCTATTATATTATCTATTTTGGATGTTTATGGGCTTTATTATACACTTTTATATTATTTTTGGGACTAACCTATTAACCAGAGGCCCAGCCCAAATTGCTGTTTTCTTGCCTATTTCAGTGTTTCAAAGAAAAGGAATATCAAACGGAGTCCAAACGGAATGAAACCTTCGGGAGAGTTATTTTTGGAATGGAAGCAATCCAAGAGACTTGGAGTATACGTCAGGCAATCAACGAGGCAGCCACGAGGCAGGGGGGCGCGCCCACCCTCTGGGCACGCCCTCCACCCTCGTGGGCCTCGTTGCTCCATCGACGTACTCCTTCCTCCTATATATATCCATATACCCCCAAACATCGAAGAGCAGAATAGATCGGGAGTTCCGCCACCAGAAGCCTCCATAGCCACCAAAAACCAATCTAGACCCGTTCCGGCACCCTGCCGGGGGGGGGGGTAATCCCTCTCTGGTGGCTATCTTCATCATCCGACGCTCTCCATGATGAGGAGGGAGTAGTTCACCCTCGGGGTTGAGGGTATGTACCAGTAGCTATGTGTTTGATCTCTCTCTCTCTCTCTCTCTCTCTCTCTCTCGTGTTCTTGAGTCGGCACGATGTTGATGTATCGCGAGCTTTGCTATTATATTTGGATCTTATGATGTTTCTCCCCCTCTACTCTCTTGTGATGAATTGAGTTTTCTCTTTGAAGTTATCTTATCGGATTGAGTCTTTAAGGATTTGAGAACACTTGATGTATGTCTTGCATGTGCTTATCTATGGTGACAATGGGATATCACGTGATCCACTTGATGTATGTTTTGGTGATCAACTTGTGAGTTCCGTGAACTTATGCATAGGGGTTGGCACACGTTTTCGTCTTGACTCTCCGGTAGAAACTTTGGGGCACTCTTTGAAGTTCTTTGTGTTGGTTGAATAGATGAATCTGAGATTGTGTGATGCATATCGTATAATCATACCCACAGATACTTGAGGTGACATTGGAGTATCTAGGTGACATTAGGGTTTTGGTTGATTTGTGTCTTAAGGTGTTATTCTAGTATGAACTCTATGATAGATCGAACGGAAAGAATAGCTTCATGTTATTTTACTATGGACTCTTGAATAGATCGATCAGAAAGGATAACTTTGAGGTGGTTTCATACCTACCATAATCTCTTCGTTTGTTCTCCGCTATTAGTGACTTTGGAGTGACTCTTTGTTGCATGTTGAGGATAGTTATATGATCCAATTATGTTATTATTGTTGAGAGAACTTGCACTAGTGAAAGTATGAACCCTAGGCCTTGGTTCAACGCATTGCAATACTGTTTGTGCTCACTTTTACCACTTGCTACCTTGCTGTTTTTATATTTTTTCAGATTACAAATACTCATATCTATCATCCATATTGCACTTGTATCACCATCTCTTCGCCAAACTAGTGCACCTATACAATTTACCATTGTATTGGGTGTGTTGGGGACACAAGAGACTCTTTGTTATTTGGTTGCAGGGTTGCTTGAGAGAGACCATCTTCATCCTACGCCTCCCATGGATTGATAAACCTTAGGTCATCCACTTGAGGGAAATTTGCTACTGTCCTACAAACCTCTGCACTTGGAGGCCCAACAACGTCTGCAAGAAGAAGGTTGTGTAGTAGCCCTTGCTCTTATATGTGGCTGCTAATAGCAGAGCCGTCAGTGTGGCGGTTGTAGTGGAAAGGAGGGAAACGGGTAACGAGTATCTGGTTCAAAGGCCGGCTTATTATGTCAGTGAGGTCTTAATTGAGTCTAAACAGAGGTACCCACATTGGCAGAAGCTGGTCTATGGGGTGTTCATGGCCAGTATCAAGTTGAAGCATTATTTCCTTGGTCATCCCATTACTGTGGTCAGTTCTGCTCCTTTAGGGGATATCATTCAAAACAGAGAAGCCACAGACCGAGTGGCCAAGTGGGCCATTGAGCTTGGACCCCATGGTTCAAAATATATGCCTAGGACAATTATCAAGTCTCAGGCTCTTGTGGATTTCATCAATGATTGGATAGAGTTGCAGATGCCTGAGGAAAAGCATGATAATACATATTTGACTTCATTTTGACGGGTCTAGGAAGTTGGAAGGCTCGGGGGCTGGAGTTATTTCGACTTCCCCGCGAGGTGACAAATTTTGCTATGTTTTAAGGCTGATGTTTCCTTGTACTAACAATGCAGCTGAGTATGAGGCTCTGCTCCATTGTCTCCGGATGGCCAAAGAGATGAACCTAAGCCGGGTCAGGTGCTTTAGTGACTCAGATTTGGTGGCTCAGCAAGTCTCAGGAACTTGGGATTCTAAGGACCCGCTCATGGCGGCTTATCGCCGGGCGGTTGACAATATTGCTGATCATTTCAAAGGTTATTAAGTGGAACATGTTGATCTTAGAAAGAATGAGGCTGCCGATGCTTTAAGCCGACTGGGGTCTCAGTGTAAGATGGTACCACCAAATGTTTTTCTAGATATAATAGATAATCCTTTAGTCAAGCTACCAACAGAGGAGGATCTTGCAATTCCTGACCCAGAGGCACAGTTGGTGGTGGCTCTTCATGCTATTCCTAATTGGATAGTTCCTTATTTGGCTTATATGACCCGGGAGAATTACCTGATGATGGAACTTTGGCCAGAAAAATAACC
Organism: Triticum urartu; assembly: GCF_056163025.1. NCBI lineage: Eukaryota > Viridiplantae > Streptophyta > Magnoliopsida > Poales > Poaceae > Triticum > Triticum urartu. The sequence continues at coordinate 494,567,868 of NC_141875.1, read as the reverse complement.
CAGCGGTCTAAGTCGATGACTATTGTCAATTGCGAGTTACACCGATGCAGTGTCACGGGTGTGTTCTAGCACTGTGTCTATCCTGAAGAGGGCCGTGAGATCTTAAGGGAGATTCATGAAGGAGATTGTGGCCATCACACCGGCTCTAAATCTATTATGGCTACAGCTTTTCGTCATGGATTTTATTGGTTGACGGCTCATGCTGATGCAGAAGATCTGGTTAGCAAGTGTGACGGCTGTCAAAAATTTTCTAGACGAGCTCATGTGCCGACTCAAGAATTGAGGATGATTTCAATTACTTGGCCATTTTCAGTCTGGAGCTGGATATGGTTGGACCTTTCAAGAGATCCAAGGACAAAAAGACCCACCTCTTGGTGGCGGTTGATAAGTTTACCAAGTGGGCTGAGGCAGAGCTGGTCAACAAGTGTGATGCAAAAACATCGGTTCAATTCATTAAGAAAGTGATCTTCCATTTTAGCTACCCTCACAGTATCATAACTGATAATCGCACTAATCTTTCTAAGGGTGCTATGAAAGAGTTCTGTCAATGAGAGCATATTCGTCTTGATGTCTCATCAGTGGCTCACCCCCAGTCCAATGGTCAAGCTGAAAGGGCCAATCAAGAAATCTTAAGAGGGATAAAACCCCGGCTTATGGTCCCTTTGCAGAGAATGCCGGGTTGTTGGGTTGAGGAGTTAGCCTCAGTACTTTGGAGTATCAATTCCACCCCAACAGATCCACAGGCTACACGCCCTTCTTCATGGTCTACCGGGCAGAGGCGGTTCTTCCAAGTGATATCTGTCATGACTCGCCCCGGGTGGCGGCTTATGTTGAAGCTGTCAATGAAAAGGCACGTCAGGATGCTCTTGATATGTGGGATGAGGAGCGTGACCTTGCGGCGGCTCGTTCGGCGATATACCAGCAAGATCTGCATCGCTATCATAGCTGTCGGGTTAAAACCCAGACCTTTCAAGAAGGTGACTTGGTACTCCGGCTCATCCAAGATCAAACAGATATGCACAAGTTGTCACCACCTTGGGAAGGATCTTTTGTGGTCAGCAAGAACCTAAACAACGGGTCATATTACCTCATTGATATTCAAGACCACAAGGACTCACGCACATCGGAGGAGGAGACCTTCCGGCCTTGGAACATTGCTCATCTTTGGCCTTATTACACCCGAGCCACTGGCTCTTGTGTTGTACATAGTTTCTTCAGTGTACATATTATGATCGCTATAATAAAGCCGACATCCCTGATAATTCAGGATCTCTGTCATTTTAATTATAAAGTGTCTGAGCCTTTATTACTTATTCATAAGGTCAATTGGGGGCGACCTGCTCAATGAGCAGAGCCTTGATTACCCTCTTGATCCAGCTTACATGCCATCTCATTGGTCAATTGGGGGTGACCTGCTCAATGAGCAGAGCCTTGATTACCCTCTTGATCCGGCTTACATGCCGACCCTCATTGGTCAATTGGGGGCGACCCACTCAATGAGTAGAGCCTTGATTACCCTCTTGATCCGGCTTACATGTGGACCCTTCGGTCACTTGGGGGTTACTTGCTCAATGAACAGAGCCTTGATTACCCTCTTGATCCGGCTTACATGCCGACCCTTCGGTCGCTTGGGGGCTACCTGCTCAATGAGCAGAGCCTTGATTACCCTCTTGATCTAGCTTACATGCCGTCCCTTTGGTCACTTGGGGGCTTCTTGCTCAAGGAGCATAGATATACTTACCCTCTTGATAGGCTTATATGCCAGGTGTAAACATCAAATTTTGGGTTAATCGGCCTGTATTTCGTTGTTACTCCACCCAGGTAATCCTGGAATGACCTGTCGTACTCTTGACAGTCAATCTTTTGAATAAGACCCTGAACTTGTTAAAGTTAACATGGCAGTTTGTCATGTGAGGGCCGGCTTACAGGTGTGCTGGAAAATAACTCAGTGGCTGTGCGGCCCATGAAAGCACTTGAAGTTTTAGGCTGGGCAGCCTATGAAAGCTTTGTTTTTCTGGTTTTCTATTTTTTCTGACAATTTTGGATTCATATCCTTCTTACGACCATGTAGCCTTGATTTTATGACTCATACTTGAGTTTATTGGGTTAATAACATGCCCTAATAAGTAGACTTTAAGTCGCCAGGATGATTCACCTTGAATAAATTCAAGTCATGATTCTTCATGTTTACGGGTAAATACCCATGCTGGATTATAATCATTGTAGTGTCATTATGATATAAGTTTACAGGTATGACTTTTTCATATTCGAATAAGATGTTTAGGGGTTTTTCTAACCTGCCCTGCCTTCGACTTTAAGTCGCCGGCGTATTTCCTGCTTAAATAGACTTTAGTATTTTTTTTATCAAAGACCATTATATCGGGGTTTTTCAAACATATTTGTGACCCGCCCTAGCGTAAGCCGCCAGGGAAAATGTTGTTTCCTTGTGCACAGGAAGTAGGATGATGCTTGATCTAATCCACATAACTGATAATGTTATACGCACCAGTGGCGGGTGATAAAAATCAAGCACAACGGTTTAAATATTCAAAGGATAAAGCATGCACGATGGCATGGACGATCATTGTTTAAAACTAGCCTATTACGAGGCTTTCCAAAGCCCAAATGATTAAGAGTTTTTCAAAGAGGAATGCTACGCTGCAATTTGAAGAGCTGCCCCCTGGATCAGTTGTTCTGGTCCTGACGAGTTGAAGCTTCTGGATTATCTAGAGCCGGTTCTTCTTCTTCCTCCATCGTCTGGAAGTCAGGTGATGTCCACTCGATGCCGGTTAAAGCTTTGAACACAGCTTCATCATCTATAAGGGTGGATGGATCAATGTCAGGAGCAAAAGTATGCTTACGCGTTGGAGGATGAGATCCACAACTTCATAAGCCAACGCGTTCACTCTTCAGTTTTCCATGGTATAAGCCGCCTAATATTTAGACAAGTCTGTCTTTTCAGCCAATTTTCTCGCCAAAGGTGAAAGTACACGTAGTCCCCATGTGTGGTTTTGGTAATTAAATAACAATCCTATAGGACTATTGTTTGCATTGAGATATACATTTGAAGGTTAGTCCCATTGAAAAATTATTGAAGAATAATGGAAGAAAACTCCTTTGAAGCAACAATTACATCGAGATGATCAAAATGGAGTTCATTGGAGTATCTTAAGGGTTGCCATGCTTAGAGGTATGGTTTGAGCCATAATGGATCAAGATCTTAAAAGGATGATTTGTATGATGAATTCTAGGAGTGGCTCAAAGTTATGATCATAATGGACTCATGTGTTGAGTCATGATTGAGCAAGCTATTCAAGTGAAGAATTCAATATACCCTTCATGATGTCAAGATTAAACATGGAGTAGAGATATCGGTTGACCAAGATGAAGCTCGGAGATCGAACTCTAAATCGTCAACACACGCGCAAACGATACCACATAGGCTCTTCTGGTATGATAAGAAATTATCAATTGCACTCTGTGTACAAACCCATATTATCAATTGCACTCTGTGTACTAACCCATACTATGTGTTGTCTATGTTTTTGAGGGTTAGGTGGTCCAATACAAATACAAAATGCCTATACATCTACCAAAGAAAATCCAAAGCCAAATAGGTTACCCAAATACATGATAAAACCTTTCCATACTTTGCACCCTCCATTTTGGTTTATCTTGGGTGGTTCTCTATGTGAGGACCTGGAGCTTTTCCATAGCTTCAAAACGAGCCCAAGATCATCAAAATCAGAGTTCGGATGTGAAAGTTATGCATGTTTCACTTTTGGGGCGGCTGCAGTTTTTATGTTGGCCAGATGTCCGGGCTTTTCCCCGGATGTTCGGCCACTACTATCCAGAGGGCGTCTGGTTTGTGTGAAATTGCCGGATGTCTGGCCCTGTACATTAGCTCTGTTTTCTGTGTATGTGTGCACATTTCTCAGCCACGGGTTGTCCGGTCCTTGCCCGGATGTCCGGCCAGACACAGCCACTTACACTCCAACGGCCATATTTGCACTACCATTATATATAGCCTTCTTCCACCCTAGGAGAAGGTTGAGCAAACACATTCATATGACCCTAGAACACACCAAATCTTAGATTCCGGAGAGATTCGTGAGAGTTCTTAAGAGATTTTCTAATCAAGTGATAGATCCACTCCCTCTCCCTCTTGTGACCAAAGGAATTCGTGATTTGAGCAAGTCTTGAGCATTTCCCCTTGATCTTGTTACTCTTGGAGGTTGGAGACTCCTAGGCGGTAGGAGTGCTCTGGTGAGGAATCGACTTTTGATATACCCCCAGAAAGTTTGTGAAGGTTTGGAGGCTGCCTCAAAGTCTACCACTAGTGGTTGAGAAATGCCTTCGTGGTGTTGTCTGAAAGAGATAATAGGGTGAGACTTCGTGGCGTTGGTGTGCCTTCGTGGTAACATCCACTTCTCTAATGGTGACTAGCTTCCCTCCAAGGAAGTGATCATCGGGATACATCCTCATCTCTGTGTCTTTGGTTATCTCTAACCCTAGCCACTACTTGTGGTTTACTTTGGTCTCTTGACCTTGCATTCACTATATATTGTTGTCCTCATTATATTGTGTTGGCTATTTCCTTGAAGAGATTATTTAGGCCTACACTTTATATCCTGCAATTCATACTTGCTACTATCTTGTGTTTAGTGTGAATTGCTAACTTGTGTCATACACTTACATATCTTGTGATATTGCTCAAGTAAGTTTGTGTAACTTACTTGTGCTTGTTAGTATCCTTGTTGTGCTCACCTCATTTACATTAAGTTGTTGGTGCACTTAGTTGATTGTAGTATATTTAGGATTTGTGCTTGAAAAGTATCCATTTAGTTAATTTCCGCATTCGGATAAAGCCAAATCCATCGAAGTTTTTAAACTTCCTATTCACCCCCTCTAGGCGACATCGTGGTCCTTTCAATTGGTATCACAACTCGGTCTCTCCTTATTAGGCTTCACCGCCTAGAGAGTAATGATGTTGACTAGTGAACTAGTGCACGATGACACATTTTGTTTTAATGGCACAAATTGCTTTATGTGGGGATTACACATGCTTTGTCACTTTCGGGCATGGGTCCAAATGCTTTGCGGATTTTTGTTGTAGGGGATTCATATTTAAAGGATGGAAAATCTCCATCACTTGAGGATATGCATCTTGATAGTCAAGTTTTGTGTGCCATTCACCAAGCTATATCCTTCGAAGTGTTTAAGGAAATCTCGACTTGCAAGTCGGCTCATGAGACTTGGACCAAACTTGAAGATATATATGGTGGGTCCAATCTTGATGAAGACTATTCTTTTCAGGGAGTTAATGGAGGAGTTATCCACATTTCTAAATCATGAAGAACTCTCTATTGATTCCACCTCCAATTACTTGGACACTTCAATATCTTCCACTTCACCAACATGTGGCGTGCCACAAGGTAATGGACATGGTGAGTGAAGAAATATCTTGTGATGATGGTGTTAAGCTCATTCGTGATGATATGCTTGATCTCCCATGTTGCCATCATAGAAATGCCTTGGTTTCCTATAGTTTTTCTATGACTAACCATGTAGAGGAAATCAAGAAAGATGAGGCATGCTTAATTGATGAAGAACCCTCTTCTCCAAAAGAATCATCACTGACGGTGTCCTGGACTAGGGGGTACTCACCACGTCGTCTTCCGATCTATTAGATTGGGCCGAGGACCCCCGTGGCCGTATACTCATGGGCCAGTTCGGACGGCTGCCGCATACAAGGAAGATTCCACAAGACTTGGCGATCAAGACAAGGACTTCTCCCCACCGGCGTATTCGGCTAGGACTCTTGTTATCCTAGGCCTCCGGTGCATTATATAAACCGAGGCCAGGCTAGTCGATAGATATACAATATATACAACAATCATACCATAGGCTAGCCTCTAGGGTTTAGCCTCCTTGATCTCGTGGTAGATCTACTCTTGTACTACCCATATCATCAATATTAATCAAGCAGGAGTAGGGTACTACCTCCATCGAGAGGGCCCGAACCTGGGTAAAAACATCGTGTCCCTTGTCTCCTGTTACCATCCGGCCTTGACGCACAGTTCGGGACCCCCTACCCGAGATCCGCCGGTTTTGACACCGACATTGGTGCTTTCATTGAGAGTTCCGCTGTGTGATCGACAAAAGGATCAATGGCTCACCTGCAGATCAACTGCGACTTCGGCATCTTCGTCACCAGCTCGACTGGTCACCTTGGTCCGACCAAGAATTGCGCCCCGTGTTTGGATCACCATGTCCGGACGAGGGCCTTCATCAAACATCAACTCCGATCTCTATCAAGATCACGGAGGAATCATCTATGGAGCTCGGGGGCTCAATGTCAACATTGCCCTCAAGCGACCGTGCTGTTTTTCTGGACAGCGAACTCGTATCTTCCACCACCACCTCCTCGAGTATCGCTTTGACGATCGCTTTGGTGGAATTGTGCGTAATTGAGTCTACAACAACCCTGGAAAATTTCGTCAAGTTCCGATGGAGGAATCTCTGGCAATCCACGATATACCGGAGCCCTGTCAAATCTAGACGGGAATTTGGATGAGTTTAGGGCGTGGTGTCCAGCTTCTAGCTCGGACGTCCTTTGGAAGATCCAACCGTTGATCGGCTGCGGAATTCCTATATCTACCACCTCTCAAAATTTCGGCTCGATCCGACCGTCCAAACTCCGGGAACCTTCCGATTAGTGCATGGATCTGTTTTCTGCGCGAAAACGAATCCGACCCGAGTTCATCTTTTTTATGAACAGGATTTCGGACATCCCTTTTGACGGAAGTTTTGTATGGGGTATTGTGTTTTGTTCCCGAACACATCCCACTAACTGTAAGATCTTTTGAACATGATCTTCAACATCATGCTGGTGTCAAACCAGTCCGACAATATTACTCCACGGCTGCCGACCTGCGCTAGACACGGCGTCACTTTGTTGAGCCGAGCTCAACTTCTTCGGATCATCATCTCGGCAAGCCGAACAAGAGCCCGGCATCGCGAAGGATAAATCATCACGAACATCGCTGCCCCACGGATTACACGGAGCGGGCATACCGGCATCGCCGCACGGTCGCTTCATCAAGCCGGCATCGACCACGTCACGACCTGCATAGACAGGGCCGCACTATTGCTTCTTCAAGCTAGTGCCCATCACGCCGACCTACTTTGACTCATCGGCTAACATCGAGGCTTCGACATCTCGGCTGGACCGGGGGCTTCGCCATCTCTTCATCAACCTACTCCGGACACTTCGGCGTCACTAGCCGACCAGCTCCGTCACGTTAGCTGGGCCGAGGGCTTTGCCTCACCGAGTCAACCTTTACCAGCATTGCCATGCCGTCGTTTTATCACCCATCAGGCAATGGGTGTGCGGAGCGGGTCCCAATTTTAGGAATCACCTTCCTTCGGATTGCTACAACAAATAAACCAGGTGCTATTAATCCCAGTATTTTTTGCTTGTTTGGCTTCATTTTTCCCAAGGAATTATTACTCTGCTTTGTCCGTCATATGTACATAGGTCTATCAAATGGTGGCCGCATTAACGATAGTCGCATGGTGGTTCGGTCAGTTTCCGTACATAGTCCGGCGAACGCCGCACTCGGAGCTCGGACCGACCTGCGAATTCAGGCTTTGCCACACCTTTACCGCATCACGCCGACGCCCTGCATCGACATTGACTTCGGCGCCAGGCCATATTTCTTTTATTACTCACTTTGCATAAATTATTTATTATGCAACGATTTTTTTTAATTATCATTATTACTATTATCTCCGGTTTGCACTATTTTTTGTGCACAGGAAAATGATCCGGGGACTTCGGTGTCACTCTGCCGATCTGCATTGATCGTGCTATGTCACCACTTCGGCGTGTCAAGGTCTCCGCTCCGCCACCTCGGGACCGGCTGAGGGATGGAACCTTGCCCCACATCAAGCTCAGACCACGTCATCAATACCGAACACATTAACCAGCTAAGTCGCTTTCATGCTCAAAGCTTTAATTTCTAACTTGCGTTCGGTTCGACCAAGCATTATACTTTTTTGGAAAAAAGTTGCTTGTAAAAAATTTCCTTGTCCAAACTTTGTTTGTGACGCATAAATTCAAATAACTAATTCATTTGGGGGCTTCCTTCATGAAGCTTTTCCACTTGCATATGATTATACTTGTACGGCTTCGTTCCTTGTTCGTGTATTACGTCACAATATGCACCATATTGACTTAAGCGATTTGCAAGCTGGGTTGCCTCGCTCCTGTGTTTACCCCTATGTTCCCGATTGTTCGGCTAGGGAGTAAAGGGGGAACCTCTGCAATTGTCACGATCGGGTCGCCCGAGCCGGACCTCAGACTGGGTGAAGCCGAAAGCTAGCGCTCTTATAGTTTTCAATGATGGTCGGCACACAACGGAACTCATGAGTACAAAAAATCTATTGCACAAGTCTCATAATAACAATGAGCACCGAAGAAAGGTATCGATGGGGGTACTATTTTCTTCGAAGATGCTTCTTACACTTCACGGTAATATAGCATAAGTTCCCTGAGCGCGCTTTGTCTGTTGCAGCCTTATGGCCTGATTGCCTGGTTATTGGAAACACCGTCGATATTCTCGACTGATGGAGTACATAACACTTTTCGGTCCTTGACCGAAGAGGGAGAAGCTGACGGTCGGTTAAGACGCGTTTAAAGTTCGGTTGAACATAGATATGATATAAGTACTTCGGTACATGCAATCATTCTTCTACCCAAGTCACTTGGGGGCTCTTAAGTTTATTTGAGCCGTTTTATAATAAGTGTTCTTCTTCTTAGTCGTTGCAAAGTTTTATTATTATTATTTATAACTCCTTTTTTCGACACGAGTGTGCGGTCACTAGCCGGGGAGCCTAATTTCTCTCTCAAAGCCGTTAGAGTTTAGTTTGCTAAACTGGCCTGATGAGAAGTACTCCGCCCTCGGGATAGGAGGTTGAAGCCATAGGCTGACCCGCTCGAAGTCTTGAGATAGGATGTATCATGTTAAAGCACGACAGAAGCACTTCTTTTTTCTAAGACCAACTTTTGGATTGGCACCGAACACTTGATATTGTTCGGACGTCATGTTTTTACTGACGTTTCTTGGTTTTCCAAGCTTTTTGGCACTTTTAAACTATTTGTGCTTTTCCAGCATTAGTCTCGCAGTGCAACGCCGGACACCTTTAGGGATTCGGCAAAAACATTCTCAGATATTGCTATATATGCATCGGTTTCGAATTGTGTCTTCGGTCAATAGTTGGGTTGCCCGGCTCCTGCACTTGCTTCCTACGTTCCATTTTGTTCGGCTAGGCGTGCAAAGGGAGAACCACTTCCATTGTGCTTCCAGCTCACATGGTTAAGCACCTGAATGGAGAAAGCCGAAAACTGACTTTCACAATAAGCGTAAACTGGTCAGCGATCCGATGACTATGTTAAATGATGGGCCATTCATAACATTGGCCGAAGTGTTTACGGCTTGACCGCGACTGTCGTCGAACACTACCGGGGGCTATTAACTGGCCTCCCAAACTAAATCCTCAATATTTTGCTCTTACATTAGAGCTGAGGTTTAATGATCATGCTTAGCATGACAACCCAAAGAAAGGAACCGATAGCGGGACTATTTTTTCTTTGGAAGACATTTCTTCTGTTAAACAGTAATATAACTCTCTGTGTACCTTTGTTTATAAAACCGTATGGCCAGATTGCCTTGTTTGTTGTAAATCTTTGCCCTCATAAAGGCTTTATAAAGTAGGACAAACACTCCTCGTCTACTTGCCGAGGAGGTGGAAGCCGATGGTCGGTCAACAAAGTTTTGTACAATGCGGATCCGAGCATTAATGACGTAAAGTACTTGGATACATAGAGTCATTACACATAATTTGTGATTTTACTATGGATATTGATCCTTAATTCGGCCACCCGTGCCTGCATTAAGGCTCGGGGGCTACTGGGCTTCGGGCTTATTATTTACAAATATTAAAGGGGCACATTGATCCCCTGATCTGGTGTTACCACTCGACCAGTGTCTCGGGGGCTACTGCATTGCTTGTCCAATGCAGAAAATTTTATGTGCAATATAGTTTCCGAGGAGATTTTGATCCTTAGGTTGGTCGGCCGCACGCAACCTGAGTCTTGAGGACTGAGCATGCCGCTTTTAGTGTCCCGAAGTATTCTGCCGAGCTTGGACTTGATCCTCAGGCTGATTGTGCAAATCAACCTGAGTCTCAGCGGCTACTGGGATCAGCGGTCTTAAGTCATCCTTCAGGTGCATCTCGGGTTTTAGACCGATACACACCTTGAGGGCTACTGGCTATATATCTCGGCAGAGAATAAATTGCACCAATAAAAAATATTCACAAAAATCGGCCCACATTCGGGGTGGTGCACCACCTCGGAAGTAGCCCGGCATAAAGCTCGGGCGCTAGTGGCTGGCTCCATAGAGGGCATTTCCGGCATTAAGCTCGGCTAAACTCCTTCAAACTTTTTTGAACCAAGGTGATATGACACCTCGGATATAGTCCGGCATTGGAGCCTGGACATAGTCCGGCGTTGGAGCTCGGATACATAGTCCGGCGTTGGAGCTCAGATACATTCCGGCGCTAGAGCTGGGAAGCGGTCCGGCGTTGGTGCTCGGCTGCAAAAGATACCTCGAATGCCTCCGGCGTTGGAGCTCGGACGCAAGAGGACCCTGCCTCCCGGGAACAACTTCAAACCCAAGGTGTGGCATAAAAATAAACAAGGCATTGATAAAGGCCGGAAACTTAAAGGGGCTCCTCGGATACCCGACATGTAAACTCGTCGAATGCATTTCGGCGATCCTCAAGATCGAAGATAAAGAAGATTTGTTGAACCAGTTTTCAAGACCGGCAACCGAAGATGAGGAACAGTTCGGAAGAATCGAGGAGCGTCCCTAACTTGAAGACCGGTTCAGGGGGCTACTAACGGTGTCCTGGACTAGGGGGTACTCACCACGTCATCTCCCGATCTATTAGATTGGGCCGAGGACCCCCGTGGCCGTATACTCATGGGCCAGTTCGGACGGCTGCCACATACAAGGAAGATTCCACAAGACTTGACGATTAAGACAAGGACTTCTCCCCACCGGCGTATTCGGCTAGGACTCTTGTTATCCTAGGCCTCCGGTGCATTATATAAACCGAGGCCAGGCTAGTCGATAGATATACAATATATACAACAATCATACCATAGGCTAGCCTCTAGGGTTTGGCCTCCTTGATCTCGTGGTAGATCTACTCTTGTACTACCCATATCATCAATATTAATCAAGCAGGAGTAGGGTATTACCTCCATCGAGAGGGTCCGAACCTAGGTAAAAACATCGTGTCCCTTGTCTCCTGTTACCATCCGGCCTTGACGCACAGTTCGGGACCCCCTACCCGAGATCCGCCGGTTTTGACACCGACAATCATCAACCCCCTTTGTTCACATGTGCCTCATGGCAAGAGGTAATGATGAGGTATCATCTTCTCTTAGTGATAATGATGATAGTTGTAATGAAGATGATGATGACTTGACTCAAAATCTCTATGAGATTGGGAAAACTCTTCATAGAGTTAAAAATAACACTTATAAAAGGTTCCAAGATGTTCTTGCTTGCTTTCAAAAACGTAATGACTTATTTCTTAACGAGCAAGCGAAAAGTGAACATCTTGAACATGAACTTGCTAAGTCCCATCAATGTCTTAGTGACTTGAGGTCTTTAAAAGAAGAGATTGAAGTTACTCATTGTAAACTTAAAGAGGATTTTGAGCACCTTGACCTTGACTACAAGAATGTCAAAGGAGTGCTCACCAAACTCTCTAAGTCTCATGAAGAACTTCTACTCATGAGGTGTCTCTAGTTTCTGCATGCTCCTCTCATATTGATAATGATGCTTGTGCTACTAACTCTATCTTGTGTGAAGCATCGATATTGAAAGAAAATGTTGAGCTAAGGACTCAACTTGATTTGCTAACTAGCAATTATGGGAAACTGGAAGAAAGTCATAAAAAGCTCTTAGGCACTCATGAGGGTGTTCTAATCTCTCATGATGGGTTAAAGTTATCTCATAAGGCTATGGTCACCAAGGTAAAATCATGTGAGTCTCATGTGGATATTAGCACATCTTCTACTCGAATGCCCTATTGCCATGTGCTAGTCCTTGCAATTCCAATCTACATGATATTGGTACATCTTGTGATGAATTGCTCACCATGCCTTGTTGCTCTAACAATGAAGCGTCTACTTCCTCTAGTTCTTTTGTTAATACTAACCTTATAGAGGAAAATAAAGAGCTCAAGGCCCAAGTCACTAGTTCAAAGAAAGACTTGGAAAAATGTTGTGGTAATATCTTGAGTGTGCAAAAGGACCCTCAAGACAAAATATGACTTGATTTCATCTCCAATAAGAAGAAGTCCAAGAACAAGAAGAATGGACAAGGTAAAGTCAAGAATTCGGCCAACATTACTTGCTTCAAGTGCAAGAATGTTGGACACCATGTGAGATCTTGTTCATTGAAGAAGGCTTCAAGTGTGAAGCATCAAGGGAAGTGGCCTCAAGTTCAATCTCAATATAATGAAAGGCATATTCCCATGCCTAACCAAGATAATGCTCTCCAAGTTGAAAAGGTAAACAAGAAGAGAAAGGGGAGCACACGTTGCTATATTTGCCGTAAGAAGGGACACATAGCTTCATCGTGTCCCAACGGTAATATCTCTAAGCCTCCTATTATCAATGATCATTATTCACTTAGGAAGGATATTGATGGCAATATTTTTGCCAAGTATGTTGGTGCCCAAAGTGGTTTGAAAGTGGATAAGACCATTTGGGTTTCCAAGCCTATTGTTACTAACTGCTTAGGACCCAATGTGGTTGGGGACCATCGAGCTCAAGCTTGATCAATAGGTGTGTGGAGGGCATTGGAGACTTGGCTAGTTCATGAAGAAAAATGATTCTCGCCATTCATTATGGTTCAAACCAAGTCAAGTGAATTATCATCATATTTGTTATTCCAATGCTCCTCGTGGCGGTAACTTATATTTATGTTGTCTACATTGAAAGTTACTAGCCCCATGCATGTTTAGGTTTTGTACCTAGCATGTGTTTGTATATGTTGTGTCTCCTGATATGTTTGATATGGCATGTGTAGGTTGCAATGCACGTCATATATTTACGTGTGTATTCTTGAGCCTTCATTGCTTTTTAGTTACATCTTATTGGGCTCTTGCGAGATATTAATGGATCACCACATTATGGGGGAGTGATATGCTTTGTGCATATCACAATCCTTGTTAAATGTTGACAATTATGGGATGCCAGTTAGAATATATTTGAGAGTATCCTATATCTTTGTGGCATGCAATGCCTTGTTTACATATGCCATTCTTGTGCGGTTTTGCCCATGGTTATCTTCAAAATCATATTTGGAAAATCATTTGATTAAATCTATTCCAATTGTTGCTTTGCATGATGATCTATCTAATTGGAATGTTAATAATACACTATATATCCAAGCATTGTGTTTATTTCTAAACTCTCATGTTATGCTTGTGTTAGTATAGATGATCATGTACTTATTTGGTTTCTACACCAAATGATAACCCAAAATACCATGTTGTTCAAATTCATCTTATTGGTTTGTATGGAGTTATGGGAGTTTGCTATCTCATTGTTTATAGTGTTCTACATCTACTTGAGTGAGTTATTCCTATGAGTATGTGTGCAATGCATATCTTATATGCTCATTGGTTTTTCCTTGGTTCATATGTTGAACTTTGTGTGCTATCATATGTTGTTTTGTCACTTTGTTTCATTTTGGACAACATGAAAGTCTGGTGATGTTATTGGAAGTATTAACGGTTATGTGTTCATTTGTCCAATTTGTATCTCCCTAGATTTTGGTAGGCTTGTTCATGCATATTTACTATGTGTAAATTCGCATGCCTTGTTTGCTTTATTTGATCCCATATATATCACCATGATTGTCATCTACCTAGAATTGACAATCATGGTGATTTACGACTCCGTTTGGATACCTTATGCTTTCCTTTTGTAACTATTTCATGTGTACATCCTTCTTTGTGGATATATATCACCATGATTGTCATCTACCTAGAATCTTATACACGTGAGAGAAGTTACATCTCTAGTTGATATCCCTATTCTTTCATGTCCACCATTTCATTCTCTTTTTATCTTTGGTGGCTCTGTGGAAGCATTTGTTGTATGAGTGTGTGTCTTACCTCTTTGCATCTTAGTGCACTCATGTTTGGTGAAGTTTGTTGTCCTCGTGCTTGTCTTGACAAGCCTATTATTTCCTATCTTCACCATGGGTTGTCACAGGCTTTGATTTTTAATTTGCTATTAGTGAGCTTGTGAACCCATTTGCTTGATTTGTGTGTGACCTGCTTAACTTCGTGTGTGTGGGAAGGACATGTCTGGCACCTTGTATCTCATTTACTCAAGACTATGTTGATGGTTAATTCTCATCCTTATATTAGTCTTCTCAAGTGCTTTGACGTGACTCACACACATCGTTTTGGTTGTGCCTATTATTAGGTTGCCTCATTTACATGTTGCTCAAACATAGGTTTGTTGCAATTGCTAGGCTTCTTTTCTTATCTATGCTTGCTTGCAATTGTTTTGTGTTCCCATTGATTTTGGGGAGTGATGATCCTATTTTGTGCACTTGTATCCAAAAAATTCTAAATAGTGCACAAATCATGGGGAGCTTCTCTATTTTCCTTAGAACACTCCTTTGCTCAAATCATAATATTCTTTTATCCTTCCGGCTCGTCGGATCTTTTGATTGCTTGCGTCACTTTGTGTTATGCAAATGAGATCAATTTGTGCCATGTGCTTTGTGCCATGTCCCTTGCTCTTATGCTAGGCTCAAAGTTATATAATAGTGGATTCACGTGTGGATATCATGTTCTTATCAATTACAACTTTTTTTATATGGGTTTCTTTGTGGATACATATCATGATTATTATTGGCCACTTACATCGAGATGATCAAAATGGAGTTCATTGGAGTATCTTAAGGGTTGCCATGCTTAGAGCTATGGTTTGAGCCATAATGGATCAAGATCTTAAAATGATGATTTGTATGATGAATTCTAGGAGTGGCTCAAAGTTATGATCATAATGGACTCATGTGTTGAGTCATGATTGAGCAAGCTATTCGAGTGAAGAATTCAATATACCCTTCACGACGTCAAGATTAAACATGGAGTAGAGATATCGGTTGACCAAGATAAAGCTCGGAGATCAAACTCTAAATGGTCAACACACAAGCGCAAACGAGACCACATAGGATCTTGTGGTATGATAAGAAATTATCAATTGCACTTTGTGTACTAACCCATACTATGCGTTGTCTAAGTTTTTGAGGGTTAGGTGATTCTCATGGGCTTGCATTGAGAGAGAGAGAGATCAAGTCCATGAGAGGATGACATCAAGTGTTGATGATCATGGTTGACAAGGCCAAGTTCAAGATAGCCATCCTGAATGATTACATGCTTGAAGCTTGTGGATGATCACATGACGAACATATGAAGATGAATATAATGCAATGCTCCCCACATGGCTTATGGGGGAGCTATTTGAAGCCTTCACCAAGTTTCATGATCAAGATCATCGTTCTGACTTGAACCAAGCATAAACGTCAACATCAAGCTCAATTGGAATGCTTTAGTCAAAGGTATTAGTTCCTTTGGCTTTATTTGTGAGGATCGATGACCATCGAAAAGGATATATGCTCAAGAATGAGTTTCTGGAAGCTATCTAGTATAGTTCTTTTATGATTCTCGAGTTACAGGGATCCCGCACTATTAAGAGGGGATCAAAGGGGTTAGTGATAGATTTGCTCAAGTCAACATCTTATATTTCTACTTCCTCACATCATATTCCAACATAGGCATATTTCACTCCTATCCAATACAAATACAAAATGCCTATACATCAAGCCAAATAGGTTACCCAAATACATGATAGAACCATTCCATACTTTTCACCCTCCATTTTGGTTTATCTTGGGTGGTTCTCTATGTGAGGACCCGGAGCTTTTCCATAGCTTCAAAACGAGCCCAAGATCATCAAAATCGGAGTCCGGATGTGAAAGTTATGCATGTTTTACTTTTCGGGCGGCTGTAGTTTTTGTGTTGGCCGGATGTCCGGCCACTACTATCCAGAGGGCATCTGGTTTGTGTGAAATCTCCGGATGTCCAGCCCCTAGCCCGGATGTACGTCCATAGATATCCATAGAGCATGTTGAAATGTTGGTTTTGTCTCCCGGATGTCCCGGGCCCCAACTTTGGCCAGATGTCCGGGCCCTGTACATTGGCTCTGTTTTTCTGTGTACGTGTGCACATTTCCCAGCCGTCGGATGTCCGGCCCTTGCCCGGATGTCCGGCCTGACACAACCACTTACACTCCAACGGCCATATTTGCATTACCACTATATATAGCCTTCTTCCACCCCGGGAGAAGGTTGAGCAAACCCATTCATATGAACCCTAGAACACAAAAGGCTCCCTATCACTTCTCCTACACCAAACCTTAGATCCCGGAGAGATTCGTGAGAGTTCTTGAGAGATTTTTCAATCAAGTTATAGATCAACTTCCTCTCTCTCTTGTGACCAAAGGAATTTGTGATTTGAGCAAGTCTTGAGCATTTCCCCCTTGATCTTGTTACTCTTGGAGGTTGGAGACTCCTAGGCGGTAGGAGTGCTCTGGTGAGGAATCAACTTGTGATTTACCCCGCGGAATGTTTGTGAAGGTTTGGAGGCCGACTCAAGGTCTACCACTAGTGGTTGAGAAATGCCTTCGTGGTATTTTCTCAAAGGGAGAATAGGGTGAGCCTTCGTGGCGTTGGTGTGCCTTCGTGGTAACGTCCACCTCTCTAACGGTGACTAGCTTCCCTCCAAGGAAGTGAATATTGGGATACATCCTCGTCTCTGTGTCTTTGGTTATCTCTAACCCTAGCCACTACTTGTGGTTTACTTTGGTCTCTTGACCTTGCATTCACTATATATTGTTGTCCTCATTATATTGTGTTGGCTATTTCCTTGAAGAGATTATTTTGGCCTACACTTTATATCCCGCAATTCATACTTGCTACTATTGATATATCTTGTGTTTAGTGTGAATTGCTAACTTGTGCCATACACTTACATATCTTGTGATATTGCTCAAGTAAGTTTGTGTAACTTACTTGTGCTTATTAGTATCCTTGTTGTGCTCACCTCATTTACATTAAGTTGTTAGTGCACTTAGTTGAGCCTAGTATATTTAGGATCTGTGCTTGCGAAGTATCCGTTTAGTTAATTTCCGCATTAGGATAAAGCCAAATCTGTCGAAGTTTTTAAAACGCCTATTCACCCCCTCTAGGAGACATCGTGGTCCTTTCAAAAGGTCGCATTTCTTTCACGCACTTGGTAAAATCTGCTGCTTCAAAAGGCGATCCATCCTCTTTAAAGCTTGGACACCCGGTGGCCATTTCCACCGGGTCTAATTCTGCTTGCCATGCTTTGGCCCGGCTCAAAGCAGTGATGGCACCAGCTTGGGTGGATGATCATTCAATTTCTTCAATTCTTTGAGGCATGACAAATAGTTTATCCAATACCTCTCTGATGAGCGATGGTGGCCGCTTTTTGTGGGAGATGGCTGCTATGGTTCGCTGAGCGCCGGTATGTATATATATATATATATCTGTTCCACCAAGGTGTAAGTCACCTTCAGCTTCACCAATATGTCTTGTCTAAGGTTGGAGCTTTTGGGGCCTACTTGTGCAAACATATGATAAGTCGCCAGGCGGGTCAAAGTAAATTACTGGTGCAAGATTGTGATGCAATGTCACTTACAAAAGATAGCGGCTGTCATCTGATTTACATGTCACTTTAAACCAGTTAACTTTTCAGTCACCGGCTTAAGAGCAGCTTCAGCATCCTTAGCTCTTTTCAGTAGAGCCATTTTCTCGGTCTCCTAGCCGAATCTCTGAGGGTTGAAATCTATCTTCAATTTTTTAGACACTTCCAAGGCGGCTTTTATTTCTAATTTGGCCTTTGAAGTTTATGATTGTTGCAACTTGATGTTGTTCCGCAGATCGACCACTTGAGACTCCTTCATGCTTAATTCAGCGTGCAAAGATAAATCAAGCAGCATTTAGGAATCATGATAATCATTCTGTTGAAGTCCCAAGCACACTACAAGTACTCTACCTGGCGCTTCACTACTAAGAAAAAGGCTACTAGCAGCGCGGGTACCCGCGCTACTAGTATCACCCCACAACTAATAGTTAGTAGTAGCGTGGGTTAAACCCACTCTACTACTAACTTTGTTAGTAGTAGCGTGTGCCACCCACGCTACTGCTATTGCGTACACATGCTACTACTAATGAAATAATAGTAGCGTGGGTAAACAACCAACGCTACTAGTATCCTATATACTAGTAGCGCTCAGTTTCCTCCCCATGCTACTACTAACAATTTAGGAATTAAAAAAATAAAAATTAGATGTAGTATTCATGAATAGTAATACGTCCAATGGAAAACAAACGAATGTCACTGAACCATCTCAATATTCCATTTAACATGTCACAGAACCATCTCAAGATTCCATTTAATGTCAGACACACACAACCATCATCGTAAGGTGGGTACCTTCCCTAGTGGTCTACCACCAACCTAAACAGACCACTTCTCTAGATGTATCTACCTAGGCTCGGAGTTCAGACGTCGGTGGACTTGAATCCTCCCTCCCCCAGACGGTGGCATCAAGGTCCTCCACCTCGGCGACCTCCGGCGTCGAAATCACCTGGACGATCATCTATGTGACGTGGCAACCAGGCTTCACGGCGAAGTCCGTCTCCGAGTGGTTGAAGAACACATCACCACCGGGCCATGCTAGTCAGCGTCGATCATCTCTGCGCCCATGTCGGGAAAGTGAAAACTTGTTAGTACGCAAATTGCATCAGGTCAACCAAATAGTACTAGCAAACATGCACGAATAGGGTAAAGAAATTTTCTCGTTCACCTAGTAAGGTATCAACTATTTAAATAAAAAAATCAGCAACTTCTTCCTTAAATAAAAGTGGTGCTTGGTAACTGCACTTGAAAAGCTTGATAGCATATGAGATTAAGATATATAAATTTGTGTGGTCACGTCCTTGCATGTTGGTAACAATCATTGGTTAAGATCACACTCTTTTGTAGAGGAAAAAACTTTGGGACAATCAACAACCTTTCACTTGATCTCTACTAGCTACTTTGGATTCAATAAGAAAAGGAACATTTATTTGAACTGAAAATAACAAGCAGGCAAGCATGCTATCAATCTTTTGGCTAGAGTTTCACAAAATGCACCTGTCAAGTGTACTCTAACAATCAACATGTCCCATCTCCTCATGATTAAGGACTTTAGCTGAGCCGACAACATGGAGCAAGATGTATTCGTTTCCAAGCATGAACCCTTGGCTATCATCAATGAACGTGCAACATCCATCATGCCCATTGTAAAATATGTTAGTTTCAGATAAGAAAAGAACTAAACTATGAACATATGATGTTATCTAAATTTCATCGGCAGCAAAAAAGGAAATATATTTCACTGATTTTGGTGTTGCATGTCCCCGCCGCTCCCGCACCTTCTCCAGCTCCTCTGCCAGCGACACCTCCTTTTCCCTCACCACCGCTGCAGCCCTGCTCTCCGCGTCAGCCCTGGCAGCATACGACCTCACCGACGGCGGCGACGCGGCAGCTGCCGGTGCCTTGCCTTCAATTTGGCAAGGGCGGCGCTGCCCAAGGACTGGGAGGCCACCACGTTGCCGTCCCTCGGCTGCAGCGGAATCCTCCGCACGCCCCCGGACCTGGCCTCCGACGCCATCGGGCTGGAGGAGGAGCCCCGCTCGCGTCTCTCGCGGCGTGAATGGCTGGTGCGGTGGTGGTGGTGGTGTGGCGGGTGCGGTGATCCTAGGGGTCGGGGGATAAGGGAGGTAGGGAGGGGAGAGAACCTAGAAAGAGAGGGGACAAGGGAGAGAGGGTGCGGTGCATGCCCGTGAGCCGCGCTACCACTACGGTCGCAGTGATAGCGTGGCCTAGCAAACCGGCACTTGTACTAAATCTGGTTCATGAGAGGATTTTGTTGACGGATAGTAGTAGCGCGGGTAGTTCCTCACGTGCTACAATTATTTATCAGTGGTAGTGCATGTGGTATAACCCACGCTACTACTATGGTCTGTTTGAGGTGCACAGTTAGAATTATTTACTAGTAGCATGTTTTTTTAGGTCGCGCGCTGCCAGTATTATTTGCTAGTAGTGTTGGTTAATATAGCACGCTATTAATAAGTAGAAGTAGCGCGGGTCAAAAAAGTGCGCTACTAGTAAGCTCATGTGTATAAGGTTTTCCCTAGTAGTGCTTGGGGCTAATGTATGTCATTTTTCAAACAAATACTTAATGACCTAGATCAATTTTTTTTTCAAATTAAGCCGGCTCATGGGGGCTACATATTTGGATTTTTTGCAACATGGTCTGAAGTCCCGGCTTAACTATATAGCTTAAGCCGGCCCTTGGGGGCTACTCATTTGGATCTAATAGAGAGATGATAATTTTGAAGAGTTGCAAGAAAGGCTATCATTTAAGTCTACAACATTTTGAATTCTTTCATATCCTCTAGACTTGGCGGCTGACATAGATACATATGAGAAGGTTTTCTGTTGCTTACCTCAAAGTGCTCCTTCATCAGATTCACCAGCCCGACTTCCATCTCATGGCTAGTATGAAGGCGGTTCAGATAGCCATCATGGATTTCCCTGGCATTGAAGCTGGCATAGCTTTCCAAGTTCAATTTCCATTTACCTTTGTCAAAGGCTGAAAATTCTTCTTTGACACTGTGCTTTGATATGACAGTGGGGTTGCTTGGCTCTGTATAGCCAGTCCCCGTGACCATAACATCTTCAGCTTCTTCTTCATCAGGCTTGGTGGGACTTGGCGGCTTAGTACTAGGCAGGCCAACACTCACCGGATCCACTATGACGTTGAGAGTCTCTGGTGGCAGGTCATCGGTAGTGGCTCTAGGAGTTTGCTAAGAAGTTTCTGACATGGTCTGTGTAACGCCCCGGACACACCCGCTGATGATCGTTACTCCTGGCGGGATCTAGACTGGCTCCACAGATCAATACTAGTCTTTTCTGCGCACTTTGTCCTCACTCGTGCGCACCCGAGAGAAACTTTCCGGTCGGTCACCTATCCTGAGACTACTCCAAGCTGAGCACGCTTAACTTTGGAGTTCTGTCCGAATGGGCTCCTAGAAAAGAAGGAATTCCTTATTGATATGAGTAGTCTATCATCCCTAATAAGCCAGGCTATCACATACACCCCCACTCAGAGGAACCGACGTCCTTGTCGGGCCACAGGAACGTTCCCTCTTGGCACATATGTCTGTGCTTCCAGTCCAGTACATGTGCCATGCCGTGTGCCACGACGGGTCACAAACGTCATGAACAACATGACCACGCACCTGTGTGCAACCATCCGTGTAACCGCGAGGGTCGGCTCTGATACCAACTTGTAACACCCCGTACACACCCACCGATGGTCGTTACTCCTGGTGGGATCTAGACTGGCCCCACAGATCAATACTAGTCTTTTCTGCGCACTTTGTCCTCACTCGTGCGCACCCGGGAGAAACTTCCCGGTCGGTCACCCATCCTGAGACTACTCCAAGCTGAGCACACTTAACTTTGGAGTTCTGTCCGAATGGGCTCCCAGAAAAGAAGGAATTCCTTATTGATATGAGTAGTCTATCGTCCCTAATAAGCCAGGCTATCACAGTCTGATTCTCCGGTTCGGTAACCTTGGGGTCTTTGGCCGTCTTATTCATGTTCAATCTCTTGCTCGCTTTGTCTATACCGCTGAAAGTAAGACACGAGGATGTTGATATATTAGATTGTAAAGTGATTAAAAGCAAAGAGGTCAAATGTTCTCACCCAGGAGCGAGTTCGAAGAGAGGAATCTGAGTCCCCATAGCGTCGCCGGAGGAGGAGTGAGAAGTTCCCTGATAATTTGAGTCAGCAGGATTAAGTGGTTTACGGATAAGACCCACCTTTGGAAAAGAAAAGTTTGAATTCTAAGGCACCCTAGCTTGGCGTTTGCGTGGGACCGATGTATTGGGTAAGATGACATGAAGTTCTCCCCCTCCGCTGTTTCGGATTGTACGCTGAGCTTCATGCTGTTGTTTCTTCAAAATAAAGTTTGGATCCAAGTAAGCCAAACGGTGCGGAAATATTACTTTCCGGGTCACGTGCTGAACTTTCTTTCTTGGGAAAGTCTCCGAGTCGGAGGAAATAATAGTTACCTATGCAGAATTAGCCTGGATGGTCTCCGTGTCATCCTGAGAGGGGTTAGTGTCAATAAGATGTACAAAAAAGGAGCCAAGGGAATCAAGTTCTACCTCCAACTCATCATCGTTCAATGTAAGAAGTTCTGATATGTTTGTTTTCTTCTTGGCGGTTTTCTTGGAAGCTTTGGTCTTGTCTCTGGCCTTTTTGGCCGGTTTATTGTGCAACTTCTTGCTCCAGAAAGGAACATCAGCCTGAAAAGAAGCAAACAAAGATAAGGAATGTGCAGATCAGTATAAATAATGGTTACAGGAAAATTGGTTTAAAGCACTTACATCTGGAGCCGGGTTAAGAGCGCAGAAGGGGTTCATCCCCGTTTTTCTGCAGGTCTCCAAACTCCCATTGAGCAGCGTCTTAGTCATGCCATTAATTTCTTTATCCTCCAGTCGCATTTGACAGTAACGTTGCGGATCTTTGACATCACAAGTGTATTCACACATTAAGCTGGACCGATGGCTTAAAGGTATGATCCTCCAGGCGACCCAACATTGAACCAGGTCAACTTCGGTTAGTCCGTTGGCCAGCAAGGCCTGCACTTTTGAGAAAGTAGGCATATACTTAGCACACTCGGTAGTGGTGAGCTAGTCTGGAAGTGGATGTTTTGGGCTAAGCCGACAGTCGTGAAAACTCGGCAAAGGATTTTCATCATATGGAGAAGTGTCTTGGCAGTAAAACCAGGTCTGATTCCAGTCCTTAGGATGACTGGGAAATGAAGCGATAGGAAAGATAACATATCTTCGCCGTTGGATTCAAATTCCACCTAATTCCAGACTGGGCCCATCTGTAAATTTGGTCTGGCGGTTCAAGTAGTAGTACTCTCTGAAGAGCTTAACACTGGGATCTTCTTGAAGGTAAACTTCACAAAATACTTGAAAGTTGCAGATGTTGGAGATGGAATTGGGTCTAATATCTTGGGGATGCAGTTTGAAGAAGTGCAATACATCGCAAAAGAATTTTGAGCCGGGCGGTGAGAAACCGCGGTTCATATATGGTCAGCAAAGACTATGACCTCACCTTCCTTCAGCTCAGGTCTAACTTCTGTTCCTAGGGCTTGCCAATGAACAACATCTTTGGCGGATAGGAAGCCCACTTGAAAATATTCCGTGAGAGTTTGCTCTGTGATAGTGGAGGCGACCCAGTCGCATGAGGTAACAGTCTTGGTCATTTTTTTACAATGAACGCCTGAGAAATGCAGTATGGTGGATCAGTGTTGAGAGGAAGAACCTCCCAATGTTTTCAAGGTTCATGTTTAAGTCGGTTGTTTTCATAGTAAAAGGCTATTGATATTCAATTGGTGAGCCGGTTAAGCCGCCCAGCAAGTAAATGTTGGGTTAAGTAACCTATCAAGGTAGTCGAAATTTCATTAAGTATTACACAAACAGGTTCCACGGATCTGTTCTATAATATTGGATCTATAACAGGTTTAGAAAAGGGAGATAATTGCTAAACCAAAGTATGACAGTGGAAGAACATGCGAACTTGGTTTGAATCTCAGGGAGACAGGATGCATCTACGATTGGGAACAGATGCTAAAACCTCTACCGCACAAAATTCATACTACTTTTCAAATTGAACTAAGCATTGGCGGAGAAACTATGTTGAACACTGACGAACACTGATGAACTAGGGCAATGTAATGTGGATTAAGGATAAAGAGAGAGGAGTACCTGTTGATGTTGACGAACAGCAGTGTCAGATGTGGGGTTCTGGCAAACCCTTAAGGTTCGAACACTGGGGTGTGCGTGAAGTCTTTTCCTCCCACCGATCTACGCCCTAGCTCGCTAAGATCTCGTGGACGAACTCGACGAACTCGTAACACAAAAAGACACAAGATTTATACTGGTTCGGGCCATCGTTGTGGTGTAATACCCTACTCCAGTGTGGTGGTGGTCGATTGCCTCTTGGGCCGATGATGAACAATACAAGGGGAAGAACGGCCTCCTCAGGTTGAGGTGTTCTTGTGCTTGGCTACTTGTGTGTGTGGGGATGATCTTCCGGTCTCTCTTTGCCTATGGTGGTGGCTAGTCCTATTTATAGAGGCCCTAGTCCTCTTCCCAAATATTGAGCGGGAAGGGAGCCAACAACGGCGGGCTAATTTGAAGGGGGACAGCTAGTACAAGCCATCCTGACAAAAGTGGTCTTCGCCTGCCAAAGGCTCTGGTGGTGACGCCGTCTCGGGCTCCACGATGACCTCCGTCTTGCCGTCCTTCTGGTCTTGGTCTTGTTGCACCAAAATGGAAACCTTTGCCTGATGCCTCGGTACTCCTCACCTGCGCAGGCCTCCTTAGCACCCAAGAGGAAACAAGGACGCTGCGCGCGCTGGCGCCCGCCTGGTGTCGATCGTGATGGCTCACGTCACGAGAGCCTCATGAGGTTTGCCTCGCCTTGTTATCTCCGCCCCTCGTGAGCCTGCCCGACTAGGCCACTCTAGTGGAGGTCTTGTGTCGTCCGCCTCGCGAGGCTTGGCCCCTCACGAGGGTCTTGGATGCCTTGTTGATGAATATGGGCCGTACGGCCTGCTGGCTTAGCCACGCCGCGGGCCGCAGGCAGGCAAGCCTAGGGACCCCCCTTCCCAGGACGCCAACAGTAGCCACCGGGCCTAAGGTGCGCTCGGGCTTGGCTTCGCGGCGAAGCCAATGGCCCAGTACGGAGCACCGTGGGCCCCCAAAGCCTGCGGCCTCGGTTGATGTGCGGCGGTTGATTGGACGTGGGCGTCTCCGCTTCCCCACGCTGCCTTTGAATCTGCCTGGCTATGCGGCCCCCGCCTCTTACACTGTTATTCTGCCTTCGCCACACCTGGCTCTTCCAATCTCCCTGCTTCCTCGAGGCCCTGCTCTGCCCTCCCAATCTGACTTGTGCTCCGCCTGCTTCACCTCCATGGCGCGGAAACAAGCCAAAAAGGGGAAAAGACCTCTATCTCCGCCAACTGCGCCTCCATCCTTCGAGCCGGCGCTCGGCCGGCCTCGGGTGCCCAACAATGAGGGCATGGACAAGGTGCGCCCCATGCTTGCCTCCAGTTTCAACGAGTGGGGAGAGATGGTGGCTGGGCCCACGTCTCACTCTCGCATGGCTTGGGCAGTCACCGAGGTTCCGATCTTCATTGAGGCCCTCTGGGCTGGCCTGATTCCTCCCTTCTCTGCCTTCTTCAACGCGGTGCTCGAGCATTATCAGATCCACATGCTCCATCTCGACCCTCAATCTGTGACCCTTCTTGCCATATTTGCCTTCTTGTGCGAGGCCATGGTGGGCATCGCCCCTTCCGTGGCACCCCTCCGCCACTTCTTCTCGTTGCATCTCACCGGTCCCCGGCAGAGCTTGTGGTGCGTTGGCTTCTAGGCCGTGGCTGCAACGGTAGGCGTGGGGATCGACTTCGAGCTTCCTTCATCCACGGGCGAGTTCCGTACACTATGGGTGTTTGTTGACGCCGGCGTGCTCAACCCTCTGCTCCAAGCTCCGGTGGGGCCTGCTATTCCAAACTCCGGCTGGGGTCATCAGAAGCTCACGAGCCCCTGCCTTGCCCCCGTCTAGGCCAGGCTGAGGTGGTTGAAGGACCTCGGCGTGACTGCGCCCATGGTGGTGAGGGAGTTCGTCAGGCGTCGAGTCGCTCCACTTCAGCGCCACTCCCGCCCGATGTGGGACTTGCTCCGCAGCCAGGACAACATGAGGTTTCAGGAGGAGGGGCTTCCTCTTGCGGCGCGGCAAATAGTGCTCACGGTCCTATCAGGTGTCCCTCTGCCGGATGAGATGCCCAGGAACAACTGCCTGTTGTACCGCTGTGAGAACAAAGTCACATTTGCCGCGAGCATGCCTTCCTTTGATGAGTGGGGGCTGCGCCCAATCAGCTTCATGGGGCCCCGCGATAACCCCGTGATCATGGTCCCCCTCCTTGCCACCGGTGCCGAGCTCGCCCCAGGTGATGGTGCGGGGGGGGGGGGGGGGGGGAGGGGGGGGGGCGAGCTCCAAAGGGGGACGACGGCTCAAGTGTCGACAGAGGCATTCATATAGATTCATCTTTTGTTCTAGTATCGAGTTGTAATCATTGAGTTGTAAATAAATAGAAGTGTGATGATCATCATTTTCTAGAGCATTGTCCCAAGTGAGGAATAAAAAAAGGGAGAAAGGCCAAAAAAAGGAGAATGCCCAAAAAATAGAGAAAGGCCATAAAAATGAGAGAAAAAGAGAGAAGGTACAATGCTACTATCCTTCGCCACACTTGTGCTTCAAAGTAGCACCATAATCTTCATGATAGAGAGTCTTTTGTTTTGTCACTTTCATATACTAGTGGGAATTTTTCATTATAGAACTTGGCCTGTATATTCCAACAATGGGCCTTCTCAAGTGCCCTAGGTCTTCGTGAGCAAGCAAGTTGGATGCACACCCACTTAGTTTCTTTTGTTGAGCTTTCATACATTTATAGCTCTAGTGCATCCGTTGCATGGCAATCCCTACTCCTTGCATTAACATCAATCGATGGGCATATCCATAGCCCATTGATTAGCCTCATTGATGTGAGACTTTCTCCTTTTTTGTCTTCTCCACATAACCCCCATCATCATATTCTATTCCGCCCATAGTGCTATGTCCATGGCTCGCGCTCATATATTGCGTGAAATTTTATAAGTTTGAGATTACTAAAGTATGAAACAATTGCTTGGCTTGTCATCGTGGTTGTGCATGATGAGAGCATTCTTGTGTGATGAAAATGGAGCATGACTAAACTATATGATTTTGTAGGGATGAACTTTCTTTGGCCATGTTATTTTGAGAAGACATGATTGCTTACTTAGTATGCTTGAAGTATTATTATTTTTATGTCAACATGAACTTCTATCTCGAATCTTTCGGATCTGAATATTCATACCACAATTAAGAAGAATTACATTGAAATTATGCCAAGTAGCACCCTGCATAAAAAATTCTATTTTTATCATTTACCAACTCGAGGACGAGCAGGAATTAAGCTTGGGGATGCTGATACGTCTCCAACATATCTATAATTTTTGATTGCTCCATGCTATATTATCTTCTGTTTTGGATGTTTATGGGCTTTATTATACACTTTTATATTATTTTTGGGACTAACCTATTAACACAGATCCCAGTGCCAGTTTCTGTTTTTTCTTTGTTTTAGAGTATCGCAGAAAAGGAAAATCAAACGGAGTCCAATTGACCTGAAACTTCACGGAACTTATTTTTGGAAGGAAATCAACCCGGGAGACTTGGAGTCCACGTCAAGGAAGCTTTGAGGAAGCCACGAGGTAGGGGGCGCGCCCTCCACCCTCGTGGGCCCCTCATGGCTCCCCTGACGTACTTCTTCCACATATATATCTCCATATACCCCAAACGATCGGGGAGCACAATAGATCGGGAGTTCCGCCGCCAGAAGCCTCCATAGCCACCGAAAGCCAATCTAGACCCGTTCCGACACCCTGCCGGAGGGGGAATCCCTCTCCGATGGCCATCTTCATCATCTCGGTACTCTCCATGACGAGGAGGGAGTAGTTCTCCCTCGGGGCTGAGGGTATGTACCAGTAGCTATGTGGTTGATCTCTCTCTCTCTCTCTCGTGTTCTTGAGGTGGTACGATCTTGATGTATCGCGAGCTTTGCTATTATAGTTGGATCTTATGATGTTTCTCCCCCTCTACTCTCTTGTAATGGATTGAGTTTTCCCTTTGAAGTTATCTTATCCGATTGAGTCTTTAAGGATTTGAGAACACTTGATGTATGTCTTGCGTGGGATAACCGTGGTGACAATGGGTTATTCTATTGATTCACTTGATGTATGCTTTGGTGATCAACTTGCGGGTTCCGCCCAATAACCTATGCATAGGGGTTGGCACATGTTTTCGTCTTGACTCTCCGGTAGAAACTTTGGGGCACTCTTTGAAGTACTTTGTGTTGGTTTGAATAGATGAATCTGAGATTGTGTGATGCATATCGTATAATCATACCCACGGATACTTGAGGTGACATTGGAGTATCTAGGTGACATTAGGGTTTTGGTTGATTTGTGTCTTAAGGTGTTATTCTAGTACGAACTCTAGGGCTGTTTGTGACACTTATAGGAATAGCCCAACGGATTGATTGGAAAGAATAACTTTGAGGTGGTTTCGTACCCTACCATAATCTCTTCGTTTGTTCTCCGATATTAGTGACTTTGGAGTGACTCTTTGTTGCATGTTGAGGGATAGTTATGTGATCCAATTATGTTATTATTATTGAGAGGACTTGCACTAGTGAAAGTATGAACCCTAGGCCTTGTTTCCTATCATTGCAATACCGTTTACGCTCACTTTTATCATTAGTTACCTTGCTGTTTTTATAATTTCAGATTAGAAAAACCTTTATCTACTACCCATATACTACTTGTATCACTATCTCTTCGCCGAACTAGTGCACCTATACAATTTACCATTCTATTGGGTGTGTTGGGGACACAAGAGACTCTTTGTTATTTGGTTGCAGGGTTGCTTGAGAGAGACAATCTTCATCCTATGCCTCCTACGGATTGATAAACCTTAGGTCATCCACTTGAGGGAAATTTGCTACTGTCCTACAAACCTCTGCACTTGGAGGCCCAACAACATCTACAAGAAGAAGGTTGTGTAGTAGACATCAATTATCAACCTAGAATGATGTGCATGCCATGTAGTAAACTGATACGGAGGAAGTATAGTAGTGAAAATGAGGTGATTTTACCGAGCGATTGGCGGGGGAGCATGGCCTGTCATGCGGTCCCACGTGTCATGATGTACCAAGGCGATGCGTGTGTCGCTCTTGAGGAAGAAGCAATACTACGTGGTTTGAGATGATGGCGAACCGAAGTGTGAAATAATGGTTGCTTCGTCCGTCTGGGAAGGTGCGACATTGTGATTTGACGTCTCATTGCTCATTACTACTACTACTGGGGCGGTACGACTGGGGTGCGTCCCCCTGCTGTTCTGCACTGTTATTTGGTGCTTGACACATCGACCCGATTGCTATATGTCCCACATGTCGGCGACATGACGTACAGAATTCATGAAAGCGAGCGTCGACAGAGGAGTACAAGACACGACTTGGGTTTTTGCTTCTTCGCGCGATCTATCGATACAAACCCGTACTAAAAAAAGGCAAGGGTGGGTCTTTTCCCGCGCAGCAGGCAGGGGAGTAAAATTTTCTCCTCATCCTACGAGCCACCGCGCGCGTGGGCGAGGGAGCGGGCATAAGGCATACAATACTACTACTAGTAAGGAAGCTTCACCTCATCCTGCAAGCCACCGCGCCTGGGGGCGGAGGAGACGACATACTAAGCAAGCTTCTCCTTGTTCCGCGAGTTAACGGGACACATCAAAAGTACTCCAGAGTATAGAGCCTTGCCTCTAAGGTAGGCCCCACATGGTTTGCCTCTTTTTTAATATAACGCGTCATGTCGCAATTTGTTTGTTCACCCATGGTAGACGATTCTCCCTCCACCAAGTGGACAACCAGTACACGTGTCAAATTACCACGTGGGCTGCCTTTTCGTACAGAAATGAGCTCCACCGTGTACCCGCGCGGGTGTGGTTGGGAAAGAGACGGGAGTACGTGCGCCGTGCATGCACCTCTTCTCTTTGTGCACGTCCCCCACCTACGTGGGTGTGTGTGAGAGATACAAACCTAGACAAATGGTTTGTGCAGAATAACTACTCTTCGTAAGCCATTGTAAGAGTGGACAAAATGGTGAAGGGGGAGATAGGGGAGCGGCGAAGGTGTGCGATTCTTGGCCGGCATTTGGCCTCGTTTAAATAGGAGATTAAATAGACGGCAGACAGGAGGATCTCGGCCGGCGTTGCATTTAACGCCGGCCTGGTCATGAACGGACGTGTGTCCAGAGTGGGTTTGTCGGCTTCCACACGGGCGGGTTTCGTGGAGGCGTTTGAACGCGGCAAGGAGGCGTGTTCAGTCGGGCGTGCAGTGAGTGGTGCCCTCGACTCTGACGTGTGGGCTCTTTGGGTACATGGCATGCATGTCAGTGACCCAACGCAGGCAGCGCACAACAGAGGAACCTTTGGTGGGCCAGGGTGACCAGAAGATGGCATTTCATAAACCGATGATTGTTCATTGAGTGTGACGTCATCCTTTTCATGTAGATAAGCCTACTATGTTGATCGCCCATTCGATACGTTGTGATTCATAAAGACCACTGCAAACATCAACGTTCTGCTTATCACAGATAAGATTGATTAATACCCGTAACAATCCATGTCCTTAACAAAGGGTGCATACACGTATAGGTTGAGCGTGTGTCTTGCGTCGTGTGCTGTGTGCATGCAGGCGTGCGAGTGTTGCGTGCGTGCAAGGGTACGTTTCAGTGTTGCATGCATGTGTGCGTACGTGCGTGTGTTCGTGAGTGCATGTGTACGTGTCAGTGTTGCATGCCTGCATGCGTGCGTGTGTTTGTTATGTGTACGTGTTAGTGTTGCATGCCTGCATGCGTGCGTGTCTTGCATGCGTGCAGGTGTACGTGCGGGGTGAGGCTACACGTCAGTCGACTAACTTTTTCATCTTTGTTCATTAGATTTTGCAGCCGTTGGATATGAAATCCAGGGCTTGCAGTTTATCATCAAATCCCACCCCCCTGAGCCGCCAGCCACCACCGGCCGAACTGCCGGCCCCCGCCGCCCGTGGCGGCCCGCGCCACGCCGCCGCCCCGCCCGCCCCGAAACCACTCCCCACCGCCAGTCCGCCGCCGCACCGACCATCCCTCTAGCCCCCCCTCCCCGCGCCGAGCTTTTTCTCCGGCGATCCCCACCCCACCGCCCAATCAACGCGCCCCCACCGCCGGTGACTGCCAACCAAAGGTCTCACGACTTCGAGTACCCACCGACGACTAATTAATTACCATTTCTGTCCTTCATATACGCACTGATGGGTGGGCCCTATGGTAATGCGCGCTGCTGAATGTGGACCGTTTGACTGGTCAATTGATCGTGTCATCAACAAA
Organism: Triticum urartu; assembly: GCF_056163025.1. Lineage (NCBI taxonomy): Eukaryota > Viridiplantae > Streptophyta > Magnoliopsida > Poales > Poaceae > Triticum > Triticum urartu. The sequence continues at coordinate 494,536,480 of NC_141875.1, read as the reverse complement.
TTACGGAGCTGTATGGTGTGCCAGTGATCGTATGATCACCCTAAAATGTATTTTATTAACACAGTACAGACTCAAACTACCATTTCTTTCTTTCATATACGGGCTGACAGGTGGGCCCCATGGTTACGCGCCCCGATGGTGCAACACTAGTTGCGCCACGTGGAACGTTTGACTGGTCAATTGATTGTGTCATCAACAAAATACAGAGTTGTACGGGTGAGCCAGTGACCGTATAATCATGACATGTATTTTTTAACACGGTATAGACGCAAGGGGTCATATATACGCGCAAGCACTCATTGCTATAAGCGCACACACGCACACCCTACCCCTATGAGCACATTCGAGAGAGTGAGCCAGCATATGATCTTGAGATTTTATGAAGTCACCATAGGTGCCTCGTAGTCAAGTGGAACGTCTCCTTCCACTGAACGCACATCGTCGGAAAATACTGAAATTAACCCAGGATAAATGCGAGCACCGGGACTTTAACCCTGGTGGGCTCGAGAAACCACTGCCCTCCTAACCATCCAACCACATGTTGGTTAGCACGACATAATGTTTGTGGTGACTGTGATGAGCTTATTCTGAAGTCCAGTGACCATATCATATTTGGAATGACAGTAAGTGTCTTCAACAAAATACGTGTAACATCCCAAATTTTCAATTTGGAATGTTATACATAGATCATTCATGCATATCATATTTTATTGCATTTCCGTTCCACAATCCTCGATATCCTAAGCAACTCAAGGACCCTCGGAGAGAGTTGGGGATTTCCCGGTTTTCATATTTGATTTTTATCAAATAATGAAACGAGGATTTTTGATTTTGAATATTTTTCTCTCCGAAAAATATTTCATAATAAAATATATGAGAGGAGATAATATGACTTCTCCAAAATAATTGAAATATTGGAGGAAAAATATTAAAATCATTTATTCGATTTTATTTGGATTTTATTTGCATTAGAAAAATTGCACGTTTTCAAAGTTGCATTTTAGGGCCAAGAAAATGTTCATCTCGTTCTAAATATTTTATTTAGACGGTGAAAATTTGTTTTGGCATTTTTAGATTTTTATTTCATTTTCTAGGATTTATTTTCTGTTCGGCGGAATTATTTTAAAAAAAACTTCCAGCCGACTGGGCCGGCCCACTCCCCGCGCGCGCCGTCTCCCACCCGGAGACCGAGCCGCCGCCGCCTCGGACGAGGAGTCCGGCCGGGACTCCTCCTCGCCGCCGTCTTGGCCCCTCCTCCAATCCGCGCCGCCCCCCCTTATATACTCCCCCCCCGGACCCCCGCCACCACCACAACCACCACCGTCGCCGAGCCCCGCCCCGCGCCTCGCCGCCGCCGCTGCAGCCGCGCGCCGCCGCCGCTTCGCTGCACCGTGCAGCCGTCGCCCCGCCACCCGCAAGCCGCCGCCCCGCCTCGTCGGAGGTACCGCGCTGAGCCGCCGCCATTTTTTTAAGAATCCGATTCGGTTTTTTTGAACCCTAGTACATTTTTTTAGATTGGTTCGCCGGTTTTTCTTGGTTCTTCTATTTAGCGGACGTTCGTCCGTATGTTCGTTTTAACGAACGGTTTTCGCTCGTTAGTTACATATAACGAACACTCGTTCGTTAGTCTGTTCGTCAATTTTCTTTTGATCGGATTTTTCCGCGATTATTCTTGATCACGATTTCTGATCCAATTTTCATTTCTATTTATCTTTTTGCTTGTTAGTCGGAATCAGGCGATTCAAGCGCCTAGATCTTCGTCTCGATACCCTCTTTCCGCTTAACCAACCTGAACCCATTTTTGCTACTGTAAAATTTGACCTTAGTTCAGATTAGTAAACGAATCTTGTTTCTTTCGCCGTTTGAGTTTTGTTGCTCCGTTTGGTTTGATTCTTTTTGCAAACCGGAGTTCTTAAGTTGAACTTTTTGGTCAATCTCTCTTACTTGAGTTTTGACCGTGCATCTTTGCTTGTTGCTTATGTATGCTATAGTTTGCTTGCGATAGAATTCCCGGAGTGCGAAGCGTGTTATTTGGAGTCTCTAGGTTTCGCGGATCGTTAGCAAGGCAAGTAACACATTGATCATACTCTTCCCGTACCCAGGTTTTATGCATTAGTTTCAATCCTAAAACATTGCATGATTAGAATGTCATTAACATGTGGGTTGGGAAGTAGTTGTTGAGGTAGAACCTAATGCCCTGTTATATTCAAACCCTTGGGAGTTACTTCTACCGGTTGCTTATATTGCTATGCTATGCTCGTAGACGTGGTTTGGGTGAGTGAAATCCATGACAGATGTGAGATTGTTAACTAATGGTTCAACTTAAGGTGGCAACTTGAATTTACATCTGGGTGGATTGAGGCACCTGGAGTACCCAGTGTTGCCTGTATTTTTGGAAATCCCAGGGTTCCGTGTGATTTTCCTATGGATCGCCACCCAGGCTCAAAGGGAGATGAGATGATTCATGCTAGAAACTTCCGTGTGCAGCCACAAGCTATTATGGGCTCTAGCATAGTTGAGTAAGTTACGTGAACCTCTTGAAGAGGTAGGTCAGCAGGTAGTGGGTTTGTAGGTTTGGTATGGTCTACCCGGAGTAGAGAGTTAATGTTTCTGAAAGACTGTGTCTCGGTCATCAGTTTTTCAAACACCATGTAGTGCGAGAAATCCAGCGGAGGCGATTGAGTCTTGTGGGGAAAAGTGTGCAAACCTCTGCAGACTGTACAAACTAATCATGGTTAGCCGTGTCCCCGGTTATGGACAATCTTGAGTATCTAGTACTTGGAGTATCTTAAGTATCTCATCACTCTTAATTAATATTGTTGGGTTGTTAATTACTTTAATTGGGATTGAGTTGGAGGAACCTTCTCAATGATGTATCAACCACCATGATAGTTAAAATAAAACTTATTCCTTTGTTGTAGGGAAAAATTGTCTTTTCGCAAAAACTATAACCATAGAGCTTTCCACCAGCCAAATATGCATGTAGTGATAGCATTATTCTGTTCTTGCTCTACTGTGTTACATTGCCAGCATATTCCATGTGCTGACCCGTTTTCAGGCTGCAACGTATTATGTTGCAGACTTTTTAGACAAGGAGTAAAGTTCGTTAGGTCGTTGCCGTGCAGCTCAGCTATGCCGTTGGAGTTGGTGGACTCACTTTATCTTCCAAGCCTTCCGCTGTTATCGTATTAGATGGCCTTAAGCCATATTATTGTAATAAGTTCTCTCTTGAGACATTCGATGTATTAAGTGTGTGATTGATACTCTGTTATAAATCCTTCGAGTACTGTGTGTGTCAGCATTACTGATCCAGGGATGACACGGTAGCACAAAGACTTGACCGTTTGAGGTCAGGTCGCTACAAAGATGGTATCAGAGCCAGGTTGAGTGTAGGACACGACCACTAAGCTAAAAGCCATAGATCACTATTCTCTTCTCATTTCTGACTCCTCTCCATTTTCTACTCTTTAGGATGGCGGAGATGAAGAACAAGTTTGCACAACCGGATGAAGAAGCACCTTTTGGACGACACCTGAAGGAAGTCACTAGGTACCTGAGCATAGGAATACCAAGCTTCACCGAGACCTACAACGCCACTTTACCAGAAAAGGAGCTTTGGATGATTCAAGTTCAAGTTCCAGGAAGGACCTTCACGCCAGTCACTAAACCCATAGAGTTTTCCTTTGATGCTGCAACCTGGAGTCTAGGAAAGACTATGGCCGCTCACATCACCATGGGACGCATTGGAGAAGTTTATCAAAAGGAGCATGAAGACACTATCTACCAGATCTGTGGGCGCCGAGACGAGCAATGGGAGATGATCCGCACCAAGAAGGATAGATCAATTGCAGCTTTCATCCAGGAACTAAACCAGCACATTCGACGCCAAGAGAATCAGATGTGCACAGACATGATAGATTTGAAAAAGGTGAAGACAAGGATCATCAAGCTGGAAGAAGAACTTAAGTCTACACGCGATGGATATGAGGAGAAAATTGTGACACTACTGGAGAAGAATGATGACCTGATTAAGAAGATCGGAATATTCATGGGAGACCCCACACCAGTAGAAGAAGACGAAGAACCCAAGGAGATTCGCCTGGAGGACTACATCATCATCGACGATACCGACTCTGACCTGAGAGATGATGACTTTGAAGATGAAGCTGGAGCATATACCATGGAGTCTGCAACCGAGGAATATTTTTAGTAGACCACCACATCAGTAGTAGTATTCCCCCATGTAAATAGAGTAGTCCCAGCACTTTTGTGATAGTTAGACCGATTGTATGACTTGATTGATTGATTGAGTGAAATGTTTGTGTTTGTCTCATGTGCATATGGGTAGTGCTTTCTCATTAGACCTCATTCTATTCTAATCTCTCCCCTCTAAAACCCATCTGATGCCTCCGAGACGTGACCCCGGATTTGCATTCCCACCCGAGCTCACTCAGTTGATCCAGCAGCAGAATACCCTGATGCAATTGTTAGTTCAGAACCAGGGCAACAACAACAACAGTCCACCACCACCAACACCACCAGTTGACAACTTAGCCTGTTTTCTGAGGTTGCAACCACCGGTGTTTTCCAGTAGCACCGAGCCTATAGTAGCAGATGATTGGCTCCGCAGGATTGGAAGGGAGTTAACCACTGCTGGATGCACTGATGCTGAGAAGGTGCGTTTTGCCGCACATCAGTTGGATGGACCTGCAACATCATGGTGGGAGAATTACACTGTCACCTACCCCATAGCCACGGTGACATGTGACCAATTTCAGCAAGCCTTCCATACAACCCATGTCTCAACTGGAGCCATGAATATGAAGAAACGTGAGTTTCGCAACTTACGCCAGGGGAACCATACTGTGGCTCAGTACGTGGATGAGTTTAGCAAGTTATCTCGCTATGCCCCCGATGACGTGGCCACTGATGCCGCGAAGCAGGAGAAGTTTATGGAAGGGCTGAATGATGAGATGAGTATGCAGTTGATGGTAACAACCTTCAACAACTACCTGGAGTTGGTAGATAAGGCTCTTATGATTGAAGGGAAGCAGCAGCAGATTGAGAGCGGAAAGAGGAAGTATGTACACGGGAGGTATAACTCAGGAGCTCAGCAGAAGCGTCGCCTAACCCCGAACTCGGGAGGACTTGTTCATAACCATGGAGGTCATAACCACACCGGAGGAGGATCGCATAACCATAATGGTTCTAAAAATGGGAATGGGAACGGAGCCAACAACAATCAGAACCGCCCCAACCCAACCACACCCGCCAACAGAGACCTAAGTCATGTTACTTGCTTTAAGTGTAGGAAGACTGGACACTATGCCACAGAGTGCCCCGAAGGAAAGAATGGAAACGGAAATGGGAGCGCTGGGAAGAAGCCCAATCCATTCAACAAAGGACAAGTGAACCACGTTAACATGGAGGAGGTTGAAGAGCAGCCAGACGCGGTTATAGGTAAGTTTTTGGTTAAGTCATTTACCGCTCTTGTTCTTTTTGATACTGGTGCATCGCATTCATACATATCAAGGGAATTCGTGGAAAAGTTTAGACTACCAACCCAAACCCTTAGGACCCCTCTCTTAGTGAGTTCACCCGGAGTAGAATATATGGCTAGCTGATGGTGCGACCAGATACCCTTAATCATTGGTAACCATGTTTTTCCATCCGACCTAATTATCTTGGAGTCACAAGGATTGGATGTGATATTAGGTATGGACTGGATGTCAAAGTATGGAGGAAGTACTGACTATGCTAGTAAGTCAATTTATATCACCACCCCGGAGGGAAAAAGGATTAAGTATGTATCTAGGCATGTTCCTAGGAGGAGCCAAGTGAATACCCTCACGGGAGTTGTTCAGGAGGAAGTGCTCGTAGTGAGGGATTACCCGGATGTTTTTCCAGAGGAGTTACCAGGCATGCCACCGGATCGGGATATTGAGTTCTGGATAGAGCTACTGCCAGGTACCGGGCCAATATCCAAGAGACCCTATCAGATGCCCGCAAATGATCTGGAGGAGATTAAGAAACAGATCAAGGAGTTATTGGAGAAAGGTTACATTCGAAGGAGTTCATCACCTTGGGGAGCCCCAGTGCTTTTGGTTGAGAAGAAGGATAAATCCCTAAGAATGGTTGTTGATTATCGGGCCTTGAATGAAGTGACGATTAAGAACCAGTACCCAGTGCCGATGATCAATGATCTGTTTGATCAGCTGCAAGGAGCTAAGGTGTTTTCGAAGATCGATTTGCGATCGGGATACCATCAGTTGAAGATTCGAGAGAAATATATACCAAAGACATCATTCACCACGCATTATGGATTATATGAGTATACGGTCATGTCGTTTGGACTGACTAACGCCCCTGCCTATTTCATGAGCATGATGAACAAGGTATTCATGGAATATGTGGACAAGTTTGTTGTGGTGTTTATTGATGATATTATGGTATACTCGAAGAATGAAGAGGAGCACAAGGAGCATTTGCGATTAGTTCTTGAGAAACTCAGGGAACACCAGTTGTATGCCAAGTTTAGCAAATGCGAGTTTTGGTTGAAGGAAGTAGGATTCCTTGGACATGTTATATCAGGAGAAGGTATAGCAGTAGACCCCAGCAAGGTTCAGTCAGTCACTGAATGGTTGGCACCCACTTCAGTTAGCGAGATCCGCAGTTTTCTTGGACTCGCAGGATACTATCAGAGATTCATTGAGAATTTTTCCAAGATTGCGAAACCAATGACAGAGTTATTGAAGAAGGATACTAAGTTCAAATGGACGGAAGATTGCGAGGCAAGTTTCCAGGAGTTGAAGAAACGTTTGACTACAGCCCCAGTGCAGACACTGCCAGATATACATAAGGATTTCCAAGTGTATTGCGACGCCTCTCGCTTAAGACTTGGAAGTGTGCTTATGCAGGACAGAAGAGTTGTTTCGTATGCCTCACGACAACTAAAACCTCACGAGTTGAACTATGCCACTCATGATTTGGAGCTAGCAGCAGTAGTGCATACATTGAAGACTTGGAGACATTACCTTATTAGAAACCGTTGTGATGTGTACACGGATCATAAGAGTTTGAAGTACATCTTCATGCAGAAGGAGCTGAATCTTAGGCAGAGGAGATGGTTGGAGCTTATAAAAGATTACGACATGAAGCTGCACTATCATCCAGGAAAGGCCAATGTCGTAGCAGACGCCTTGAGTTGAAAGAGTTATGCTAATATCCTAGAGAGTACAGGACTACCAAAGGAGTTAGCAGAGGATATCATGGAACTTCGATTAGACATTGTTCCTAGAGGTTTTATTGCAACAATGGAAGTTCAGTCGAAGCTGTTGGGTAAGATTCGGGAAGCTCAGAAGGATGACAAAGAGATTGCCGAGATAAAGGAGAAGATGAGCAAAGGAAAGGCCAAAGGTTTTCGTGAGGATGAGCACGATACCTTATGGTTTGAGGACCAGATATACATGCCCAATGACCTACAGATCAGGAAGTTAATACTTCAGGAGGCTCATGACTCACCATACTCGATACACCCTAGAAACACCAAGATGTATTTGGATTTGAAGGAACATTTCTGGTGGACAGGAATGAAGAAGGATATTGCCGTAGCTGTATGCAATGTATGCCAGAGAGTGAAGGCAGAGCATCAAAAACCAGCAGGATTGTTATAGCCTATGCCGATACCCGAATGGAAGTGGGATAAACTTGGCATGGACTTTATCACCGGATTGCCCAGGACCAAATCAGGATATGATTCCATATGGGTAGTAGTTGATCGCTTGACCAAAGTGGCTCACTTTATCCCAGTGAAAACCACTTATACAAGTGCGAAGTTGGCCAAGATATATATGTCCAGGATCGTATGTCTGCATGGAGTTCCGAGGACCATCGTATCAAATAGAGGAACACAGTTTACCTCAAAGTTTTGTCATCAGTTACACCAGACTTTGGCTACGAGATTGGAGTTCAGTACATCATTTCACCTGCAGACGGATGGACAGACCGAGAGAGTCAACCAGATTCTGGAAGATATGTTGAGAGCTTGTGCGCTAGATTATGGATCTAGTTGGGATGACAATTTGCCTTACGCAGAGTTCTCATATAACAATAGCTACCGAGCCAGTTTGAAGATGGAACCGTTTGAAGCCCTGTATGGACGAAGGTGCAGAACGCCGTTGATGTGGGATGAAGTAGGAGACCGACAGCTGTTTGGACCGGATTTGATCAAAGAGTCTGAAGAGAAAGTTAAGCTGATTCATGATAGACTGAAGATTTCTCAGTCCAGGCAGAACAGTTATGCAGACTCGAAGTGCAAGGAGGTAACTTATGAAATTGGAGACAGAGCATATCTGCGAGTATCACCCTTGCGAGGAGTGAAATGTTTTGGAGTTAAGGGAAAGTTAGCCCCGAGATTTGTAGGACCTTATTGTGTTTTGGAACGGATGTATGAAGTTGCCTATAAGTTGGAGTTACCTGAAGGACTGTCAGGAGTTCATGATGTGTTTCACGTTTCACAATTGAAGAAGTGTCATGCTGAGATGGCCGAAATACCGTTAAGAGGTACAGTACCCTTGGAGGCAATTCAGTTGGATAGTGATTTGACTTATGAGGAAAAGCCAGTTAAGATTCTTGAGTTTGCAAGCCGAGTCACCCGCAGCAAGGTTATCAAGTTTTGCAAAGTTCAGTGGAGTCACCATACCGAGGATGAAGCCACCTGGGAACGAGAGTACGATCTACGCAAGGACCACCCACACCTATTTTCTAGCCAACCCGAATCTCGAGGGAAAGATTCATCTAAAGGGGGGTAGGTTTGTAACATCCCAAATTTTCAATTTGGAATGTTATACATAGATCATTCATGCATATCATATTTTATTGCATTTCTGCTCCGCAATCCTCGAAATCCTAAGCAACTCAAGGACCCTCGGAGAGAGTTTGGGATTTCCCGATTTTCATATTTGATTTTTATCAAATAATGAAACGAGGATTTTTGATTTTGATTATTTTTCTCTCCGAAAAATATTTCATAATAAATATATTAGAGGAGATAATATGACTTCTCCAAAATAATTGAAATATTGGAGGAAAAATATTAAAATCATTTATTTGATTTTATTTGGATTTTATTTGCATTATAAAAATTGCACATTTTCAAAATTGCATTTTAGGGCCAAGAAAATGTTCATCTCGTTCTAAATATTTTATTTAGACGGTGAAAATTTGTTTTGGCATTTTTAGATTTTAATTTTATTTTCTAGGATTTATTTTCTGTTCGGCGGAATTATTTTTAAAAAAAAGTTCCAGCCGACTGGGCCGAAACCCAGCCGGGCCGGCCCACTCCCCGCGCGCGCCGTCTCCCACCCGGAGACCGAGCCGCCGCCGCCTCGGACAAGGAGTCCGGCCGGGACTCCTCCTCGCCGCCGCCTTGGCCCCTCCTCCATGTCGCGCCCCCTTATATACCCCCCCGGACCCCCGCCACCACCACAACCACCACCGCTGCCGAGCCCCGCCCCGCGCCTCGCCGCCGCCGCTGCAGCCGCGCCCCACCGCCGCTTCGCCGCACCGTGCCGCCATCGCCCCGCCGCCCCGCCGCCCAAGCCCCGCCTCGCTGGAGGTACCGCACCGGTCCGCCGCCGCCGGTTGTTTTTTAAGAAACCGATTCAGTTTTTTGAACCCTAGTACGTTTTTTTAGATCGGTTCGCCGGTTTTCCCGGTTCCTCTATTTAGCGGACGTTCGTCTGTACGTTCGTTTTAGCGAACAGTTTTCACTCGTTAGTTACAGAGAACGAACGCTCGTTCGTTAGTCTGTTCGTCAGTTTTCTTTTTATCGGATTTTTCTGCGATTATTCTTGATCGCGATTTCTGATTCGGTTTTCGTTTCTGTTTATCTTTTCGCTCGTTAGTCGGAATCAGGCGATTCAAGCACCTAGATCTTTGTCTCGAGACCCTCTTTCCGCTTAACCAACTTGAACCAGTTTTTGCTACTGTAAAATTTGACCTTAGTTTAGATTAGTAAATGGATCTTGTTTCTTTCGCCGTTTGAGTTTCGTTGCTCCATTTGGTTTGATTCTTTTTGCAAACCGGAGTTCTTAAGTTGAACTTTCTGGTCAATCTCTCTTATTTGAGTTTTGCCCGTGCATCTTTGCTTGTTGCTTATGTATTCTATTGTTTGCTTGCGATAGAATTCCCGGTGTGCGAAGCGTGTTATTTGGAGTCTCTAGGTTTCACGGATCGTCAGCAAGGCAAGTAACACATTGATCATACTCTTTCCGTACCCAGTTTTTATGCATTAGTTTCAATCCTCAAACATTGCATGATTAGGATGCCATTAACATGTGGGTTGGGAAGTAGTTGTTGAGGTAGAACCTAATGCCCTGTTATATTCAAAACCTTGGGAGTTACTTCTATGCGTTGCTTATATTGCTATGCTATGCTCGAAGACGTGGTCTGGGTGAGTGAAATACATTCAGAGGTGAGATTGTTAACTAATGGTTCAACTTAAGGTGGCAACTTGAATTTACATCTGGGTGGATTGAGGCACCTGGAGTACCCAGTGTTGCCTGTATTTTTGGAAATCCCGGGGTTCCATGTGATTTTCCTATGGACCGCCACCCAGGCTCAAATGGAGCTAAGATGATTCATGCTAGAAACTTCCGTGTGCAGCCACAAGCTATTATGGGATCTAGCATAGTTGAGTAAGTTACGTGAACCTCTTGAAGAGGTAGATCAGCAGGTAGTGGGTTTGTAGGTTTGGTATGGTCTACCCGGAGTAGAGAGTTAATGTTTCTGAAAGACTGTGTCTCGGTCATCAGTTTCTCAAACACCATGTAGTGCGAGAAATCCCGCGGAGGCGATCGAGTCTTGTGGGGAAAAGTGTGCAAACCTCTGTAGACTATACAAACTAATCATGGCTAGCCGTGTCCCCAGTTATGGACAATCTTGAGTATCTAGTACTTGGAGTATCTTAAGTATCTCATCACTCTTAATTAATATTGTTGGGTTGTTAATTACTTTAATTGGGATTGAGTTGGAGGAACCTTCTCAATGATGTATCAACCACCATGATAGTTAAAATAAAACTTATTCCTTTGTTGTAGGGAAAAATCGTCTTTTCGCAAAAACTATAACCATAGAGCTTTCCACCAACCAAATATGCATGTAGTGATAGCATTATTCCGTTCTTGCTCTACTGTGTTACATTGCTAGCATATTCCATGTGCTGACCCGTTTTCGGGCTGCAACGTATTATGTTGCAGACTTTTGAAACGAGGAGTAAAGTTCGTTAGGTCGTTGCCGTGCAGCTCAGTTATGCCATTGGAGTTGATGGACTCACTTTATCTTCCAAGCCTTCCGCTGTTATCGTATTAGATGGCCTTAAGCCATATTATTGTAATAAGTTCTCTCTTGAGACATTCGATGTGTTAAGTGTGTGACTGCTACTCTTTTATAAATCCTTTGAGTACTGTGTGTGTGAGCATTATCGATCCAGGGATGACACGGTAGCACAGAGACTTGGCCGTTTGAGGTCGGGTCGCTACAATATGGAGCACGCATCAAATGCAAAGTCCGTCAGTGTCATCAAGAAAATAGGGAGACGTATCGTGAGCTAGATACCGTATGATCACCACGAGAATGTATACGGTGACCGTAATGAGCATATTCTGAACTCTAGTGACCGTATAGTGCTTTAGCTTGAAATACAGTGACCGTCATGCGTGAATGTGTCGTGGGCATGCATACTTTTAGCGGGCCGAGAGATAGTTTGTGTGCGTACGTGAAAGTGGTGTAGAAAGTGGGGATGTCTGGTGGAGACAAGGAGAGATATGCCCTTCATTTCTCTTTCCCGTGACTAACATTTTAGGAGAATATATAAACATTCACAATGCAGAACGAATACTTTTGGATGCACCATGCAATTAACTTTCATGTATAACATTGTACTATTGTATATGCTTATTTTCTTAGTGGCCGATTGCGTTTGTGGTGTGGTGGGCACATCATTTCTAGTTGTGGTGGGTCAACATGAGGACTCATGGGTCGGTTCCATCCTACACCACATAGGTTGGATCGAGATGCGTTATACGAAGACCCATGTGGAGGACTCGGCAAACAACACGAAGCTAGCTACCAGAGTCGCGGAGGACTCTATCCCCACTGGTGATAAGCCGACTATATATGATTTGTAACCCTAGGCCCCTAGTATGTTATAGAAGCTTGGGGGCTAGTTCCTCGATAGTATACACACACGCACAATGCCTGGTATTCATGTGTACTTTGTACACACCCCTATCACTAATATACAATACCAGGAGTAGGCTTTTTCCTCAACTGCAAGGGTCCGAACTAGGGTAAAACTTTGCCTCGTATTACCATCCAGCCTATCAGTCAGGGATATCCAACCGAATGATATGATGGAATCATATCTGCCAACTATTAAGAGAGATGTGTGTCTGGGGGTGGGGGGTAATGTGTGCGAGAGAGGCCTAAAGATAATGTGCGTGCGGGAGACACGTAGGCACATATATATATGTGCGTATAGATGGCTAGTAGAGACCGTGCGTGTGTATATATGCATGTGAGAGAAATAGTGTTTTCCAACTGAGATTAGTGAAAAGAGTGGTACATAGTAGTTAGAAAGAGAGAGAGAGAGAGATACAGAGAGAGCATGTGCGTGAGACTCCCCGACACCCCGAGAGAGATTGTGAGCATGTGTGAAAGATAAATGCCGATGCATATAAAGTGTGTGCACTTATGCGGTAGATAGATAGATATATAGCGCGTTTGTGAGAACGGGCCGAGGCATAGTGCATCTACGTGTAAAAGGCGGTTCTACGCATTAAATTAAAATATAAATGGCATTATTATTTTTGGATGAGATCATGAATTTTGCAAATTGCGTATGGACGAAAATCGGTCTATCAGACACCCATACTCTATTGAATTCTAGCATGTGCATGTGTTTATTTCATATTATCGATCCATAGAGTGAGAGCGGTTTGAAATACAGGCAATGGATGCTTTTGCAATTGATATATAAACATTAATTAGTGCACTCCATGTTGTTAGTGTGAAGCACTTTATACATTTGTCACTTGCATGGATACATTCCAAATTGCTAGCTACGAAATAGAATACATGTCGAATTCAACATAAAGAGGGTTTCGAAGATTCGAATTCATAGGAAGTGCATTCATCTATTTGAACCCGAGATAATGGCATTTGCAAATCAGATGTAAAAAGGGGCATCAATCTTTGTTGTGCGTTTGAACATGCTATATATATTCATACGCATGTCTAACTTTTTTTTGCAACCAAGGAGATTATATCTGGAACCATGCATGAACTGAGGTAAGTTGCATATTTTTTAATATATACTCATGTACAATGTATATTCAAATGTACCACCTCCATTCCAAAATAATCGTAGCTTTAGGATTTTCAAGAGTAAAGATTTGTGAAGTTTGACAAATCTTGAATGTTCAACTCAAGAGAACCAAAAACGTTAATGCTTCTGCTCCCAAATATTGAACGAAGCGCCAAATAGGCCTCTGGTCACCCGAAACCGCACGAGACTAATGTTTGGTGGTAGGAAATTACTGTCCTGACTCTGTCCGTGTAGCCTATCGGCCCAATGTCCAAAGGTCTAAACCGGGGTAGGTTTGTAAATTCACCAAGACACCAGTCTCAACCGCCTCCGAGAGGCATTCATACGTCGTGGGTGCCTAAACACCCATGCGCTCGGCCGAAATATATCCCACCCACATTTGGGACACCTGAGATTACTGTCCTACCCCCAACCCGCAGTATGTCCAAAGTTTTAGATGGGGGAAAAGTTTGTAACTTTCCACAACTTTCAAACAAGCACGTCCCAAACCGAAACATTGTCCCCCCTTAAGTTCCCCACCTCCCTCTGTTTCCCCATTCATACTCTGTGGGCGCCAAAACACCCTCTCCATCAGCCGCGAAAATCCAGCCTCCTCCGTCCTCCACCCCATAGCGCCCAATCCACTGCCGCCCTCCTCCATCACGCCGGAGCCGGTACCCTGACATCGTCGTCCAATGCAACCGCAACTGCAACACCTCAATGACTTAGCAGCTGAAGCCGAGGTAGAGCTCCATCCACGACGCTGACGCCGACGTGCGCCATGCCAGAACTACTCCGACCACGCCGTCCACCGCACCGGAGCTGTTCCCGCTACGCCATCGTTTGCCGCCTTGGATCTGCTTCCCCGCCGCCGACAGACGACCACTGCACCACACTCAACAACTTGGCCATGGGTTCGTCCAAGGCTGCACCGTCCTCCAAAACTTTTCGTTTCAAGCAAACCACAAGAAAATCGTTGGAAAAACAGAAGGAGGACACAACAGTGCCAGCACAAAGAGGTACTCCTCTTCCCTTATTCGTGCAAACCTTACGTCTCTGCTCACACCGTATTCATCCCACGAAAGAAACTAGTTGAGCACTTCTTGCTGCATCTTCTTCGTGATACTAAATGCACAAGGTTTCCTCCCTTTACTATTTCACCTTTGCTAGAGCTCAGTAGCCCACCTGGATTTCAATTCAGGGTCAGTCGAACCGCAATTAAAAGAAGCAGCACCCGCTTATGTAACATCCCAAATTTGCAATTTGGAATGTTATACACTAGATCATCATGCATATCATATTTTCTTGCATTTTGGTCGATCCTAGAAATTTCACGCAACTCAAGGACCTTCAGAGAGAGTTGGGATTTCGTTATTTCCATATTCGAGAGTTTTCTCAAATTTGAAAAGAGGATCATTTGATTTATTTATTTCATCTTCAATTATTTTTCCAATATCAAAAATATGAGAGAGGGAATAATATGACTTTCCCAAACTTAGGAAAAATGAAGATTTAATGAATAAATCAGATTTTGGTTTTGCCTGAGTTTTGTTTGCTTTTTATTTGGATAGGGAAAAATGCGCGTTTTCAAAAATTGCATTTTAGGCCCGGAGAAAAGTTCATTTTGTTCGACTCATTTTTAGGAGTCAGGGAAAATTAACTTTAGAGATTTTTGAGTTCGTTTAGTTTTCTTTTTCTTTTGTTTTTCTGCGCGCATAATCGTTTAAAAAAAAGAGAGCAGCGCCCCGCCTGGGCCAAGGCCCAAGCCGGCCATAGGCCAAGCCGCCGCCGCCCCTGCGCGCAGGCCCAGCCGCCGCCGCCCCCTAGGCCGAGTCCTAGTAGGACTCTAGGCCGGCGCCCCCCCTTTGCCCCTTGCCCAAGCATTACCCCCCCACCTATATAAATACCCAAGGACCCCCCCTCTCCTCCACCACCCCAAGCCGCAGCAAGCAGCAGCAGCAGCTGCGCCACCGCCTTAGCCGCGCCGCCGCCTCCCTAGCGCAGCCCCGCCTCCCTGCCGCCGCCGCCTTACGCCACCGCCGCCGGAGCCCTCGCCGGAGCCTCGTTGAGGTAGCCACGCAACTCTCCCCTCGCCTCGGTTCGGTTCTTTTTAAAGAAACCGTTCCGGTTTTCTTTTCCGGTTTTTCTTTTCAGTTTTTCTTTTTGGTCTTTTCCGGAAAACCCTAGATCGGTTTTCGTTCTTCTTTCGGACCGTTCGTCTCAACGAACGTGATCACCGATTATTCCGGTTAACGAACGTCCGTTCGTTTAACCGTTCGTCTCTTTCTTTTCGTCGGATTTATTCCGCGATCGTGATCTTAGATCCGATCTTCGTTCTAGTCTTTCCCCTCGCTCGTTTATCGGAATCAGGTGATTCAAGCGCCCGGAGTTTCGTCTCGAAACCGCCGTTCCGTTTAATCAACTTGAACAAGTTTTTGGCCACGGTAAAATTTGACCTAGTTTCAACTTGCTAGAACCGAGTTGTTTTTTCCGCCGTTTGTTTTCCGTTTCTTTGTTCGGTTCGTTCTTTCGTTGCAACCGGAGTTCTTAAGTTGAACTTCCTGGTTCGTTCTCTCGTTCGAGTTTTACCTGTGCATTAGTTGAGTACTTATTGTGTGCTTGTTGTTTGTCTGCGATAGATCACCCGGATTGCGCCGCTTGTTACTTCGAAACCCTAGGTCTCGCGGATCCTCAGCAAGGCAAGTAACACTTTGATCATACCTTTTCTACAACCCAGTTTTATTGCATTAGATCAATCCTCACACATTGCATGATTAGGATCTAATTAAATTGTGGGATGGGAAGTAGATGAGGTAGTACATATTACCTGTTTTATTATGAAACCTTTGGGAGTTACTTCTACGTTTGCTTATTATGCCATGCTATGCTAGTAGACGTGGATTGGGTGAGTGATATCCATGACAGATGTGAGTTGATAATTTTGATGGTTTATCTAAGGTGGCAACTTAAACACACATCTGGGTGGATTGAGGCACCTGATGTCTATCAGGACTTGCCTGTTTTTATTTTGGACCGCCACCCAGGCTCAAAGGGATCATAAGATCATTCATGCTAGTAACTTCCGTGTGCAGCCACAAGCCATTATGGGCTCTGGCATAGTTGACTAAGTCGTGCGAACTCTTACAGTGGTAGACTAGCAGATGTAGGGGTTATAGGTGGTACGGTCTACCCGGACGTAAGGTGCTAGCGCTTCTGAAAGACTGTGTCTCGGTCATCCGTCTTCTCAAACACCATGTAGTGCGAGAAAACAAACGGAGGCGATCGAGTCTTGTGGGGAAAAGTGCGCAAACCTCTGCAGAGTGTAACAAACTAATCATGATTAGCCGTGTCCCCGGTTATGGACAACTTGAGTATCTAGTACTTGAATATCATGTGAATCTCAACATGTTACTCTAATTAAATTGATGGGTTTTAATTGTTCACTTAATTGGGATCGGAATGCTGTCAACCATTCTCGATGTTTAACAACCACCATGATAGTTAAATAAATTTATTCCTTTGCAGTAGGGAAAAACTGGCTTTACGCAAAAACCGTAACCATAGAGCTTTCCACCAGCCATATATGCATATAGTATAGCTGTTTCATTCCATTACTCTCTATGTGTTACATTTCCAGCATATTCCAAGTGCTGACCCGTTTTCGGGCTGCAACTTTCATGTTGCAGACTTTTCAGACGACGAGTAAGGTGCTTTTAGGTCGTGGTTCTATACTCAGTGATGCCGTTGGAGTTGATGGACCCATTTATCTTCCGAGTCTTCCGCTGTTATCGTGATTAGATGGCCTTAAGCCATATTTATTGTAATAAGTTCTCTTTTGAGACATCGATGTAATAAGTGTGTGATTGCAACTCTGCTATAAATCCTTCGAAGTACTATGTGGTGTCAGCATTACTGATCCAGGGATGACACCGGAGCACAGTAGACTTGATCCATTCGGGTCGGGTCGCTACAGAGATGGTATCAGAGCACACGGTGACTGTAGGACACGACCACTAAGTTAAAGCCATAGATCACCAATCTCTTCTCATTTTCTAACTCCTCATCTTTTCTACTCTATTAGGATGATGAACGCGAAGATCAAGTACGCCCAACCAGATGAAGGCACACCTTTTGGATTTCACTTGAAGGAAGTCACCAAGTACCTGAACATTGGACTACCAAGCTTCACGGGAACCTTCAACGCCACTCTGCCCGAAGAGGAGCGCTGGAAGATTCAAGCTCACGTTCCGGGAAGAACATTCGCGCCAATCATGAAGCCCATAGATAGTGTTTTCAATGCACCAACCTGGAGTCTGGGAAGGAGCATGGCGCTCATATCACCATGGGACGCATTGGAGAAGTTTATCAAGAAGACCTCAAGGACACTATCTACCAGATTTGCGGACGCCGAGATGAACAATGGGAGTTAGTCAGCACCAAGAAGGATAGATCCATTGCATCTTTCATCCAGGAGTTAAACCAGCACATTCGACGCCACGAGAACCAGATGTGCAATGATATGATAGAGTTGAAGAATGCGAAGGCAAGGATCATCGAGTTAGAAGGAGAACTGAAGTCTACACACAAGGATTACATGGAAGAGATCGTGGCTCTAGCAAGGCACAATGGCGATCTTAAGCAGGAGATTGAAGAACTCAAGGAGAAGTTAGCATCCGGGAAGGAAGACAAGTACATCGCATGTCCGGACAACTACATCATCATCGACGACACCGATTCGGATCCAAGTGAACCCGACTTTGAAGACGAAGCTGGAGCAGATATCATGGAATCTTCCACCGGTTCAAATTTCTAGATGACCACCAAATAGTAGTAGTATTTCCCCCATGTATACACAATAGTTCGAGCACTTTTGCGATAGATAGACCGTTTGTAAGCCCTTGTTTGATTGAATGAAGTGATTTTGTGTGCATTTGCTCATGTGCATTGGGGTAGTGTTTTCTCTTTAGACCTCACTCTAGTCTTATTTCTCGTCTTTTCTAAACCCTCAGATGCCTCCGAGACGTGACAATGGATTTCCACCGGAACTCACTCAGTTGATCCAGCAGCAGAATCAATTGATGCAGATGTTAGTCCAGAACCAGCAGAACAACAACAACAACAACCCACCACCACCACCACCTGTTGACCACTTAGCCCGTTTCCTTAGGCTGAATCCGCCGGTGTTTTCCAGTAGCACCGAGCCAATAGTAGAAGACGATTGGCTCCGCAAGATAGGAAGGGAGTTGACCACTGCAGGATGCACAGATGGTGAGAAAGTGAAGTTTGCCGCACATCAGCTTGACGGACCCGCGGCAGCATGGTGGGAGAATTTCACAGCCACTTACCCAGTTGACACTGTCACATGGGATCAGTTTCAGCAAGCTTTCCGCACTGCCCATGTTTCAGCAGGAGCTATGGCCATGAAGAAGCGCGAGTTTCGCAACTTGCGCCAAGGAGGAAGGACAGTTGGCCAGTACGTTGACGACTTCAGCAAGTTAGCACGTTATGCCCCAGATGACGTTGCTACGGATGCAGCTAAGCAGGAGAAGTTTCTAGAAGGACTGAATGATGAGCTAAGTATGCAATTGATGGTAGCAAGTTTCAACAACTACCAGGAGTTGGTAGATCGCGCCATCATGATTGAAGGGAAGCAACAGCAGATTGAGAATCGTAAGAGGAAGTATGGACAGGGGAAGTATAACTCTGGAGCCTAGCAGAAGCCCCGTTATACCCCTAAACCGGGATTTCAGTTTCAGCATACCCATGGAGGAGGTAGCTCGCACAACCATAATGGCACAAGAATGGTAATGGGAATGGAGGTAGCAACGGCCAGAACCGTACCACCCCATCGACCCCAACTAAGAGAGATCTGAGTCAAGTCACTTGTTTCAAGTGTTCGAAGACCGGACATTATGCCAATGAATGCCCTGAAGGCCAGCATCGAAATGGCAATGGAAGCTCTGGGAAAAAGCCAAACCCTTTCAACAGGGGACAGGTGAACCACATTAATGTGGAAGAGGTTGAAGATCAGCCTGATGCAGTAATCGGTAAGTTTCTGGTTAAGTCATTTACCGTACTCGTTCTTTTTGATACTGGTGCATCGCATTCATACATATCAAGGGGATTTGTGGATAAATAAAACCTGCCAACCCAAGCCCTTAGGTCACCCATGTTAGTAAGCTCACCAGGAGCGGAGTTTATGGCTAGACGATGGTGTGATCGGTTACCATTAAGGATTGGTAACTATGTGTTTCCCTCAGACCTAATAGTATTGGAATCTCAAGGATTGGATGTGATATTAGGCATGGATTGGTTATCAATGTATGAAGGGAACATTGAATGCGCTAGTAAGTCAATTTTGCTTACCACACCAGAAGGAAGAAGGATCAAGTATGTATCCCGGCATGTGCCAAACAGGACACAAGTAAACTGCCTAACAGGAGTTGTGCAGGAAGAAGTACCAGTGGTGAAGGATTACCCTGATGTATTTCCTGAGGAGTTGCCAGGCATGCCACCGGATAGAGACATTGAGTTTTTGATTGAGTTATTGCCAGGCACTGGCCCAATATCGAAGCGACCATACCGAATGCCAGCAAAGGATTTGGTAGAAATTAAGAATCAGATTAAGGAGTTACTGGAGAAAGGTTACATTCGCCCAAGTTCTTCGCCTTGGGGATCACCCGTACTTCTAGTGGAAAAGAAGGATGGATCATTAAGGATGGTTGTCGATTACCGTGGATTGAATGAAGTAACCATCAAGAACAAGTACCCACTTCCGATGATTAATGATCTGTTTGATCGTTTGCAAGGAGCTAAGGTGTTTTCCAAGATCGATTTGCGATCAGGGTACCATCAGTTGAAGATTCGAGAACAGGACATACCTAAGACAGCATTCACCACAAGATATGGACTGTATGAGTATACCGTTATGTCATTTGGATTGACTAACGCACCTGCCTATTTCATGAACCTGATGAACAAGGTGTTTATGGAGTTTTTGGATAAGTTCGTCGTAGTGTTCATTGATGACATCCTGGTTTATTCAAAGAATGAAGAGGAGCATAAGGAACATTTGCGTTTGGTTTTGGAGAAACTAAGGGAACATCAGTTATACGCCAAATTCAGCAAATGTGAGTTTTGGTTGAAGGAAGTTGGATTCCTCGGACACGTTATATCCGGAGAAGGTATAGCAGTTGACCCCACAAAGGTTGAGACCGTAACCGAATGGGAAGCACCAACGACAGTTGGAGAGATCCGGAGTTTTCTTGGACTCGCAGGATACTATCGGAGATTTATTGAGAACTTTTCAAAGATTGCAAAGCCTATGACTGAATTGCTAAAGAAGGACACTAAGTTCAAATGGACTGAGGAGTGTGAGGCTAGTTTCCAGGAGTTGAAGAAACACTTGGTTACCTCACTAGTATTGATTTTGCCAGATCAGACCAAGGATTATGAGGTGTATTGCGACGCTTCACGTCGAGGACTTGGAGCAGTGCTTATGCAGGAAGGTAGAGTTGTTTCGTATGCTTCACGACAACTGAAGCCTCATGAGTTGAATTATGCCACACATGACTTGGAGTTAGCAGCCGTAGTGCATGCATTGAAGACATGGAGACATTTCCTCATTGGAAATCATTGTGAGGTGTACACGGATCACAAGAGTTTGAAGTACATTTTCACACAGAAGGAGTTGAATCTTAGACAAAGGAGATGGTTGGATCTCATCAAGGATTATGACATGAGATTGCATTACCATCCCGAAAAAGCTAATGTAGTAGCTGACGCATTGAGCCGTAAGAGCCATGTCAATACGTTAATGACGGGAGAAGTACCCAAAGAGTTAGCAGAAAACCTTCGTGAGCTATGTTTGGAAATAGTTCCGAGAGGCTATGTAGCAGCATTGGAGATTCAGTCAACGTTGATGGATAAAATTAGAGAAGCTCAGAAATCTGACAAGGAGATTGCCGCTATAAAGGAGAAAATGAGCGAAGGAAAAGCAAAGGGATTTCATGAGGATGAGCACGATACCCTATGGTTTGAGGACCGTGTTTATGTGCCAAATGACCCGGAGATCAGGAAGTTGATTTTGCAAGAGGCACATGATTCACCGTATTTGATTCACCCAGGAAATACCAAGATGTATTTGGATTTGAAGGAAACATTCTGGTGGACCGGAATGAAGAAGGATATAGCAGCATATGTAGCAGTATGTGATGTGTGTCAGAGAGTAAAGGCAGAGCATCAGAAGCCAGCAGGATTGTTACAACCATTGCCGATACCCGAATGGAAGTGGGATAAGATAGGCATGGATTTTATCACAGGACTACCCAGGATGAAAGCAGGCTATGACTCGATATGGGTAGTAGTTGATCGTTTGACGAAGGTAGCACATTTCTTTCCAGTTAAGACCACTTACACCAGTGCTAAGTTGGCAAAGATATACATGTCTAGGATCATTTGTTTGCATGGAGTTCCGAGGAGTATCATATCAGATAGAGGAACCCAATTTACCTCAAAGTTTTGGAATCAGTTGCATGAAACTTTGGGAACCAGACTAGAGTTCAGCACAGCGTTTCACCCACAGACGGATGGACAGACCGAGAGAGTCAATCAGATTTTGGAGGATATGCTGAGAGCTTGTGCACTAGATTATGGATCTAGTTGGGACGATAACTTGTCGTATGCGGAGTTTTCTTATAACAACAGTTACCAAACCAGTTTGAAGATGGCACCTTTCGAAGCTTTATACGGAAGGAGGTGCAGGACACCGTTGTCATGGGACGAAGTTGGAGACCGTCAATTCTTTGGACCAGATTTGATTAAGGAGTCTGAACGGAAGGTTAAGTTGATTCGCGATAGGCTCAAGGTAGCCCAATCCAGGCAGAAGAGCTACGCAGATTCTAAACGCAAGGAGACAGTTTACGAAACCGGAGACAGAGTTTATCTTCGAGTATCCCCACTTTGAGGAGTTAAGCGCTTTGGAGTTAAGGGAAAGTTAGCGCCGCGTTTCGTTGGACCGTATAAGATCTTGCAACATATGGGAGAAGTCGCTTATAAGTTGGAATTACCAGAGGGACTGTCAGGAGTTCATGAAGTATTCCATGTTGCTCAGCTGAAGAAATGCCACGCCGAGATGGCGGAGGTACCGCTAAGAGATACAGTACCGCTTGAAGCGATTCAGTTGAAGGACGACTTAACGTATGAGGAGAAACCAGTCAAGATTCTCGATTATGCCAGCAGAGTTACCCGCAGCAAGGTTATCAAGTTTTGCAAAGTTCAGTGGAACCACCACTCAGAGGATGAAGCCACCTAGGAGAGAGAAGAAGATTTGCTCAAGGACCACCCTCACCTATTTTCTAGCCAACCCGAATCTCGAGAGCGAGATTCATCCTAAGGGGGGTAGGTTTGTAACATCCCAAATTTGCAATTTGGAATGTTATACACTAGATCATCATGCATATCATATTTTCTTGCATTTTGGTCGATCCTAGAAATTTCACGCAACTCAAGGACCTTCGGAGAGAGTTGGGATTTCGTTATTTTCATATTTGAGAGTTTTCTCAAATTTGAAAAGAGGATCATTTGATTTATTTATTTCATCTTCAGTTATTTTTCCAATATCAAAAATATGAGAGAGGGAATAATATGACTTTCCCAAACTTAGGAAAAATGAAGATCTAATGAATAAATCAGATTTTGGTTTTGCCGGAGTTTTGTTTGCTTTTTATTTGGATAGGGAAAAATGCGCGTTTTCAAAAATTGCATTTTAGGCCCGGAGAAAAGTTCATTTTGTTCGACTCGTTTTTAGGAGTCGGGGAAAATTAACTTTAGAGATTTTGGAGTTCGTTTAGTTTTCTTTTTCTTTTGTTTTTCTGCGCGCGTAACCGTTTAAAAAAAATAGAGCAGCGCCCCGCCTGGGCCAAGGCCCAAGCCGGCCATAGGCCAAGCCGCCGCCGCCCCTGCGCGCAGGCCCAGCCGCCGCCGCCCCCTAGGCCGAGTCCTAGTAGGACTCTAGGCCGGCGCCCCCCCTTTGCCCCTTGCCCAAGCATCACCCCCCACCTATATAAATACCCAAGGACCCCCCCTCTCCTCCACCACCCCAAGCCGCAGCAAGCAGCAGCAGCAGCCGCGCCGCCGCCTTAGCCGCGCCGCCGCCGCCTATAGCCGCCGCCTCCCTAGCGCAGCCCCGCCTCCCTGCCGCCGCCGCCTTACGCCACCGCCGCCGGAGCCCTCGCCGGAGCCTCGTCGAGGTAGCCACGCAACTCTCCCCTCGCCTCGGTTCGGTTCTTTTTAAAGAAACCGTTCCGGTTTTCTTTTCCGGTTTTTCTTTCCGGTTTTTCTTTTCGGTCTTTTCCGGAAAACCCTAGATCGGTTTTCGTTCTTCTTTCGGACCGTTCGTCTCAACGAACGTGATCACCGATTATTCCGGTTAACGAACGTCCGTTCGTTTAACCGTTCGTCTCTTTCTTTTCGTCGGATTTATTCCGCGATCGTGATCTTAGATCCGATCTTCGTTCTAGTCTTTCCCCTCGCTCGTTTATCGGAATCAGGTGATTCAAGCGCCCGGAGTTTCGTCTCGAAACCGCCGTTCTGTTTAATCAACTTGAACAAGTTTTTGGCCACGGTAAAATTTGACCTAGTTTCAACTTGCTAGAACCGAGTTGTTTTTTTCCGCCGTTTGTTTTCCGTTTCTTTGTTCGGTTCGTTCTTTCGTTGCAACCGGAGTTCTTAAGTTGAACTTCCTGGTTCGTTCTCTCGTTCGAGTTTTACCTGTGCATTAGTTGAGTACTTATTGTGTGCTTGTTGTTTGTCTGCGATAGATCACCCGGATTGCGCCGCTTGTTACTTCGAAACCCTAGGTCTCGCGGATCCTCAGCAAGGCAAGTAACACTTTGATCATACCTTTTCTACAACCCAGTTTTATTGCATTAGATCAATCCTCACACATTGCATGATTAGGATCTAATTAAATTGTGGGATGGGAAGTAGATGAGGTAGTACCTATTACCTGTTTTATTATGAAACCTTTGGGAGTTACTTCTACGTTTGCTTATTATGCCATGCTATGCTAGTAGACGTGGATTGGGTGAGTGATATCCATGACAGATGTGAGTTGATAATTTTGATGGTTTATCTAAGGTGGCAACTTAAACACACATCTGGGTGGATTGAGGCACCTGATGTCTATCAGGACTTGCCTGTTTTTATTTTGGACCGCCACCCAGGCTCAAAGGGATCATAAGATCATTCATGCTAGTAACTTCCGTGTGCAGCCACAAGCCATTATGGGCTCTGGCATAGTTGACTAAGTCGTGCGAACTCTTACAGTGGTAGACTAGCAGATGTAGGGGTTATAGGTGGTACGGTCTACCCGGACGTAAGGTGCTAGCGCTTCTGAAAGACTGTGTCTCGGTCATCCGTCTTCTCAAACACCATGTAGTGCGAGAAAACAAACGGAGGCGATCGAGTCTTGTGGGGAAAAGTGCGCAAACCTCTGCAGAGTGTAACAAACTAATCATGATTAGCCGTGTCCCCGGTTATGGACAACTTGAGTATCTAGTACTTGAATATCATGTGAATCTCAACATGTTACTCTAATTAAATTGATGGGTTTTAATTGTTCACTTAATTGGGATCGGAATGCTGTCAACCATTCTCGATGTTTAACAACCACCATGATAGTTAAATAAATTTATTCCTTTGCAGTAGGGAAAAACTGGCTTTACGCAAAAACCGTAACCATAGAGCTTTCCACCAGCCATATATGCATATAGTATAGCTGTTTCATTCCATTACTCTCTATGTGTTACATTTCCAGCATATTCCAAGTGCTGACCCGTTTTCGGGCTGCAACTTTCATGTTGCAGACTTTTCAGACGACGAGTAAGGTGCTTTTAGGTCGTGGTTCTATACTCAGTGATGCCGTTGGAGTTGATGGACCCATTTATCTTCCGAGTCTTCCGTTGTTATCGTGATTAGATGGCCTTAAGCCATATTTATTGTAATAAGTTCTCTTTTGAGACATCGATGTAATAAGTGTGTGATTGCAACTCTGCTATAAATCCTTCGAAGTACTGTGTGGTGTCAGCATTACTGATTCAGGGATGACACCGGAGCACAGTAGACTTGATCCATTCGGGTCGGGTCGCTACAGCTTAGGCGCGCGGAGCACCTAGTCCGCCTGTTCGCCGGGGAAGCGGCGCATCGGTGTCTATCATAGGGGTGTGGGGCGTAGGAGCTGCTTGCGCCCGACCTGGAGGTCGGCAGGGCTTGAATGGATGGCCGGGGGCGGTGCAAAGCACGACGGTGCGGTGAGGTCGAGGGGAGGGCGCAGGAAGGGGACTGGACCGGTGGTCGCTGCCGTTTCAAGGAAGATCGTCAACACCGACTGGCAGGAGGTAGATGAAGGTGATCTTCCCGTTCTTTGTACATCGGACAGTGCAGAAAAAATGAACTGACCTCTTTGTTTTCAGTCGAATGTTATTTTCATAGAATCCTGTAGTAATTTTGTGTGCCATGCATGTTGTAGAGCTATCATATGTCTCCTGTCATTTGTTTCTCACCGACCTGCTATCTGCTAAATTTAGACTATACTAATTGTGCACACACTTCACCCATACTCACACTATTGTTTTTTTATGCATGGGTATTTTAGACTCTGACGCAGTGTGGATGAATGCTGAAAAGAAAAGACAGAAGTCGCTCTAGTGTAATTCAAAGGTAAGCGCTAAGATTTTCAGTGCTCTAAAGGATGCAGTGTCAGCAGTTGGAGATAGTAAATGTAGCTCTACAGTTGATGATCTCAATTGCCACACACAACCATCCCAGGTGCTTGCTTTAACTTCGCGCTGTCAAATGTGGTTGCATGTTGCATATGGTGTCTAACTTGTATTGCTTCCAATTTGGTTAAATTGCATCTGCTTACTTTACACATTATACCTTTGATAATGACATGCCTTCATGTTGCATATGAAGTCTATTAACCATGTTCGTACATCAAACTATTGCTCTTTTGTATCCCTCGTCAATCACTTATGATGAGACAATCACTCGAGTGGGTTACTATGAGACGCCATACTCGTTTAAAGAGTGCAGTGTCATCCTCCCCACATGATTCTCAAGAAACAACAAGGCTAAATGAAGATAGTCAACGTAGCTCTCTAGTTGATGACCGCAATTCCCCCACACCACCATCACAGGTGCTTGCTCTAACTTTGCAGTGTGATATGTGGTTGCATGCTGCATACGGTGTCTAGCTTGTAATGTTCAAATTAGAGTAAATGGCATCTGCTTAGTTTACACATTATACCTATGAATATGACATGCCTTCCTATTTTTGGTACACACTACATCTATGTGTTAACCTTGTTCTTACATGAAACTACCTCTCTTTTGTATCCTGCATCAATCACTTATGACGAGTCACCTTTATTCGTTGCATATTGCATATTATTTCTAACCTGTTGCCATGTATTGCTTCTAATTTGGTCAAATACATTTGTTAGGGCACCCTTTTAATTTGGCAGAGTGATATTGGTTTCATCTTTCATATGGTTTCTAGCTTGCATTTATTCTAACAAGTTCAAGCACCTTGTGCTTAGTTTACACTTTATACATCATGCATGTCAATATGTCACGCCGTCCTGTTTTTCATACATATTCCATCCTATTATCATGAGGCTGCCTTACATGAAAGTAGTGTTCATCAGTATCATGCATCAATGAGTTCTGAAGAGCAAATTTTATTCCTTTTTCTTGTGGGTTTGACTTGACAAGGAAAAATCAAGAAAGAGGAAGGAAAAGAGTAAGGAAGGCGATTATGGTGGTCCTTTGCAGCAATGTAAATGGAGCATCTGTACCGATTCTCCTTGTACTGATAGTGCATTACAAGGTCCAAGTCTCCGCTCCCCTACTCCACCATCCAAGGTGCTTGCTCTAACTTGGCAGTGTAATATCTGGTTGCATGTTGCATATGGTGTCTAGCTTGTATTGCTCCTAATTAGTGTAAACTGCGTATGCTTAGCTTACACATGATACATGTGAATATGACACACTTTCCTGTTTTGGTACATATTATATCTGTCTATCACACCATGTTCTTACATGAAACTACTCTTCTTGTGTATCCTGCATCAGTCACTTATGATGGAACACCTTTAAGTTGGCAGTGTGGTATTTGTTTGCATCTTGAATATGGTTTCTAGCATGTATTGCTTCTAGTTTGATGAACGCCACCTATGATGAGACAATTTTAACTTAGCAGAGTGATATTGATTGCACCTTTCATATGGTGTCTAGTTTGCAGTGCTTCTAATTTGTTGAAGTGCCTTCTGCTTAGTTACCACATCATAGGTGTGAATATGTCAAGCCATCCATTCTTTCGTACATATTCCATCCTCGTATCATGACTTTGCCTTTCAACAGAGTAGTGTTCATTAGTATCATGCATGAACGAGTTCTAAAGAGCGAATTATATTCCTTTTTCTTGTCGGTTTGACCTCAAAATGCAAAATCAATAAAGTTGAAGGAAATCGGCAAGGCATTGAATGATGGTGGTCCTTCTGAGCAACTGAAATGGAGGTTCTCTACAAATTCTACTTCGCCATCCTCCCAACAAGATTCACAAGACAACACAAGGCTAGACAGTCAACGTAGCTGTGTAGATGATGAGCACATCTCCCGTACTCCACCATCACAGGTGCTTGCTCTAACTTGGCACTATTATATGTGGTTGCATGTTGCGTATGATGTCTAGCTTGTATTGCTTCTAACTTTGTTGAATTGCATCTGCTTACTTTACACATAATGCCTGTGAATATGACACATGTTCTTGTTTCTAGAACATACGTGTACATGATGAGCACATCTCCCCTAGTCCACCATCACAGGTGCTTGCTCTAACTTGGCACTATTATATGTGGTTGCATGTTGTGTATGATGTCTAGCTTGTATTGCTTCTAACTTTGATGAATTGCACCTGCTTACTTTACACATAATGCCTGTGAATATGACACGTGTTCCTGTTTCTAGAACATACGTGTACATGATGAGCACATCTCCCCTACTCCACCGTCACAGGTGCTTGCTCTAACTTGGAACTGTTATATGTGGTTGCGTTTTTGGTATGATGTCTAGTTTGTATTGCTTCTAATTATGTTGAATTGCATCTGCGTAGCTTACAACTTATACCTGCAACGATCACTTACCCATAAGACACATTTAACTTTGGACTGTGATGTAGGTTGCATCTTGCATTGTCTTCTAGCTTGTACTGCTTCTAATTTCTTGAAATGGCACTTACGATGAGACACTTTTTACCTGATAGAGTGATATTGGTTGCATGTTGATATGGTGCCTAGCTTTCATTTCTTCTAATTTTGTTGAAATTCCTTTCACTTACTGTTTTTCATACACATTCCATCCTCCTATCGTACGTGTGAATATGAAACACTGTCATTTTTTGTATATATTCCATCCTCCTATCATGCGCTTGCCTTACATCAAATTAGTGTTCGTCTGTATCATGCATCAACCAGTTATGCAGAGCTAATTTTATTCATCTTCTTGTGGTTTTGAATTCATAAGGCAATATCAGAAAATAGGAAGGAAAAGAGTAAGTTAGGGGATGTTGGTGGTCCTCCGCACCGAAGCAAACAGAGACTCTCGAGATTTGCCACTGCTATTGCTAATGAAGTTGAAGTCCCAAGTCTACATGATGAGTTCATCTCCCGTACTCCACCATCGCAGGTGCTTGCTCTAAGTTGATAGTGTGATAATTGGTTTCATGTTGCATATGTTGTCTAGCTTGTATTTCTTCTATTTTGATTAAATTGCACCTGCTGAGTTTATACGTTATACATGTGCATATGACATGGTGTTCTGTGTCTAGAATACACTGCATCTATCTATCATACCATGTTCTTACATCAAAGTACTGCTGTTGTGTATCGCGCATCTATCACTCATGATTGGACACTTTTAACATGGCAGTTTGATAGTGGTTGCATCTTGCATTGATTTCTACGTTGTACTGCTTCTAATTTTTCGAATTGCCACTTATGACAAGACACTTTTAACTTGGCAAAGTAATATTGGTTGCATCTTTCATATGGTGTCTAGCTTGCATTACTTCTATTTTCTTGAAAATCCTTCTTCTTAGTTTACACATCGTAGCTGCGAATATGTCATGCCGTCCTGTTTTTCTTACATATTCCATCCTCATACGGTTGTCTTACATCAAAGTATTGCTTGTCTGTATCATGCATCAATGAGTTCTGAAGAGCGATTTTATTCTTTTGTGTTGTGGGTACGGCTTCAGATGGCAAAGTCAAAAAAGAGCAAGGAAAATAATATAGTAGGGAGTGGTGTTACTCGTCGGGAGAAACGGAAAAGGATCTTCCATCCAGATTCTGCTGGTACTTATAGTGCAGTAGAAGGTCCTAGTCCACCGGCTAAATCTACAAACACAGTATCACCTGCTCCACCAGCTGCAGCATCCGCTTCAACTGTACCAGCATCTCAATGAGTAACTCGTTCGTTTTCTCCGGAACTGGCCAGTTCCCAAGCTGTCTTCACACCTAACACTACTTCTGAAGCACTGTTGACACAACAGGACTTGGCAAGATCAGATGAACCTCATGAGCATCAACACCAAGACGGTACCTGACCGAGTCAAGTTGCAGTAGCATGCTCCTTTATATGTACTCTCACAGTTTGATGTACACTAACACTATCCATATTCGTTGTTGAACTAGCACCACGACGCAAGCGGAAATAGACATCAAGGATAATGCTTGACAAATTAACAAAATCTAAAGGAGGAAGGATGGAAATCCATTTTGAGGCAGGTTTAGAAAGGCCATGTGATGCTACAGAGTCAGCCAAGTTAGTATCAGAGGCAGCCGTTGCCGTTAGGTGTCATGCACGTATCCTCCCAACATGGATCCAATATAGGAATGATAAAGACAATACCTAGATTAACACCTTCCTTGACCATTTATCCGTAAGTAATGTTATTCATCGCAATTAGTAATATTGTCTTGCTCTGTCCCATACTTTCTAGCTTCCTCCTAATAAGACTCACATTCTTTTTTCAACAGATGTGGTAGAAGTTGGATCCGAAAGATGATGCAACTAAACAAGCATGCACTCATGTTTTTCAGTCTGCTCTGCGACAGTATCGGTACCACCTTAGAAAATCTCACTTTGAAGGCAAGGCTAACAATGAAATCGCCCAAACATCTCCAGTGGAATATATCACAGATGAAGACTCAACAACCCTCGTTAAACACTGGTCTGATCCAAAGTATCAGGTAGGCTATATGTATTTGATCAGAGCACATATTGAACTTGTATTTATGTATGTGCCTTACAAGTGCATCTTCTTCTAGGCTAACCATTTGAAGAACAAGACCAACCATTCTAAAGTGAAATTCCAACAGACAACAAGATCTCGTAGCTATATTGCACACTGCGAGGCTCTTGTAAATAGCTGCTACTTCTTTTTTCTGTGCCATATTGTTGTATCTATATTGACTTGTTCCAAATACAGAGGAAAGCCTGTGCGGACCAAAAAGAACCTGAACCGAATGAAGTGCAAATCTTCAAGGATTGACACACCAGCAAGATGAAGGGCATGAGCACACCAGTTCAAGCCGCTGTTGTAAGTCCTTACTCCTCCTGCCTTTGAACTGATTGGTACTATGATGTGTTCATTTAACTACTTGGTTTGCAGCCAATGTCAGTTACTCTGTTCACTTTTATACATAGTTGTCTTAACATATCATTTCACCTTACATGGTTTAAAAGAGATGAAGGATATTCTTTTGGTCTTGATATGTATTCTAGTTGTTAAGTTCACGTGCGCACACAATGATAAAATAGCATGTTTGTTTTATATCTGTTTGCCCATGATATGAATGATGTCATACTATGTTCATCCTACTTTAAACCATGTCTCTTTATCCTTAGATGTCAACGAATGTGAGGAAATAGACAATACAGTAGGCATGCTACATGGACATATGTTCCGAAAGTGATTTTATTATGTAGTTGGCACTACAATACATGCTAATGTATTATAGTAGTTCACCAAAATAAGTTATGTATAAACGTGTAACCTACTTTGTTTGTTTTTGTCTCGTTAGTAACTTATCTGGTACACTAATTGACAAGTTCAAACTTTCAGGAAGCTATGGAAAAAATGATTGATCAGCCACAACCACCTGAAGGTGACGAGGCTACCACAGGCACAATGTCACCTCTTGCTGCAGTGCGCCAGTATCTCTCCACTAACAGTGCAAAAAGCACCTTCCTTCGTAATTCTGGGTTGGTTGTCAAGGTAACCTCGTCCAAATCACCTACTGAACAAAATCTTCCTGTTAGACAGAGTGATATATCTGTGCTCCAGACACAAGTCCAATCCCTAATGGACGTCGTTTTGGAAACAAGAATAGTGGTTGACAAATGTCGTTTGGGAAACATGAATGGTTTTGAAAACGGACTATCAGACATTCGCTTCGTTGATCAAGAGCAATGGCGGAAAAAGGTGAACATCGTGCTGCTCCATCAGATTCTACAGCCTGAAACATTAGCACTCAGGTCAAATGATCTGTGCTTCTATACATCTGATGGTGCTTTTATGTGCAAGGACTGTAAACTTTATGCCAACAGGCCTTTTGTTGTATGGTTGGAATTTATTTTGTTGTGATACAACATTTATGATGCTGCTAAAGGCTGCAATAATTATGACGCTATTTTTGTATAGTGTAGGTTTATCTTAGTAATGTATTCGTCCAAAAGCTCTGTAGGAGCCCAACATGCCAAAATTCGTCGGGCCCATTCCAATTGGGCTAAAAACGATTATGGGCCGAAATTTGCATGTAGCCCACTAAAAATATCTGGGCCTAAATCAACATAAGATTTCATATTTTTCTGGTAGGCCTATGCCCATAGTGGGCCTTTAATAGGCCTAAACATAATTTGGGCCCTCAGTAACAATAGGCCGTTTGCAGGTGTAAATATCTCGAGCCGATAAAAAACATGGGCCTTTAAAAGACCGAAAGTGAGATTGGGCCCTGATTGTGCCAAATAACCCACTGGTCTTAGCAGGCCGAAATGGTGGCACATTTACAATGCCGATCTTTCATAGGCCGAAATTCGGAAGGGCCGTAAATGCGTCGACCTAATACACGGGCCTTTAACAGGCTGGAAGTTTGGTCGGGCTTGATTATCATCGTTTTTATATGGGTCGTTAATGTGCCCGATGTGACGTTGGGCCACATATGGCCCATGGATTTCGTCCGACGTTAACAGGACGAAAATCACAATAGGCCGAAAGTGGCCCAAATCTATAGTGGGCCTCTAACAGGCCGAATGCCAGACATGGCCGAATATGACCCAAATCCTTCACGATCGTTTATGGGCCGAAAGTTTCAGTGGCCTGTAAATGGGCCCAAATGAAGCAAGACCTTTAATAAGCCGAAAATACACCGGGCATAATTTGGCCCATATACTTAGTGGATTGTTAACGGGCCAGAAGTGACCATGGGCCACGATGATGACAAGTTTAGGACAGACCATTGATGGGCCGATTTGACACTAGTCGTACGGGCCTTAACTGAGAATGTTAGGCCTTTAGCTGGGCCGACCCATTATGGTCTGCAAAATCTTGTGGGCCTTTAGCCGGACCAGCCCATTATGGCCTGCAAAATCTCATGGGCCTTTAGCTGGGCCGGCCCATTATGATACGCAAAATCTCATGGACCTTTTGCTGGGGCGGCCCATTATGGACCGCAAAATCTTGTGGGCCTTTAGTTGGGTCGGCCCATTTAAAATTTATGGGCCATTTTTGGGCCGGTCCACGTGTCAGCATATCATAGGCGCATCTCTCCCATTGGATGAGTGACACCTATGCCAACGCGGAGCTAACACGTGTTACCGTCAGCCAATCAGAATTTACACGTGGAAAATCCCCATTGATCCGGGCTGTTAAAGGGTTATCGGATCCAAAACCGGAACCGATAGCTTAACGGCGTTCCGTTACGGTGGATGCCACGTGTTGTTCACCCTTGACGAAAGCACTTCTGTGACGCGCGATTTATCGTCATGGAAGTGGACACTTCCGTGATGATAATTTTGGTAATGTCATGGAACACTTCTACGACAGCACAGGTATGACTGTCTTGATTCTATCATAAATTTGTCATGGATGTGCATGCATGTCAGAAAACGCGACCTACTGTGACAAACACGTACATCACGGAAGTGTATTTTTTGTAGTGCTAGTAAGAATGAAAACAAACGACAAAAAAATATTGGACGGTGGTTCGAAGTCATGACCGCGGGCACAACGGACAAGGTGGCCTTGTATTGGTATGCTGAGCCATCTGTTTTAACACACATGAGCTGGTGTGGTGATTATACACACACGCACACATGCACATGAACTGCATGCACGCAACACTCACACGAACACATGCACCCACGCATGCACACAACACTCACACATACACACGCAGCCACGCACGCATGCATGCACACACTAGTACACCACACGACCAACACACACTCTCACGCTCAAGTGCTCAACCTACACGTGCATGCGCACACATCAGCCTCTGACAGACACCTACACAACCAGGTGTTTCCCGCGCACGGGGTGGAGTCTTGTAGCGCTTGCGTAAATTTTTGTTTATCTGACCTTTCCCTATGCGAACTGACAGGTGGGACCCACAAGGAACATGGTCAATTTAACTAGTCAACATGGTGCCACGCAGACTATTTGGCCGGTCAACAGAGTGCAATCCGATGCTGAACCGTGAGCAAGTGACCGTATAATCACCGCAAAACGTATATAGTGACCGTAATCAGCTTATTCTGAAGTTCGGTTAACGTATTACGCTTTTCTCTCTATAGGCCCTCCAAAACTACATCTCTACACGTTCTCGCATGTTACATCTAACAACTATGCAATACAACACTACTACTACACTCTAACACACTAAATCATAGTATGTGTTTTTAGTTTTACTAGATACAATATTGTTACTTAATTATTCAGTTTGCATACATTAAAATTGCCTTTGAAATGTATGGCTAGTATCATATACCGCGCGGGAAAAATCCCGCCCTTTCCTGTTTAATCGGGTTTGTATCGATGGATCATGCAAAACAGCAAAACTATAGTACTATATACAGTAAAAGTGACAGTTCACTGGGCCGTTGTGTCGTGTACTCCTCCATCGTAAGAGTGGAGCGCTCGCTTTCATAAATCTTCTAGTCCCTTTCACCGACATGTGGGGCATCAAGCTACCGGGTCCACGTGCCATACCGGAATACAGTGCATAGCAGCCGGGGTGAAGCACCCAGTCATGGCGCCGGCGTAGTAACAAGCAATGAGGCGTCAAATCACAAAGTTGCACCTTTCCCGCAGTTAAGTTTGAGGGACAAAGTAATAATGCTAAAAAAGAAGTTGGAGGGACGAAGCAACACCATCATTTCACTCATTGCTGAATCCACTTCTCCCTCATCCTCTTCAAGTTAACCACTTTTTGCTTCTACCGTTGTTCTGCCTCATGTGGGAAGCGGATCGGCTTGGTAAAGCACTGATATGCAGGACCGCATGTTAGCAAACTGCCAGGACAACGTCCTCTAAAAATTAGAAACCTCCCCCACCATCTGCGCGGTAAAATCACCTCCTTTTTACTAATCTTGATTCTATAATTTTTTAGAGCAATATAATTGAGATTTGTATAGATAGTACACAGCAGCAAAACCAAGTGGTACGGTTAAGGGCATCCACAATGTGTAGCCAAATGTGAAAATAGCTTTTGGCATCGTGGGAACCATTGTGGACGGTGTTGCCAAAGCCAAAAGGATGGAACCGAAGCTCCCTGATTGATTGATTGAAGGAATAGAAAAATGCAACGTCTCTCCTCCTTCTCCCGTGCTTGGACGCATGTACAGTATAGAGGACAGAGTCTACTCCCTTGTCCCTTCTATTGAAGGAAATATGCCCTAGAGGCAATAATAAAGTTATTATTTATTTCCTTGTATCATGATAAATGTTTATTATTCATGCTAGAATTGTATTAACCGGAAACATAATACATGTGTGAATACATAGACAAACTTAGTGCCACTAGTATGCCTCTACTTGACTAGCTCGTTAATCAAAGATGGTTATGTTTCCTAACCATGAACAAAGAGTTGTTATTTGATTAACGGGATCACATCATTAGGTGAATGATCTGATTGACATGACCCATTCCATTAGCTTAGCACCCGATCGTTTAGTATGTTGCTATTGCTTTTCTTCATAACTTATACATGTTCCTATGACTATGAGATTATGCAACTCCCGTTTGCCGGAGGAACACTTTGTGTGCTACCAAACGTCACAACGTAACTGGGTGATTATAAAGGAGCTCTACAGGTGTCTCCAAAGGTAGATGTTGGGTTGGCGTATTTCGAGAATAGGATTTGTCACTCCGATTGTCGGAGAGGTATCTCTGGGCCCTCTCGGTAATGCACATCACATAAGCCTTGCAAGCATTGCAACTAATGAGTTAGTTGCGAGATGATGTATTACGGAACAAGTAAAGAGACTTGCCGGTAACAAGATTGAACTAGGTATTGGATACCGACGATCGAATCTCGGGCAAGTAACATACCAATGACAAAGGGAACAAGGTATGTTGTTATGCGGTCTGACCGATAAAGATCTTCGTAGAATATGTAGGAGCCAATATGGGCATCCAGGTCCCGCTATTGGTTATTGACCGGAGATGTGTCTCAGTCATGTCTACATTGTTCTCGAACCGTAGGGTCCGCACGCTTAACGTTACGATGACAGTTATTATGAGTTTATGCATTTTGATGTACCGAAGTTAGTTCGGAGTCCCGGATGTGATCATGGACATGACGAGGAGTCTCGAAATGGTCGAGACATAAAGATTGATATATTGGATGACTATATTCGGACACCGGAAGGGTTCCGGATAAGTATCGGATAAAACCAGAGCACCGGGGGGTTACCGGAACCCCCCGGGGGGTTAATGGGCCTCATGGGCCTAATGTGGAGAAGAGGAAGGGGCTGCCAGGGCAGGCCGCGCGCCCCCTCTCCCCCTAGTCCGAATTGGACAAGAAGGGAGGGGCGGCGCCCCCCCCCCTTTCCTATTCTCCCTCCACCTCTCCTAGTTGGACAAGGAACGGGAGGGGAGTCCTACTCCCGGTAGGAGTAGGACTCCTCCTGCGCGCCACCATAGGGCCGGCCGCACCCCCCCTTGGATCCTTTATATACAGGGGCAGGGGGGCACCTCTAGACACACAAGTTGATCCACGTGATCGTTCCTTAGCCGTGTGCGGTGCCCCCTGCCACCATAATCCACCTCGATCATATCGTTGTAGTGCTTAGGCGAAGCCCTGCGTCGGTAGAACATCATCATCGTCACCACGCCGTTGTGCTGACGGAACTCATCCCCGAAGCTTTGCTGGATCGGAGCCCGGGGAGCGTCATCGAGCTGTACGTGTGCTAAGAACTCGGAGGTGCCGGAGTAACGGTGCTTGGATCGGTCGGATCAGGAAGACGTACGACTACTTCCTCTATGTTGCGTCCACGCTTCCGCTGTTGATCTACAAGGGTACGTAGATCACAATCTCCCCTCTCGTTGCTATGCATCACCATGATCTTGCGTGTGCGTAGGAATTTTTTTGAAATTACTACGTTCCCCAACAGTGGCATCCGAGCCTAGGTTTTATGGTTTGATGTTATTTGCACGAGTAGAACACAAGTGAGTTGTGGGCGATATAAGTCATACTGCCTACCAGCATGTCATACTTTGGTTCGGCGGTATTGTTGGATGAAGCGGCCCGGACCGACATTACGCGTACGCTTATGCGAGACCGGTTCTCCCGACGTGCTTTGCACATAGGTGGCTTGCGGGTGACTGTTTCTCCAACTTTAGTTGAACCGAGTGTGGCTACGCCCGGTCCTTGCGAAGGTTAAAACGGCATCAACTTGACAAACTATCGTTGTGGTTTTGATGCGTAGGTGAGATTGGTTCTTGCTTAAGCCCGTAGCAGCCACGTAAAACTTGCAACAACAAAGTAGAGGACGCCTAACTTGTTTTTGCAGGGCATGTTGGGATGTGATATGGTCAAGACATGATGCTAAATTTTATTGTATGAGATGATCATGTTTTGTAACCGAGTTATCGGCAACTGGCAGGAGCCATATGGTTGTCGCTTTATTGTATGCAATGCAATCGCGATGTAATGCTTTACTTTATCACTAAGCGGTAGCGATAGTCGTGGAAGCATGAGATTGGAGAGACGACAACGATGCTACGATGGAGATCAAGGTGTCGCGCCGGTGACGATGGTGATCATGACGGTGCTTCAGAGATGGAGATCACAGGCACAAGATGATGATGGCCATATCATATCACTTATATTGATTGCATGTGATGTTTATCTTTTATGCATCTTATCTTGCTTTGATTGATGGTAGCATTATAAGATGATCTCTCACTAATTATCAAGAAGTGTTCTCCCTGAGTATGCTCCATTGCGAAAGTTCTTCGTGCTGAGACACCACGTGATGATCGGGTGTGATAGGCTCTACGTTCAAATACAACGGGTGCAAAATAGTTGCACACGCGGAATACTCAGGTTATACTTGACGAGCCAAGCATATACAGATATGGCCTCGGAACACGGAGACCGAAAGGTCGAGTATGAATCATATAGTAGATATGATCAACATAGTGATGTTCACCAATGAAACTACTCCATCTCACGTGATGATCGGACATGGTTTAGTTGATTTGGATCGCGTGATCACTTAGAGGATTAGAGGGATGTCTATCTAAGTGGGAGTTCTTAAGTAATTTGATTAATTGAACTTAAACTTATCATGAACTTAGTACCTGATAGTATCTTTCTTTTTTATGTTTGATTGTAGATAGATGGCTCGTGCTATTGTTCCGTTGAATTTTAATGCGTTCCTTGAGAAAGCAAAGTTGAAAGATGATGGTAGCAATTACACGGACTGGGTCCGTAACTTGAGGATTATCCTCATTGCTGCACAGAAGAATTATGTCCTGGAAGCACCGCTGGGTGCCAGGCCTGCTGCTGGAGCAACACCAGATGTTATGAACGTCTGGCAGAGCAAAGCTGATGACTACTCGATAGTTCAGTGTGCCATGCTTTACGGCTTAGAATCGGGACTTCAACGACGTTTTGAACGTCATGGAGCATATGAGATGTTCCAGGAGTTGAAGTTAATATTTCAAGCAAATGCCCGGATTGAGAGATATGAAGTCTCCAATAAGTTCTATAGCTGCAAGATGGAGGAGAACAGTTATGTCTGTGAGCATATACTCAAAATGTCTGGGTATAATAATCACTTGATTCAGATGGGAGTTAATCTTCCAGATGATTGCGTCATTGACAGAATTCTCCAATCACTGCCACCAAGCTACAAGAGCTTCATGATGAACTATAATATGCAAGGGATGAACAAGACTATTCCCGAGCTCTTCGCAATGCTGAAAGCTGCAGAGGTAGAAATCAAAAAGGAGCATCAAGTCTTGATGGTCAACAAGACCACTAGTTTCAAGAAAAAGGGCAAAGGGAAGAAGAAGGGGAACTTCAAGAAGAACGGCAAGCAAGTTGCTGCTCAAGAGAAGAAACCCAAGTCTGGACCTAAGCCTGAAACTAAGTGCTTCTACTGCAAGCAGACTGGTCACTGGAAGCGGAACTGCCCCAAGTATTTGGCGGATAAGAAGGATGGCAAGGTGAACAAAGGTATATGTGATATACATGTTATTGATGTGTACCTTACTAATGCTCGCAGTAGCACCTGGGTATTTGATACTGGTTCTGTTGCTAATATTTGCAACTCGAAACAGGGACTACGGATTAAGCGAAGATTGGCTAAGGACGAGGTGACGATGCGCGTGGGAAACGGTTCCAAAGTCGATGTGATCGCGGTCGGCACGCTACCTCTACATCTACCTTCGGGATTAGTATTAGACCTAAATAATTGTTATTTGGTGCCAGCGTTGAGCATGAACATTATATCTGGATCTTGTTTAATGCGAGACGGTTATTCATTTAAATCAGAGAATAATGGTTGTTCTATTTATATGAGTAATATCTTTTATGGTCATGCACCCTTGAAGAGTGGTCTATTCTTGTTGAATCTCGATAGTAGTGATACACATATTCATAATGTTGAAGCCAAAAGATGCAGAGTTGATAATGATAGTGCAACTTATTTGTGGCACTGCCGTTTAGGTCATATCGGTGTAAAGCGCATGAAGAAACTCCATACTGATGGACTTTTGGAGCCACTTGATTATGAATCACTTGGTACTTGCGAACCGTGCCTCATGGGCAAGATGACTAAAACACCGTTCTCCGGCACTATGGAGAGAGCAATAGATTTGTTGGAAATCATACATACCGATGTATGTGGTCCG
Source organism: Triticum urartu (assembly GCF_056163025.1). NCBI lineage: Eukaryota > Viridiplantae > Streptophyta > Magnoliopsida > Poales > Poaceae > Triticum > Triticum urartu. Next base: position 494,496,628 of record NC_141875.1, on the reverse strand, counting down.
ATGAATATTGAGGCTCGTGGCAGATATCGTTATTTTCTCACCTTCACAGATGACTTAAGAAGATATGGGTATATCTACTTAATGAAACATAAGTCTGAAACATTTGAAAAGTTCAAAGAATTTCAGGGTGAAGTTGAAAATCATCGTAACAAGAAAATAAAGTTTCTACGATCTGATCGTGGAGGAGAATATTTGAGTTACGAGTTTGATGTACATTTGAAAAATTGTGGAATAGTTTCGCAACTCACGCCACCCGGAACACCACAACGTAATGGTGTGTCCGAACGTCGTAATCGTACTTTACTAGATATGGTGCGATCTATGATGTCTCTTACTGATTTACCGCTATCGTTTTGGGGATACGCTCTAGAGACGGCCGCATTCACGTTAAATAGGGCACCATCAAAATCCGTTGAGACGACGCCTTATGAACTGTGGTTTGGCAAGAAACCAAAGTTGTCGTTTCTGAAAGTTTGGGGCTGCGATGCTTATGTGAAAAAGCTTCAACCTGATAAGCTCGAACCCAAATCGGAGAAATGTGTCTTCATAGGATATCCAAAGGAAACTATTGGATACACCTTCTATCACAGATCTGAAGGCAAGACTTTTGTTGCTAAATTCAGAAACTTTCTGGAGAAGGAGTTTCTCTTGAAAGAAGTGAGTGGGAGGAAAGTAGAACTTGACGAGGTAACTGTACCTTCTCCCTTATTTGAAAGTAGTACATCACAGAAAACTGTTTCCGCGACACCTACGCCAATAAGTGAGGAAGTTAATGATAATGATCATGAAACTTCAGAACAAGACACTACTGAACCTCGTAGATCAACTAGAGTGAGATCCGCGCCAGAGTGGTACGGTAATCCAGTTCTGGAAGTCATGCTACTGGATCATGATGAACCTACGAACTATGAAGAAGCGATGGTGAGACCAGATTCCGCAAAATGGCTTGAAGCCATGAAATCTGAGATGGGATCCATGTATGAGAACAAAGTATGGACTTTGGTTGAATTGCCCGATGATCGGCAAGCAATTGAGAATAAATGGATCTTCAAGAAGAAGACTGACGCTGACGGTAATATTACTGTCTACAAAGCTCGACTTGTCGCAAAAGGTTTTCGACAAGTTCAAGGGGTTGACTACGATGATACCTTCTCACCCGTAGCGATGCTTAAGTCTGTCCGAATCATGTTAGCAATTGCCGCATTTTATGATTATGAAATTTGGCAGATGGGTGTCAAAACTGCATTCCTGAATGGATTTCTGGAAGAAGAGTTGTATATGATGCAACCGGAAGGTTTTGTCGATCCAAAGGGAGCTAACAAAGTGTGCAAACTCTAGCGTTCAATTTATGGACTGGTGCAAGCATCTTGGAGTTGGAATAAACGTTTTGATAGTGTGATCAAAGCATTTGGTTTTATACAGACTTTCGGAGAAGCCTGTATTTACAAGAAAGTGAGTGGGAGCTCTGTAGCATTTCTGATATTATATGTGGATGACATATTACTGATTGGAAATGATATAGAATTTCTGGATAGCATAATGGGATACTTGAATAAGAGTTTTTCAATGAAAGACCTCGGTGAAGCTGCTTACATATTAGGCATAAAGATCTATAGAGATAGATCAAGACACTTAATTGGACTTTCACAAAGCACATACCTTGACAAGATTTTGAAAAAGTTCAAAATGGATCAAGCAAAGAAAGGGTTCTTGCCTGTTTTACAAGGTGTGAAGTTGAGTCAGACTCAATGCCCGACCACTGCAGAAGATAGAGAGAAAATGAAAGATGTTCCCTATGCTTCAGCCATAGGCTCTATCATGTATGGAATGCTGTGTACCAGACCTGATGTGTGCCTTGCTATAAGCTTAGCAGGGAGGTACCAAAGTAATCCAGGAGTGGATCACTGGACAGCGGTCAAGAACATCCTGAAATACCTGAAAAGGACTAAGGATGTGTTTCTCGTATATGGAGGTGACAAAGAGCTCATCGTAAAAGGTTACGTTGATGCAAGCTTTGACACTGATCCGGACGATTCTAAATCGCAGACCGGATACATGTTTACATTAAACGGTGGAGCTGTCAGTTGGTGCAGTTCTAAACAAAGCGTCGTAGCGGGATCTACATGTGAAGCAGAGTACATAGCTGCTTTGGAAGCAGCAAATGAAGGAGTCTGGATGAAGGAGTTCATATCCGATCTAGGTGTCATACCTAGTGCATCGGGTCCAATGAAAATCTTTTGTGACAATACTGGTGCAATTGCCTTGGCAAAGGAATCCAGATTTCACAAGAGAACCAAGCACATCAAGAGACGCTTCAATTCCATCCGGGATCTAGTCCAGGTGGGAGACATAGAGATTTGCAAGATACATACGGATCTGAATCTTGCAGACCCGTTGACTAAGCCTCTTCCACGAGCAAAACATGATCAGCACGAAGACTCCATGGGTGTTAGAATCATTACTATGTAATCTAGATTATTGACTCTAGTGCAAGTGGGAGAATGAAGGAAATATGCACTAGAGGCAATAATAAAGTTATTATTTATTTCCTTGTATCATGATAAATGTTTATTATTCATGCTAGAATTGTATTAACTGGAAACATAATACATGTGTGAATACATAGACAAACTTAGTGTCACTAGTATGCCTCTACTTTACTAGCTCGTTAATCGAAGATGGTTATGTTTCCTAACCATGAACAAAGAGTTGTTATTTGATTAATGGGATCACATCATTAGGTGAATGATCTGATTGACATGACCCATTCCATTAGCTTAGCACCCGATCATTTAGTATGTTGCTATTGCTTTTCTTCATAACTTATACATGTTCCTATGACTATGATATTATGCAACTCCCGTTTGCCGGAGGAACACTTTGTGTGCTACCAAACATCACAACGTAACTGGGTGATTATAAAGGAGCTCTACAGGTGTCTCCAAAGGTAGATGTTGGGTTGGCGTATTTCGAGAATAGGATTTGTCACTCCGATTGTCGGAGAGGTATCTCTGGGCCCTCTCGGTAATGCACATCACATAAGCCTTGCAAGCATTGCAACTAATGAGTTAGTTGCGAGATGATGTATTACGGAACGAGTAAAGAGACTTGCCAGTAACGAGATTGAACTAGGTATTGGATACCGATGATCGAATCTCGGGCAAGTAACATACCAATGACAAAGGGAACAACGTATGTTGTTATGCGTTCTGACCGACAAAGATCTTCGTAGAATATGTAGGAGCCAATATGGGCATCTAGGTCCCGCTATTGGTTATTGACCGGAGATGTGTCCTCATGTCTACATTGTTCTCGAACCGTAGGGTCCGCACGCTTAACGTTACAATGACAGTTATTATGAGTTTATGCATTTTGATGTACCGAAGTTAGTTCGGAGTCCCGGATGTGATCATGGACATGACGAGGAGTCTCAAAATGGTCGAGACATAAAGATTGTGTGGGGACCCCCACTCATAAGTCGTGATCATCGAACGCACGTGTGCAGTGATCCCAGAGATCAATGCTCACTGAACACACAGAAGCTGAATAACAAGAGTCTTACATCCATACATATCGTATTACACAAGTAGGACCATTATGGTCAAGACTTGAGTATAACATCGCAGCGGAAATCTTCGTCGACAACTTGGACCCATGCCATCTGCCTTAACCCTACAGGCATTCTGACTAGGAAGCGTCCTAGCTCGCATGTTCGTCACCGAAGTATTCTTCATCATATCCTATTCTTCCATGCCTGGCCAATTAAATAACCAGTGGCAAGCCAATGAGTACTTTGAATGTACTCGCAAGCAACCCATGTTTTGGTTCGAGATACAACAATGCATGATATAGGTAAATTTTTGCAGAAAGCTAGTTTTTGAGTGCAATGACATGTTCAACAGCTTGTAAGGCATGCATCAGGAGAATTCAAGTAACCATGAGGACAGGTTACAGATATCAACATAAAAAAGAGTGGGCACCAACCCAACTCAATCATGTCAAGTCCTTTGACTTGACCCAAGTAGTGGTATCATCATAAAAGGAGTGGGCACCAACCCAACTCAATCATGTCAAGTCCTTCGACTTGACCCGGGTAGTTCTTCCCACACACACACTGGTTAAAAACAAGTGGACGTAGCCCAAGAGAGGTTACCCAACTGTCCTTGACCACGGACACGGCTATTCGAATAGTTTTACACTCTGTAGAGGTTGCACACTTTACCCACAAGATCCGGGGAACTTCCGTGTCATCCACGACCCGCGGTACCCCAAGTACCCGGGGTAAGCACCCGATCACTATCTTTCCCTAGACGACACTAACATGGAGTCCACTCGATTGGTAGTAACCCCCGTGCCCAACATTTCACAACTTAAATTTGTGGAGCCTCGCTCCTATATTCATCACATACCACTGGCACGGGGTACCAACGGTGTGTCCGGTGCCCCATAAAAATGTTCTTGGCCGCCCTACCTGGCACGACCCCGTCCTGAGAGAGCGCACCAACAACTCTCCCGTCACTAGTAATGCGGGCTCCAAGCTAGTATCGGCCTAGGTAATCAATAATGCCCTTTCCCATATAAGGGTAGAGTGGTTGCGCATGTAAGGTTGGAATAATGGTCGCAACTTAAACCAATCCGATTCCGAAAACAACACCCACACTTGCCTCGGTACACCACTTCATCATCAAGTGGCTACCCAACTCATCATCTCCCTCGGGCATAAGTGGCACCCGACGGGGTTTTCGAAAAGTCCTTTGAAAATACTTGTCTCATCACTATGCATATTCCCATCCCTTTTTGCACAGCACTACTTTAGCATTCTATCTACTCCCACCGGCATAACCCTCATAAGGAGGTAGGGTCATGCACAATGCAAGTATCAACAAGGAGGAGACGAGGGCAACCCACCAAAGTGGCTCCCCTCTCATCATGATTCTGATGCAACAATAATAAAGTGCCATATGGAATGCATAAAAGGGTTTCATAAACATGGTCAAAGGGCTGCTTGCCTGTTTTAATAAAGTCTTCGAGGTCTTCAAATATCTCTCGTCCAACTCCGAGCATTTCGTCTACTTCGTCAACTATCGTTGAAAGCAACCACAATAAGCAACACAACAAGGTAGAAAATAAAAGTGCTCCAAAAATATTGATTTGACTTTTCTAGGATACCTCTGGTCACATGAGGAATGACCAAAGTGATTTCGTTGGAAGTGGATCAATGGATATTTCTAAACATTTTGATATGATGGAATCAAGGGGTTTATGGAATTGCAAGAAGTGGACAGAAACATATTTTTGAAAAATGAGAAAAGGTACCCATTTAACAAAGGATGATTTTAGAAGCATCTAGGAATTGGTTTCACTGGATTTGGAGTTGAAATGAGTTTCCTAAGAATTTACAAAGTTGACAAATATGAAGAAATAGACCATTATTTGAGGTGATACAGAAAGTATTACTAAAAATGTTCAAAAACTAAGTTTTGAACTCATAGACACCTAGGATTTTGAATCATGGAATTTGGATCAATTTTGAGCCTTCTGTGATTTCCTAAAGTTTATGACAGAAATGGAAAAATAAGATTTCATAAACATTTGTGAAGGAAATGTTTCTGGAAAAATGTGCAAATTGCACCCTGTGATAGAGAATGAATTTAGGAACCACTAGAAATTTGAATCATCAAATTTGGAGTTAATTTGAATTATGCATGGATTTTACAAATTTCTGGAAAAAGGAAAAAGGAAGAAAAGGAATCAACCTTATAAAGCGCACTGGGCGAAGCCCAGCTAATCAGCGCCTACTGGGCTCAGCCCAGTGGCTCAGCTGCGCGAGGGAGGAGGTGACGTCGAAGACGGCTTCGCGGGGGTGCGCCTTCGCGCAGGGGAGGCGGATCCGGGCCGAAGCCGTTTCCACTTAAACGCCCGGGCCCGCCCACTGGGTCGCTGACGCGCGGGCCCCAGCGGCAGGTCGTCTTCCACCTCCCGCGCACGCTCTGGCCATGGGATGGAGTGGCTCCCGACGGCGATAGCTGGGGCTACAGCGCGTCTCCGACGACGCTCCGCCCACCGGCGTTCTCAGGAGGCGATGCCGCGCCCATCCATGGGTGGCACGACCGCCGAGGAGTTCCGGGTCGAGCACGGCATTGGCCGTGGCGGAGGATGTCAGCGGCGGTGGTGGTTATGACGCTACGGCCACCGGGAGGAGAGGGAGAAGCACGGGAGGGGCTCGCGATGATGGTGGTGATACTCTAGTGCGGTCCAGAGGGAAGGAGGAGGAGAGGTGGGAGCGAATTTAGGCGGAGTCCGGCGGCTCGGCTCCGGCCATGGACGAGGTTGGAGAGCACGGGAGGAAGAATGGCGCGGTCCGGGGGGTCCAGAGGAGGGAGAGAGGGCGAACGGAGGCCGGAGAGGGCTCGGGGGTGGCCTTTTATAGAAGGGGGCGAGGTGCACAGCGGGACCGTGCGCCGGCGAGGCCGGAGCCGTCGCTAGAGGCCACGGGAGGGCTTGGCTTCGAGTCGGGGGTCTTCCTGGGCGTGGTCTACGGCCAGGGGAAGGGAGAGAAGGAGAGGGGGAGCGTCAGGGCAGCACGCGTGTGAGCATGCCCATTGGAGCTCTCGAGCGGCCATGGTGCGCGTGCGAGCAGGGGCAGGAGAGAGAGAGGAAGGAGGGGGCCGACAGCTTGCCGTGTTGCGAATGCCGAGGTGGTCCTTCTGGCGTGTGGGGGAGAGCCGAGGTCATCGGAGGCGTTGGGCAGAGATCGGCTACAGTGCCTGGCCGCAGTGTAGCGCGCTCTGGAGCGTGCATTTGGCATGCCATGGCATATTATATGCCTTGTGGGCGCGGCCACTGATGTCTGGCAGCTCTAGGGGAGAGTAAAGAATGGGGAGGGGACCTTGGATGCCATGGATGGCCACTGGAGTGAGGAGGGGGGAGAGAAAGAGGGGTGCAAGGGCTGTCCACAGAGGTAAAAGAGGTGGTTTCACCCCTCAATTATTGAGATGAGATGCGGCCATTGCTACTGGAGGTAGAAGAGGTCTAGGAGGGGTTGTGGTAAAAAGTGGAGCTTACCAAGAATAGTGGAAGGGGTCAAAACAGAGGTTTTTGCAAAATGTCAAAAGGTGTTTGATAATGGTTTGGGCAAGCAAATGATTTCCAATTGCTATGATACTTAACAGGATGGAATGACACTTAGAAATAGGGTGTGTCACCAAATTTCAGCTCATTTGGGAAAAGTTGCCAATGTAACTTTGGCAAACCCTAGAAATTAGCAGAAATGGCTTTACCAAGATTTAGTCATGCAAATAAATTCTCCTTGATGCACCACTTGGTATAGTGTCATCATTTGAGGATTTGAACATGACCACAAAAATTGAGATGAAAAGGAGAAAGTTGCCAATGTAGAGTTGTTCAAATTTGATTCTGGACAAAGAGGGTTTTGGGGGTACTTGATCAAGATAAAAGTCTATCCAACTTGTGCCATTTGTTCTAGATGCATTACTACACCATTTGAGCATGTGCACCAAGTTTGAGAGCATTTCGACATGTTTGACAATGCAAAGTTGTTCAAACTTGAAAAAGGACAGAAGTGGTTTTGAGGAGATTTCATGGGGTTGTACTATTCTCCATGACATGATACTTGGCAAGATCATCAAAAATGTCATATGTGACATGTTAGAATTTTCTTGGATTTTTATGAAAATATTTCCTGTAGAAATATTTCAAATTCTTGAAATGGGCAGAAATGGTTTTTGAGGGATTTTACCAATATTTTGAACATGACCATGTGTTGAAACTCTTATATATGGACAATATATGTCCATTGAGTTTCCCTAAATTTTTTCAAATATTTTTGAAACATTAAAATAATTTTTCCCTATTAAAGACAATTTCTGGCAATAACAAAAAGCTTTTAAATAAAATAAGAAAATAACTTTTATAATTATATTTTTGTGGTTTCTGGGTATCCTATATCTAATAGGAGTCAAACATATTTTTGGAAAGATTTTTACTGCCCTGAATTAAGTACTTGCAGTGCAAACCTCAATTCAGGGGTTTTTGGAAAACTAATTTTTGAAAATACTTTTTGGCCAAATTATTTTTGTAAGAAAATACTATATTTCTCTATACACATGGCATGATCATTGGTTCAAGAGTTTGGAGCAAGGAGATGAAGTATGGGAGTTGGAGGATTTATTTGATTTTTAGAGCACTTGCAAACAACAGACAAAAATCAAATCAAGCAAAGTCCAGAACACTCAGAAGTTTTTGTAAAACCTCATTTTATCATGATTAAATAGCTTATGTGTTGTGGCATGAAAATCAGGGTGTGACAGACCTACCCCCCTTACAGGAATCTCGTCCCCGAGATTCCTAGACTAGGCGCGGAAAGGAATACGGAAACTTGGATTTGGGGTAGTCTTCACGTCCTCATACTGCTTCTGCTTCCGTTTGGTGCTCCATTGAACCTTGAAGTACTCGATGGCATGGCTTCGTGTTTGTCGTCCTGCTTGATCCAGATTGCAATTGGGGTCTCTCGCGTAGGTCATATTGGGCTGGAGGTCAATGGCTTGGTGCTCGACGTCCTTGTAAAGATTAGGCTTGCCTGGGACTTGGAGGCACTTCCGAAGTTGTGACACGTGGAATACGTTGTGCACATCGGATAGTTCAGGTGGCAGTTCCAGCTGGTAAGCCACTTCTCCTTGTCGTGCAGTGATCTCGAAGGGGCCGATAAATCTTGGTGCGAGTTTTCCCTTAACGTGGAAACGCTTGGTCCCCTTAAGAGGAGTCACCCGTAGGTATACATGGTCTCCGACTTGGAAGTCGACTTGTCGGCGACGAGTGTCAGCATAGCTCTTCTGTCTTGACTTAGCGGCCTTCAGTTGTTCTCTGACTAGCTGAACTTGCTCTTCTGCTTCACGGAGGATCTCAGGCCCAAATATTAGTCCTTCTCCGGTTTCTGACCAATTGAGGGGTGTGCGGCACTTCCGACCGTACAATACCTCAAATGGTGCCATCTGGAGGCTTGACTGATAACTGTTGTTGTAGGAGAACTCGGCAAAAGGGAGGCAATCTTCCCACCTAGCTCCATATTCTAAGACACAGGTTCGGAGCATGTCTTCGAGTATCTGATTCACTCGTTCTGTCTGGCCTCCGGTCTGTGGGTGGAAAGCAGTGCTGAAGGACAACTTGGTTCCCATGGCCTCTTGGAACCTCTTCCAAAACCTTGAGGTAAACTGGGTTCCTCGGTCTGACACAATCTCCTTGGGAACACCATGAAGGCTTACGATTCTGTTGATGTATAGAGCTGCTAGCTGATTGCCATCATAAGTGGTCTTCACAGGAATGAAATGGGCTACTTCAGTCAAGTGATCGACTATGACCCAGATGGAGTCATGTCCCTTGTTTGACCTAGGTAGTCCAGTGATGAAATCCATTCCGATTTTATCCCATTTCCACTCGGGAACCTTGAGTGGCTGGAGCAATCCAGCAGGTTGCTGATATTCAGCTTTGACCCTTTGACATATATCCCACTTTGCAACATAGGTGGCAATCTCCCTTTTCATGCCATGCCACCAGAATCTTTCCTTCAGGTCTTGATACATCTTGGTTCCCCCGGGGTGGATGGAATACGGGATGTCATGAGCCTCTTGCAAGATCAAATTCTTGAGCTCAATCTTGTTGGGTACGCAAATGCGATTCCAAAACCACGCAATTCCTTGCTCATCTTCTGAGAATCCTGGGGCCTTGCCTGCCTTGATCTTCCTCTTGATGCCTTCAATGCTTTCGTGACCCTTCTGAGCTTCCTTAATATCATCCATCAGGGTAGGCTTGCCTTCACGGTTGGCTAAGAATCCGGGTGCAACCAGTTCCAACCCGAAGCTTTCAAGTTCTTCATACAAGGCTGGTAGCCTTTCCTTAAGCATAGCATTCAAGGAACAAGCCTTCCTGCTTAATGCATCTGCCACCACATTAGCATTTCCAGGGTGGTATTGAACACTGAGGTCATAATCCTTGATCAACTCTAGCCACCTTCTCTGCCTCATGTTCAATTCCTTCTGAGTGAAAATATACTTCAGACTTTTGTGATCTGTGTATATCTCACACCGTTCCCTAGGAGGTAATGTTGCCATGTTCTCAGGGCATGAACTACAGCTGCCAACTCAAGGTCATGAGTAGCATAGTTCTCTTCATGAGGTCGTAGTTGCCTTGAAAGGTAAGCTACAACTCTGCCTTCTTGCATCAGAACACCTCCCATTCCGGTTCTTGACGCATCACAGTATATCACAAACTCCTTGTGTATATCTGGTGTGGCCAGAACTGGGGCGGTGGTCAGTCTCTTCTTCAGTCAAAACATGACCCAAGAATCCAACTTCGCGCAGCCAAAATTCGCACTTGCTGAACCTGGCATACAGTTGGTGCTCTCGAAGCTTGTCTAGGACCATCCTCAAGTGTTGCTCGTGCTCTTCTTCCGTCTTCGAGAAGACAAGAATGTCACCAAAATAAGGATGACAACTATCTTGTCTATGCACTCCATGAAAACTTTGTTCACGGGGTACATAAAGTAGGTTGGGGGTATTGGTGGTGGTCACGATTGAGTATGGTCCGAGGTGTTCTCGATTTAGAGTCAAGACCTATGGTAATGACCCGACCATGTTGTGGCTTAGTAGGGCTTAAGGGTTTCAAGGATTCTAGTGTGCGAGTGAATGTTTATCATCCCATCCTTGAGCACAGTTTCTGAGATGCCAATAGTGCTATCTAGTCCTCTATTCCTGTATCCTCAAATTGGTCTTCCTTATGGCATCGTCAGTTCTCGTGCTATTTTAGGGTGATAATGTGCTCGTTCACTATGTCCACTAGTTCCATAATGAACCCAGTGATAATCAAGGTTACGGAGGCTTAACTGGTTCTCTTGCAATTCTATGGGTTAAGCACATGGTTAAGGACTCGAGCTGGGGTATCTCGTGAAGTCTCGAAGGGTCAAGGGATGGGTTCACAGTCTTGAGGGGTAAACATAATTCTACGGGGTTACACTTGGTCGAGGAGGCTGTAGTAAAAGTCTTCATTGCCAGCTGGTTGCCAAGGTAGAATCCTTGGTGCATCTTGTCTTGCTGATCTTCAGTTGATGAAAGATATGCGGGGGGAAAGTAGCATAGGGGAGGGGAATGCCTAAAGGGGGTTCTATAGTGCAAGTGCAACCAAACGGGTGCCAAAAGGGCCAAACAAAGGAAAACAAGGAAGGTGATATAGTCGCGTACTTGTTGCCTAGGGCAGAAATGCGACTTATATCAAAACACAATCAAATGAAAACAAGCAACACACAGTCTTGGTTCTATTCAAACCATCATACGGACTCGACTGCGCATAGGGGGTACACGACTCATCCTACCCTAGGGGTTCTCGGATTCAGTAGTCGTGCCTTGCGCCTCATGCAGTCTTCTGAGTTTTCCTCAGGTGTTGCTACGTCTCTTGTAGTTGTTCGATGAAACGATCTGGGTTGAGCCTGAAGAGTCTTCAACAACTTCTCGCCTTTTGAAGTGATGGGGTGAAGATGGCTTCTCGTAGCAGGCATTGACTTAGTCTTCTGTTGTCTTCTTAATCATGACAATCCCTTTTTGTCTTCTAAGGCGCCGATGGTACCAAGTAGGTAATCCCTTATGCAATGGTATTAACAAGGCATAATAGAGGTCCAACACGTCGGTTACGTTGATGAAAACATCGACACCGAGAGCGGGGGATGAAGAGAACCGTTTTCCTGTTCACTATAGTGAGGCGGACCAAATGGCGAGGTTCTCATCCACCGGTGGTTGCCGATACAACAATGGTAAGGACATGATTGCTCCATTAGCGATGTATACCATGATCTTGCATATCCTATGCCATGATCATCATAGGCTAACGTTGCATCATCCTAGGCAAATTCAAAAGTGTCACCATCCTCTCGGTCTTATGTCCTCACTCTTCAAAAGCGTATCTTCTATTGGCACTGTCTTGTCGTGGTGTCGCCAATCTTTGGTTTAGAAGAGGTGGGTGAGTGTTTGGCAAGGTGTACTCCCTTCTAGGCTATCCACGAGGATTACAAGGAATCCCGTGGTCAGGGGCTTGAGGGTGCTAGCGACCGTTTGCAATAGTTTTGAAGGGAAGAGATCGATAAGGAAAGTATACCTTAGTTTTCGAAAAATTGAGAAGGGAAGAGAAGTATAGATAGTTTCGAAAACTAGTAGTAGTTTTGGAAATAGTTTTACCCTAACTAACAACCATGCTAACTAAGGCTTCCTACAGTCAGGATGGCTCTGATACCAGCTCTGTGGGGACCCCGACTCATAAGTCGTGATCACCGAACGCACGTGTATAGTGATCCCAGAGATCAATGCTCACTGAACACACAGAAGCTGAATAACAAGAGTCTTACATCCATACATACCGTATTACACAAGTAGGACCATTATGGTCAAGACTTGAGTATAACATCGCAGCGGAAATCTTCGTCGACAACTTGGACCCATGCCATCTGCCTTAACCCTACAGGCATTCTGACTGGGAAGCGTCCTAGCTCGCATGTTCGTCACTGAAGTATTCTTCATCATATCCTATTCTTCCATGCCTGGCCAATTAAATAACCAGTGGCAAGCCAATGAGTACTTTGAATGTACTCGCAAGCAACCCATGTTTTGGTTCGAGATACAACAATGCATGATATAGGTAAATTTTTGCAGAAAGCTAGTTTTTGAGTGCAATGACATGTTCAACAGCTTGTAAGGCATGCATCAGGAGAATTCAAGTAACCATGAGGACAGGTTACAGATATCAACATAAAAAAGAGTGGGCACCAACCCAACTCAATCATGTCAAGTCCTTTGACTTGACCCAAGTAGTGGTATCATCATAAAAGGAGTGGGCACCAACCCAACTCAATCATGTCAAGTCCTTTGACTTGACCCGAGTAGTTCTTCCCACACACACACTAGTTAAAAACAAGTGGACGTAGCCCAAGAGAGGTTACCCAACTGTCCTTGACCGTGGACACGGCTATTCGAATAGTTTTACACTCTGCAGAGGTTGCACACTTTACCCACAAGATCCGGGGAACTTTCGTGTCATCCACGACCCGCGGTACCTCAAGTACCCGGGGTAAGCACCCGATCACTATCTTTCCCTAGACGACACTAACATGGAGTCCACTCGATTGGTAGTAACCCCCGTGCCCAACATTTCACAACTTAAATTTGTGGAGCCTCGCTCCTATATTCATCACATACCACTGGCACGGGGTACCAACGGTGTGTCCGGTGCCCCATAAAAATGTTCTTGGCCGCCCTACCTGGCATGACCCCGTCCCGAGAGAGCGCACCAACAACTCTCCCGTCACTAGTAATGCGGGCTCCAAGCTAGTATCGGCCTAGGTAATAAATAATGCCCTTTCCCATATAAGGGTAGAGTGGTTGCGCATGTAAGGTTGGAATAACGGTCGCAACTTAAACCAATCCGATTTCGAAAACAACACCCACACTTGCCTCGGTACACCACTCGTCATCAAGTGGATACCCAACTCATCATCTCCCTCGGGCATAAGTGGCACCCGACGGGGTTTTCGAGAAGTCCTTTGAAAATACTTATCTCATCACTATGCATATTCCCGTCCCTTTTTGCGTAGCACTACATTAGCATTCTATCTACTCCCACCGGCATAACCCTCATAAGGAGGTAGGGTCATGCACAATGCAAGTATCAACAAGGAGGAGACGAGGGCAACCCACCAAAGTGGCTCCCCTCTCATCATGATTCCGATGCAACAATAATAAAGTGCCATATGGAATGCATAAAAGGGTTTCATAAACATGGTCAAAGGGCTGCTTGCCTGTTTTAATAAAGTCTTCGAGGTCTTCAAATATCTCTGGTCCAACTCCGAGCATTTCGTCTACTTCGTCAACTATCGTTGAAAGCAACCACAATAAGCAACACAACAAGGTAGAAAATAAAAGTGCTCCAAAAATATTGATTTGACTTTTCTAGGATACCTCTGGTCACATGAGGAATGACCAAAGTGATTTCATTGGAAGTGGATCAATGGATATTTCTAAACATTTTGATATGATGGAATTAAGGGGTTTATGGAATTGCAAGAAGTGGACCGAAACATATTTTTGAAAAATGAGAAAAGGTACCCATTTAACAAAGGATGATTTTAGAAGCATCTAGGAATTGGTTTCACTAGATTTGGAGTTGAAATGATTTTCCTAAGAATTTACAAAGTTGACAAATATGAAGAAATAGACCATTATTTGAGGTGATGCAGAAAGTATTACTAAAAATGTTCAAAAACTAAGTTTTGAACTCATAGACACCTAGGATTTTGAATCATGGAACTTGGATCAATTTTGAGCCTTCTGTGATTTCCTAAAGTTAATGACAGAAATGGAAAAATAAGATTTCATAAACATTTGTGAAGGAAATGTTTCTGGAAAAATGTGCAAATTGTACCCTGTGATAGAGAATGAATTTAGGAACTACTAGAAATTTGAATCATCAAATTTGGAGTTAATTTGAATTATGCATGGATTTTACAAATTTCTGGAAAAAGGAAAAAGGAAGAAAAGGAATCAACCTTATAAAGCGCACTGGGCGAAGCCCAGCTAATCAGTGCCTACTGGGCTCAGCCCAGTGGCTCAGCTGCGCGAGGGAGGAGGTGACGTCGAAGGCGGCTTCGCGGGGGTGCGCGTTCGCGCAGGGGAGGCGGATCCGGGCCGAAGCCGTTTCCACTTAAACACCCAGGCCCGCCCGCTGGGTCGCTGACGCGCGGGCACTAGCGGCAGGTCGTCTTCCACCTCCCGTGCACGCTCTGGCCATGGGATGGAGCAGCTCCCGACGGCGATAGCCGGGGCTACAGCGCGTCTCCGACGACGCTCCGCCCACCGGCGTTCTCAGGAGGCGATGCCGCGCCCATCCATGGGTGGCACGACCGCCGAGGAGTTCCGGGTCGAGCACGGCGTTGGCCGCGGCGGAGGAGGTCGGCGGCGGTGGTGGTTATGACGCTACGGCCACCGGGAGGAGAGGGAGAAGCACGGGAGGGGCTCGCGGTGATGGTGGTGATGCTCTAGTGCGGTCCAGAGGGAAGGAGGAGGAGAGGTGGGCGCGAATTTAGGCGGAGTCCGGCGGCTCGGCTCCGGCCATGGACGAGGTTGGAGAGCACGGGAGGAAGAATGGCGCGGTCCGGGGGGTCCAGAGGAGGGAGAGAGGGCGAACGGAGGCCGGAGAGGGCTCGGGGGTGGCCTTTTATAGAAGGGGGCGAGGTGCACAGCGGGACCGTGCGCCGGCGAGGCCGTAGCCGTCGCTAGAGGCCACGGGAGGGCTTGGCTTCGAGTCGGGGGTCTTCCTGGGCGTGGTCTACGGCTAGGGGAAGGGAGAGAAGGAGAGGGCAGCGTCAGGGCAGCGCGCGTGTGAGCATGCCCATTGGAGCTCTCGGGCGGCCATGGTGCGCGTGCGAGCAGGGGCAGGAGAGAGAGAGGAAGGAGGGGCCGACAGCTTGCCGTGTTGCGGACGCCGAGGTGGTCCTTCTGGCGCCTGGGGGAGAGCCGAGGTCATCGGAGGCGTTGGGCAGAGAGCGGCTACAGTGCCTGGCCGCACTGTAGCGCGCTCTGGAGCGTGCATTTGGCATGCCATGGCATATTATATGCCTTGTGGGCGCGGCCACTGATGTCTGGCAGCTCTAGGGGAGAGTAAAGAATGGGGAGGGGGCCTTGGATGCCATGGATGGCCACTGGAGTGAGGAGGGAGGAGAGAAAGAGGGGTGCAAGGGCTGTCTAGAGAGGTAAAAGAGGTGGTTTCACCCCTCAATTATTGAGCTGAGATGCGGCCATTGCTACTGGAGGTAGAAGAGGTCTAGGAGGGGTTGTGGTAAAAAGTGGAGCTTATCAAGAATAGTGGAAGGGGTCAAAACAGAGGTTTTTGCAAAATGTCAGAAGGTGTTTGATAATGGTTTGGGCAAGCAAATGATTTCCAATTGCTATGATACTTAACAGGATGGAATGACACTTAGAAATAGGGTGTGTCACCAAATTTGAGCTCATTTGGGAAACGTTTCCAATGTAACTTTGGCAAACCCTAGAAATTAGCAGAAATGGCTTTACCAAGATTTAGTCATGCAAATCAATTCTCCTTGATGCACCACTTGGTGTAGTGTCATAATTTGAGGATTTGAACATGACCACAAAAATTGAGATGAAAAGGAGAAAGTTGTCAATGTAGAGTTGTTCAAATTTGATTCTGGACAAAGAGGGTTTTGGGGGTACTTGATCAAGATAAAAGTCTATCCAACTTGTGCCATTTGTTCTAGATGCATTACTACACCATTTGAGCATGTGCACCAAGTTTGAGAGCATTTCGACATGTTTGACAATGCAAAGTTGTTCAAACTTGAAAAAGGACAGAAGTGGTTTTGAGGAGATTTCATGGGGTTGTACTATTCTCCATGACATGATACTTGGCAAGATCATCAAAAATGTCATATGTGACTTGTTAGAATTTTCTTGGATTTTTATGAAAATATTTCCTGTAGAAATATTTCAAATCCTTGAAATGGGCAGAATTGGTTTTTGAGGGATTTGACCAATATTTTGAACATGACCATGTGTTTAAACTCTTATATATGGACAATATATGTCCATTGAGTTTCCCTAAATTTTCTCAAATATTTTTGAAACATTAAAATAATTTTTCCCTATTAAAGACCATTTCTGGCCTTAAGAAAAAGCTTTTAAATAAAATAAGAAAATAACTTTTAAAATTATATTTTTGTGGTTTCTGGGTATCCTATATCTAATAGGAGTCAAACATATTTTTGGAAAGATTTTTACTGCCCTGAATTAAGTACTTGCAGTGCAAACCTCAATTCAGAGGTTTTTGGAAAACTAATTTTTGAAAATACTTTTTGGCCAAATTATTTTTGTAAGAAAATACTATATTGCTCTATACACATGGCATGATCATTGGTTCAAGAGTTTGGAGCAAGGAGATGAAGTATGGGAGTTGGAGGATTTATTTGATTTTTAGAGCACTTGTAAACAATAGACAAAAATCAAATCAAGCAAAGTCCAGAACACTCAAAAGTTTTTGTAGAACCTCATTTTATCATGATTAAATAGCTTAAGTGTTGTGGCATGAAAATCAGGGTGTGACAGATTGATATATTGGATGACTATATTCGGACACCGGAAGGGTTCCGGATAAGTATCGGATAAAACCAGAGCACCGGGGGGTTACCGGAACCCCCCGGGGGGTTAATGGGCCTCATGGGCCTAATGTGGAGAAGAGGAAGGGGCTGCCAGGGCAGGCCGCGCGCCCCCTCTCCCCCTAGTCCGAATTGGACAAGAAGGGAGGGGCGGCGCCCCCCCTTTCCTATTCTCCCTCCACCTCTCCTAGTTGGACAGGAACGGGAGGGGAGTCCTACTCCCGGTAGGAGTAGGACTCCTCCTGCGCGCCACCATAGGGCCGGCCGCACCCCCCCCCTTGGATCCTTTATATACGGGGGCAGGGGGCACCTCTAGACACACAAGTTGATCCACGTGATCGTTCCTTAGCCGTGTGCGGTGCCCCCTGCCACCATAATCCACCTCGATCATATCGTTGTAGTGCTTAGGCGAAGCCCTGTGTCGGTAGAACATCATCATCGTCACCACGCCATTGTGCTGACGGAACTCATCCCCGAAGCTTTGCTGGATCGGAGCCCGGGGAGCGTCATCGAGCTGTACGTGTGCTAAGAACTCGGAGGTGTCGGAGTAACGGTGCTTGGATCGGTCGGATCGGGAAGACGTACGACTACTTCCTCTACGTTGCGTCAACGCTTCCGTTGTTGATCTACAACGGTACGTAGATCACACTCTCCCCTCTCGTTGCTATGCATCACCATGATCTTGTGTGTGCGTAGGAATTTTTTTGAAATTACTACGTTCCCCAACATCTATCACAAATCACAAAGCAGTGAGGCGTCAAATCACAAAGCACGGACGAAGAACCATCATTTCACTCTTCGCTGACTCCGCTTCTCCATCGTCTTCTTCGAGAAACCATCTCACCGCACTAAGCTAGACGGACGACGCTATTGTGTACGAGTAGTACTAGTACATTTACGCGTCCTTTGGTTCAATGGACTTCCTGGATGCAAATAAGGCGGTTGTCTCGTCTTGCAGGCGACACTTGCGAATGACTAACCATGGTCTCCCTCAATGGTGTTCTTCGTCGAACGCACTTCGCCAAATCACAACGTTCGAGATATCATCGACGTCACTGCAATGGGGAAGGAAGTCAAATATAGTTACTACCTCCATTTTTTGTACACAAGGCCAGTATATCAAAATTACAATTTGCAAAAGTCCACAAACACTAATCGAGGAAAAATTGATGGGGTTTGCCTCGTACTAGCAACCAAGGACATTAATATCCCCTGCATGCATGCGGAAGTGAGAAGGTTGGTTTGCATGGCGCTGCATTAATCAAGCGATGAGGAGTGAGATGGTTAGCTCTTTGGGATTTGGAGAAAAAAATACTCATTAATTGACACGTGAAACGAGGATTTGTATCGATTAATCCCGCGAAGGAAAATCCCGCCTTTCTTTTTTAACACTAGTACTCCTAGTACGTAGTACGTACTGCGTTCTTACCCTGTTTGGGTCTAGGCCTTGCATTGCCATACTCCACCAGACATTTTTGCCAAGCTTGCCTATTGTTTTCAAAACGAAAAGGAGGTACACTTGCGCACGGCTGTCGCGGTCGCACCACACCCTCACACGGTCGCTCCTGCACGCCGCGGTCGCACCACACCCTCACATGCACAGTCGCTCCTGCACGCCGCAAACCCAACCAAGGGAACGCACCCTCACTGACACGTGTGGTCGCATGTGAACAAACCAAACTCAGCCATCCTACCGCTGACACATAATTTTCGTTCATAGAGTATGTTTATCCAACCGCATGTTGGGGAGTATCCGTACGGCCCGTGCGGTGGTCTGTTGGGGAAGAAGAAGAGGTGAGGAAGAAGGGTTAGGAGACGTAGTACATTCATCCAACTGCCTGAAATGGTAGACTGACCCAAGTCAGGCGACTTGCATAAAAATATATGTGTTTACACAACACAAGATCCATACAAACAACAACATAAAGAAAAACTATCACTGCGCGCGAAACGAGACTGCCTCATCATCTTTGGCTATGGCACAAACCAGCCGTAGCTGCCAACGTGTGTCTCCGCACCGTGGTTGTCCTCGGCCTCCAGCTACTCATTCACGCGGAGCGTGCGGGTGCTCTGCATGGACGAGAGCACTTCCCGGTTCAAGTCGAGGACGTCCGGTTCCTCCTGCAGGAGGGCCTCGATGGCAGTGGCATCCAGGCGGTCTGCGTCGAGTCGAGCCTCAACCGCCCGGTTCAAGTCCAGGACACTCGGTTCTGCCTGCAGGAGGGCCTCGATGAGAGTGGCATCCGCGCGCTCCGCATCGAGTTGAGCCTCTGCCGCCTGGTTCAAGTCCAGGACGTCTGGTTCCGCCTGCAGGAGGGCCTCGATGGCAGCAGCATCCGCGCGCTCCGCCTCAAGTTGAGCCTCCGCCGCCCGGTACACATCCATGACATTCTGTTCCGCCTGTAGCAGAGCCTTGATGGCAGCGGCATGCGTGCTCCGCGTCGAGTTGAGCCTCTGCCCCCCGGTCGTCCTTTAGCATTGCCAGGTTGAACCGCTGGTCCGCCTGCACCATGTGGGACTCGGACGCCGGCACGAAGTCGACGTCCATCGTCTCATACCCATCGTGGGCCTTCTGCACCTCGACCTCCGCCAAGAACATTGGATCGGCTTCCTCCTCCTCGTAGCTTGGCTCCAGAGAACTCGGGGATTGGCCCGCCGCAAAGCGAGCTTGGGAACGGAGGTCTCTAGCGCCAACCACCACCGCGATTTCTGCGCGGCGTTCCGGCGTCAGCATCTTGTAGTACGTGATCTTGCGGCACACCATGGCTTTCCGATGAACAAAGGGACGCTTGATGCGGGCTAGGGGATCGAAAGGTGGGGGAAGGGGTTGGATATTAGGTGTGGTTTTAGGGTAGTGGCTGGCGTAGGCCGAGCAGCGAAGGTTCTGGTGTGAATAGTGGTTCCATGACGATCGGTCAATCGGTTTTGACTGTACATCGCTCTTGTCACATCCGCGTTGCAGCCCGACACGCTGGACCCTCCACGTCGCTCACCGTATGGAATGCGCTTCGTCTTGCATTTTCGCTCGCTTGTGGGACCGCTGTTGAGAGCAAACCGACGTCCCCCCTCCCCCGCCCGCGCCATTTTATGCGGAGTAAATAAAAACAGAGGGAGTATACTACAGATGAGGATCCCCTGACGTGGGCAAACCCATTGAGTAACTGACATGCGGGTCCTAACAATCAAGGGGTCCGCCAGTAAGTGATCGAAAGGGAGGGTAAGGCAGGGCTACGTATGTGAAAGGAGCTTCCAATGATATAATTTTCACATTATTCATCTCATGTACTATTAATCTTGTCAATAGTTAAATGTGGTTTTGAAAAACAC
This sequence comes from Triticum urartu, assembly GCF_056163025.1. NCBI lineage: Eukaryota > Viridiplantae > Streptophyta > Magnoliopsida > Poales > Poaceae > Triticum > Triticum urartu. Next base: position 494,476,080 of record NC_141875.1, on the reverse strand, counting down.
ATTAGAGCATGGTTAATAATATAGCCAGTCAATGGCTATAAGGAACTGCCATGTCATCTATAGCCATCATCTATTATATGCACTCATACAGTAGTGTGGGCTATAAGGTTGGCTATTTCCCGCAAAAAAATTATAAGGTTGGCTATTGTATTAGTACTTTTTTCATGTCCTCTCCATCTCTTTCTTCATATTTATTGTACGTATTTAACTAGGAATGCATATATAGATAGGCTCTTGCATGAGAGCTAACTCCCCTTACTTCTTCACATCTCTCTCCTCCACATAGGCCCTATATAAATGGAAGGAGGGAGTACAACTATGAGCACTGCATACTCTAGTACAGATGTTGTCAGTACTCCACTAGTACTATTGGACAGGGAGCTTAAAAAAAGTTACTATTGGACTGGCTATACGTGGCAAAATCCTAGTAGGAAGAGCATGCGCGAGAACAAGCACATTCACGTGGTTGAAAACAAATTGGAAACCATCTCGAGTACAAATCTAGGAGTATGTATGAATCTAACAATATTGATTGGGCGTTGTTGAATGTTGATACTTTTTTTTATCAAAGTAGAGATACGTTGACTACACATAAAACTTATATGTAAACTAGAAAGGATAGGAGGGAGTATATTGTACGTTCAAAAACGAAACGAACATTGAATACCCTTTATATATGATTTGCGGATGCTATGATCACCGGTTCAAAATTTTGAATCCGCCTTAGGTATCACACATGCCCCCACTCATTCTCTCTCTATTTCATCTCGGGGTCCGGAGATCGATTGAAAGAGGACTAGGGTGGGTACAATACGTTCGTTTCGCTTATGAATGTACAATATACTCCCTCTGATCCCCATAGACCCCCCCCCCCCCGCGGGTCATTTCTATCATAGAAACAAACCAAACCTTTATCTCCTTGCACGACATGCAATTGATCTCTGAACATCAATCGATCTCGTCAACATGTGTCAGGGCATGAACCGAATGGGATGTCAAAACTAAGACGCGAAGCGACACATAGTGGAGGCAAAGTGAAAATTCAAATGAACCGTTTGTTTGTATGCATGTCGGACAAATTACACATAAACTTTGGAAATACAAGCATGGTCTAGGCCCACATGCGAATGATACTCGGCGGAATGTTCAAATGAGGCATGCGGGAGGATGGAATCGACCGGAGGGTGACATGATCGATGGAGAAGAGGGTTGGAGAGGAATGAGAAATAAGAAAACGTCACATGATTATACTTGAAAGGCCCAAATAAACAATAAGTTATCTCGCTTGGCATACATAGTGAAAGGCCTAATGCGCAACACGGAGCACCGACGCTCGAATATGGCCGGGAAAACAGGGAAACCGACATGTGGGGCACACCTGTCGGGACGACGTAGTGCAAACTAGTCCAATGGAGGAGCTGGCCCACGACATCCTCGCCACCGGCAACCGTTCATGTGGGTCGTGGGGGCCAACAACATGGCGCAGCTCCAGCACCGCCTCTGGACACGGCGACCGCGGTGAGCGACACGCTCATCGTCGCTAGATATGGTCGGTTTCAGTGTGCCGAGGGTGGCGTTAGTGCTGTGGCACGACCAATAGTATGTTTGGTTTGTTCCCAAGGTTGCCCCATCAAAGCATTGGGTAGCCAAAATTTTGGTTGAGGTTTTGGCTGCCCATGATTTGGCCGACATCGGCAAGAAAAATGAACTAGAGTTGGCTAGAGTTCATTGCCATGCCAAAAAAAATGGCAACCATCCAAACAAAGACCAATCGTTGGGTCATGACCAAAATTTTGGTAAGGCGCAGTTTGGCCACAATCCAAACACACCCCAACACCCGGCTCGTCGAGGATGCACGGGGCGCCGGGACGCGTCCACGGAGTGGTGTAGCGCGGCCAACTGCATCCTCAGGACCTGAGACCATGCCGGGTCGTCTTGCTTTTTCAATGACATGCGTCGATAGCATGTGAGCAAAGGGCATCTCCAACATTGCCACGATCGCAACTGACTACCCCGGCACACCAAAAACACTCGTCTCTCGCACCATCGCGCGGTGCGTTCCCAGCCGGCGCCAGCTGCCCGCATTCATGCCGTCCGTCCGTATGCCGTCGTTAAGAGGCTCGGTGCCCGAGGAATGAACTCCGGCGACTTAATGACACACCAGGACGCTTGGCCTCACCGGAATGCGCTACTTAAAGCGGCAACGCCCAGCTAACCTCCACACCATAGCGCATTGTCCTCCTACCTGGCACCACATTCGCCATGACCGCAAGCGCGAACTCTCTGCGGGAGAGCATGTCTTCGGGGATGGAGCTCAAGGTCGCCTCCCTCTCTCAAGTCGCCGCACAAAAGGTGGCCACGCTAGCGGCCGACGACGGGAGCACCGTCAGCCACGCGTCCTACTTGCCGCTGTCCAACGTCTGACACCGCCGAGGTCAGGGACTCCTCCGAGGATTAGTAGGGAATGGGAGGCGGCAGGGCATGGTGTGCCAACTGGCCGGTGCATCTCCCGTGTTCTACTTTTCCTCGCTGGAGATCGCACCTTCACTTCACCGGTCTTGAAGCCCACCCCTGTACATGGAGATCGCAGATGGAGGACGCCGGTCGTCGCCGTAGAATAGGTTTAGGGTCGGGTTTCTTTTATTTTTCTGTCCTATAAAAGGTCAAAATGTAATGAAAATCTGCCGTGTTTGCATTAATCTCGGCCGGTGTATTTGAACTTTCACAATAATATAGTTTATTGTAGGAGTACTAGCAAGATGCCTGTGCGTTGCACGGAAGATCAAGATCGTGTGGGAGAAAAGGATGAATGAGGGAAGGTCTTGTCTGTGAATGCACATTCACGCATTTCACATCATTCTACATCTACGGGAACCTACGAATGGGTTAACGTAAATTGCCTCTCTCTCTCCTCCCCTGATTTTCATGGTGGTGGGCCCCTCCCTCCCCACAATCTACAATCAACAGCTCACATGTTTCACATTATGTTAATTACGTAACTGGGACTACGTAGGTGTAGCATTACTCGTCCTAAAAAACCCAACTAAGCCAACCTCCCACCATATCGCGCGGGAAAAGACTCGGCCGCGCCGTTTTAGTCGGGATTACCGGATTACCAGTAGTAGTATCGACGGATCATGCGAAGCAACAAGTTTTTTTTGAGGGGGCGAAGCACCATAGTTTAAAAGGAAAAAAGGCAATACACTCACATCACCCCTGTCGCGGTCGCATTGCACCCCACTCACGTTCGGTCCTGCAAACGGCTCACGCAAACGGAACGCGCTTCGGCTTGCTTCTTCACTGACACGTGGGACTACACTTGGAGAAACCAACCATGCGCCAAACTCCCCCCGCCCACCGCGTGAAAATCCTCCCCCCACCCAAAAATTCCCCCCAAATCCTAGATTCAACCGCCCTTCGATCAACTAGCCAATAATATTCCCCAAACCCCCCTCCCGCCCGTCCCCCTCCACTCCATTCGCTCCGCCAAAGCTGCCCTCCCTGCCACACCGATATGTCAGCACCGCGGTTCATCGAGGGGACGCAGGCGATCCTCTCGCTCCCACAGTATGCTTTCGTAGACTGCCGTCCTCTAGCCGTGCCACCACCGCTGGCTGTCGTGGTTCTAGGTCTGACAGTAGAATGGGGGGTAGGAATGTAGAGGCAAGATCCTAGCTATGGATGAGTTGTACACATGAGTTTTATGAGTTTAGGCCCTTCTCGGAGGAAGTAATAGCCCTACGTCTTGGAGCCCGGAGGCGGTCGACTGGATTATACGCGTGTGAGTTACAGGGGTGCGAACCCTTGTCCCTGAGGAGGGGGGTGGCTTATATAGAGTTTTCTAGACCCCTCCCGCCCTCAGTTACAAAGGGTTTAAGTTACATAAAGGTAGAGACGTTACTGGTAATGCCTGTAATGAAAGTACATAAATGACCATTAAAGCTATGACTTAAATCCCGATCGTTGCAGAGTGAGTGGCTCTTAGACTTCTGGTAGTCGAGTGGTTGTTCGTATGGTCGAGTGTCTTCAAGACTATCGAGTGGAACATGGCTTTATGGTCTAGTGGACGATGATTTTTCTTCGACTGCTTCTGGTTCTTTAAGAGATGTCCTTGGGGAGGGTATCTTGATTAGATCCATGACCCTACCTAGGTACATAGCTTCATCATTAGCCCCTGAATGGATCAGGGTTTGAGTGAGGAAGGAGTTGAGAACACTTCCGACTCATTCTTCGCGTTATGAGTATATCTTGCTCTGGATCAATGAACTAAGGGGATAACTTCTTTTTCAGTCGCCTTGGTCCATTCTTAGTTTTTGTCGAGTGAACTTTCACGGTAGAGCTCCGAATGACGATGTGGAGGATGTTTTCTGTCTGACAAGTTGCTCTGCTCTCCGCGTATTTCACGGGATTCGAATTTTGGGAAGCACGCCGGACGGGCGAGGCCGTGGTAATCGGGGCGGATTAGGCAGGTCGCCTTGGTACCCGCGCCACCTTTTTTGCCACGTATCGCACGCAACTATTGCGGGATTTGTTTAGATCGCCTGGGCCTACAAGTCAGTCACTCGGGAATGACCTTATAAAAGACACCGGACCGGGCCTTTGAACAGTGCGCCCTCATTCTCCTTCTTCTTCCTCAGACTTCTCCGCCGTGCCCGCTTCCGCTCTCGGCGTTGCAACCTCGCTCGGACTCGATCCGCTGCCATGGGAAAAGAGAAGACGGTGGTGCTCGAGCGCGTGAAGAAGGCGACCACGAAGGCGAAGGGCAAGAGGACCAGCCAGGGCGGATCCTCGTCAAGATCCGGCCTGCCGCCGGGCTGGATCCAGGGCGATTGGATCCGCTCGACGATTAGCCAGGACGACCTCGACGACCTGTTGGAGGGGGGACTAATCCCCCACGAATCGGCGCGGCTCCCGGGGAATGAGACCGAGACGCAGCTGCGGGAGGGTGAGTGCGTTCTCCTCGCTACTCACGTCAACCGCGGGTTTTCTTTGCCTCCTCATCCTTTCTTTCGTGGCTTTTTGAACTTCTTCAGGGCTCAACTCCACCACTTCACTCCAAACACCATAGTTTATCTGGCTCCCTTTGTGTCAATGTGTGAAAATTTCTTGGGTTGTCGACCGCACTGGGGTCTCTTCAAACACATATTCACCTGTCGCTGCCAGTCGGTCTGTCGGATTTCGGGTTCCAGCAGACCCTTGAGGTTCGAACACTGGAGTACGCGCGGAGATCTCTCCCCTACCGATCTACGTCCAATCTCCTCGCGTGATCTAAGATGGAAAAAACGAACAACACAAGGGACACGAGATTTATACTGGTTTGGGTCACCGTTGTGGTGTAATACCCTACTCTAGTGTGTGGTGTGGTGGATTGCCTCGGGGGGTGATGATGAACAGTACAAGGGAAGAATAGCCTCGCGAGAGGTGTTCTTGAGCTGGTGCGATGAACTGCTTGGGTGAGTTCAGTCGCCTCTCTCTCTCTCTCCGCTAGGGTTCTATCAGATCTCTAGCCGTCTCTCTTTCAGCCCCCCTTGGTGTCTCCTTCCTTCTGTGGCCGCTAGCTCTATTTATAGGGGCCCTGGGCCTCTCCCCAAATAATGAGCGGGAAGGGCGCCAACAATTGGCCATTTTGAAGGGGAACATCTAGTACAAGTTATCCTGACCAAAGGTGGTCTTCGGCTGCCAAGAGCTCTAGTGATGACGCCGTCTTGGGCTCCATGGTGACCTCCGTCCTGGCGCTCTGCTGGTCTTGGTCTCGTTGCACCGGAATGGTAACCTTTGCCCGATGCCTTGGCCTGTGCTTTCCCCCTTTGCACCAAAGGGGAAACAAGGACACTGCGCAGGCCGGCACTCGCCTGGTCTCGGTCGTCATGGCTTGCGTCACGGGCTCCTCACGAGGTACCAATGCCTTGATCTCTCCGCCTCCTCGCGAGCCTTCCTGATGAGGCTGCCTCTGAGGAAGCTTTCTGTCGTCCGCCCCGTGAGGCTTGGCCCCTCGCGAGGGTCTTGAGCTTGAGCTGATGAAGATGGGCCGCGCTGCCCCCCCCCCACTTGAGCCACGCCGCAGGCCGCAGGCAGGCAAGTCAGGGGACCCCCGTTCCCAGAACGCCGACAGTAGCCCCCATGCCCAAGGCGCGCCCGGGCTTGGCCTAACAGGGAAGCAAAGGGGCAAGCGCGAAGTGCCGCGGGCCCCAACAGCCTATGGCCTTGGGTGCCGCATGGGAAAAGAGAAGACGGTGGCGCTAGAGCGCGTGAAGAAGGCGACCGCGAAGGCGAAGGGCAAGAGGACCAGCCGGGGCGGATCCTCGTCAAGATCCGGCCTGCCGCCGGGCTGGATCCAGGGCGATTGGATCCGCTCGACGATTAGCCAGGACGACCTCGACGACCTGTTGGAGGGGGGACTAATCCCCCACGAATCGGCGCGGCTCCCGGGGAATGAGACCGAGACGCAGCCACGGGAGGGTGAGTGCGTTCTCCTCGCTACTCACGTCGACCGCGGGTTTTCTTTGCCTCCTCATCCTTTCTTTCATGGCTTTTTGAACTTCTTCGGGGCTCAACTCCACCACTTCACTCCAAACACCATAGTTTATCTGGCTGCCTTTGTGTCAATGTGTGAAAATTTCTTGGGTTGTCGACCGCACTGGGGTCTCTTCAAACACATATTCACCTGTCGCTGCCAGTCGATCTGTCAGATTTCGGGTTCCAGCAAACCCTTGAGGTTCGAACACTGGAGTGCGCGTGGAGATCTCTCCCCTACCGATCTACGTCCAATCTCCTCGCGCTATCTAAGCTGGAAACAACGAACAACACAAGGGACATGAGATTTATACTGGTTTGGGTCACCGTTGTGGTGTAATACCCTAATCCAGTGTGTGGTGTGGTGGATTGCCTCAGGGGCTGATGATGAACAGTACAAGGGAAGAACAGCCTCGCGAGAGGTGTTCTTGAGCTGGTGCGATGAACTGCTTGGGTGAGTTCAGTCGCCTCTCTCTCTCTCTCCGCTAGGGTTCTATCAGATCTCTAGCCGTCTCTCTTTCATCCCCCCTGGGTGTCTCCTTCCTTCTGTGGCGGCTAGCTCTATTTATAGGGGCCCTGGGCCTCTCCCCAAATAATGAGCGGGAAGGGCGCCAACAATTGGCCATTTTGAAGGGGAACATCTAGTACAAGTTATCCTGACCAAAGGTGGTCTTCGGCTGCCAAGAGCTCTGGTGATGACGCCGTCTTGGGCTCCATGGTGACCTCCGTCCTGTCGCTCTGCTGGTCTTGGTCTCGTTGCACCGGAATGGTAACCTTTGCCTGATGCCTTGGCCTGTGCTTTCCCCCTTTGCACCAAAGGGGAAACAAGGACACTGCGCAGGCCGACACCCGCCTGGCGCCCGCCTGGTCTCGATCGTCATGGCTTGCTTCACGGGCTCCTCGCGAGGTACCACTGCCTTGATCTCTCCGCCTCCTCGCGAGCCTTCCTGATGAGGCTGCCTCTGAGGAAGCTTTCTGTCGTCCGCCCCACGAGGCTTGCCCCCTCGCGAGGGTCTTGAGCTTGAGCTGATGAAGATGGGCCGCGCTGCCCCCCCCACTTGAGCCACGTCGCTGTCCGCAGGCAGGCAAGTCTGGGGACCCCCATTCCCAGAATGCCGACAGTAGCCCCCGTGCCCAAGGCGCGCCCGGGCTTGGCCTAGCAGGGAAGCGAAGGGGCAAGCGCGAAGCGCCGCGGGCCCCAACAGCCTGTGGCCTTGGGCGCCGCATGGCGATTGATTGGACGTGGGCGTCTACGCTTCCCACGACACTTCGGCAACTGTCCATCTGACAAAAGAGGTGCCCGGGCCAGACTTACTTGCTTTGTTCTCATTTGCCTCGCCCCAGATCCCCTTTCTCGCTCTCCTCCTTCTTGCTTCCGAAATCCTCTAGATCTGTCTCAATCCTTCTCGCCCGGCACGCCATGGCGTCTCGCAAGTCCCCAACCGAGGCCTGGTACTCGCCGGTCCTGGATTCCCCGAACTTGCTGGAGAAGAACCTCGCCCTCACGCGCGTGATGACGGTGTCGCAGGGTAGCAAGGGGGCGACTGTGCTCAAGGCCGGCTCCGACCAGCCTGAAAGCAGGGGGAGCACCTTCTATCCGCTTTTTGTGAGCGCCATCGTCGCCGGTCTGGTGCCTCCTTTCTCTGAGTTCTTCTTTGTTGTTCTCCGCCAGTACAACTTGCAGGCTCTGCATCTCCACCCCAACTCTGTTCTTCTCCTGGCGATTTTTGCTTACTAGTGTGAGGCTCATGTCGGGGTAAAGCCCTCGGTGGTCTTGTTGCGCCACTATTTTCCCTCCGGGTTTCTGGTGGCCATGTCTCCGCATGTGTGAGCTTCATCGCATACTCTAATTCCAATGTTATCTCGAAGCCTGGGAAGAGAATCGAAGGCTTCCGGAGCAAGTGGGTCATGGTGGACGTCGGGCACCTCCACCCCCGTCTGGTGTTGCCTACGGGCAGCCCAAGACTGTCAACGCGTGGTCCCGTGCGGAGCTCGTCGACCCCCGTGCGAGGGCGGTGCTAAAGAGGATGAACGCGGACCTAAGGCCGAGCAACTTGGGGACGACGAAGCTGACTGGAGCCACGCTCCTCAGGGAGCTCTTGGAGCACCCGGTGGCTCCACTCCAGGAGCACTCGCTCCCGTTGTGGAGGCTTGGGGAAGCGGACGCCACCTTGCGCCTAACCTCTGAGGCCCTGACCAATGAGAATCTGGTCGCGACCCTCCATTCCTTGGTTGGGGGGGACGTGGCGAAGCCGGTGGGCGCCCCCGTCCCCCTGTTCCTTCGCGACGACTGGGAGCAGGTGGTGAACGCAATGCCCACCTTTAATGGCGATGGGCTGGTGCCCGCGGAAGCTCCCGAGGGTCTTGCGGCCCTGGCGATGGTGAACGTGTCCTCCGACAGTTCCAGCGAGAGCGAGGGGGAAGAAGAGGCAGAGGAAGAAGAATCTGACTCTGAGGCGACTGGCGAGGAGTCGAGGGAGTCTTTCCCTTGGCGCAGCTCCCAGGTCCTCCGCTCCATGCCGGACGACGACGAGGCCGGCACCAGGCGAGGAGGGGAGGACTCTCCCTTGGTCGCGAGGAAGGGCAGGCCGGGGCTGGTTCCCCCAGGGTCTGCTCTGGTCCCTGAGCGATCCGAGGCTAGCTCCAGCCCTCCTGACGTGCCTTCTGCTTCCGGGCCTCCCGAGGCTGACCCCAGCTGCAGGCTCTCGGGCTTCAAGTTCGGCCGGAGGTTGCTTGGGTCCGCGAGCGACGACTTGTAAGTGCTCGATTCGTGCTTTGCTTGGTTTCTACCGCCGAGGCTTGACGTCCATATTCTTTTTTAGGCTGGCGCCTGCGGCGAAGAGGTTGAAAGGGGCTTCTGCAGCCCCGCTTGGGGCGAGTCCACCTGCCGGGATGGCCCCTTCGTCCGCTGAGGGGAAAGACGGTGCGGCTCGCGCCTCCCCTGCCTGGTTGTCCTCGCGAGGCCGACTGGGACGCCTCGGCAAGGAGTCAGCCCCCGTGGCTCCGCAGACCCTGGAGTCGACTGCGCTCGATGCTGCAGCCGGGGCAACCAAGGCCTAGGGGGTTCCTTCCTGCCAAGCCGTGATCACGCTGCCGTCTTCTTCGCCTACTCCGCCGGTTCCCGCTTCTTCTGTTTCCTCTATTGCCGTCCTGGACCAGGTCGCCAGCGAACTGAGCCAGCTGCGGGAGGATCTTCTAAGGGCGGACCCTCGCCTAGCGGCCGGGCGCCTGGACTTAGCTTCTGGCTAGGCCCGTTTCGCTGCCTCCGTCTGAGCAGCGCTGAGCCAGGCCGTGGCGGCCTCCGAGGGGGAGAAGAAGGCCGCCAACCAAGCCAAGGCCACTCGCGACGCTGCCCTGGGCGACGCTGAGGCTGCCAAGGCTCGTTGCGAGGTGCTGGAGACCAAGCTGCAAGGCCTGCATGACGAGCTCGCCAAGGAGGTCTACGGCCGCCAGGAGAAAGAGAAGGAGATGAAGGCTCGGGAGACTGCCGTCAAGGACTGGGACGTCAAGCTTGATGACCGCCACGGCTGGTTGGAGACACTGGAGTGGTCGCTGAAGGCAGAGAGGACCGAGCTAGACGCCCAGGCGAAGGTCCTGGCAGAGGATCGGGTGGCATTCACGAAGATGGATAAGAGGGCTCGTGCCGCGCTAAAGACGCTTTACGAGAGCGGCTTGGAGGAGCCGCTGGCCGGTGCGGAGGACGGCCCCGCCGAGCTGCTTCCCTTCCTGGTCCGTGCGCTTTAAGATGTCATAGACGGCCTTGGCCCCATGGCCGAGGCCGAGGTGCGTGCCCAGTCTTCTGCGGCGCTGACGCATGTCCTCAGCCACCTCTACCTGCGCGACCCCGACGTTGACTTTGATAGCCTATTGGAACCCATGAGCGGCGACCTTGCCGCCGCTGCCGCTGAGGCCATGAAAGGCCAAGCCGAAGCTTTGCTGGGGAGGTTCCGCGCCTTCGGCGTCTTGCCCGGGCGCGGTGCCGCTAGCTCCGCGGCCCCAGGAGGAGGGGTCACCCAGCGCGACTCCACCACAGGCGGCGGCGCCACTAGAGAGTGATCCCTTCGCGGCTTCTGTCTTGTTTTTATTCCTGCAACATGCACCATGCCTCGTGGAGCCGTTTAAACGTGTGTTTGACGTCATGAAACAATCTATGGCTTGTAATATTTGCTTTGAATTTCCTGGAATTTGCATTTTTCTCCCCTACTTGCTCGCGCTCTACGTCAGCAGGGCCCGGCCCCGCGCATACCTCACCTAGCGTTAGCCCCGACCGGAAACCAGGATGGGACTAAGGAGTGAGGGGCTACGTGGCAAGTTAGGCTACTGAGTTGCGATGCTCAGGAGTCCCCCTTGACGCACAAGCAACAAGTAGGAAAGGTGGGGAACGAGGAGTGGATTGATCGTTCTGCATCGGCAGGGCCCGGCCCCGCGCATACCTCACCCAGCGTTAGCCCCAACCGGAAACCAGGACGGGACTAAGGAGTGAGGGGCTACGGGGCAAGTTAGGCCCCTGAGTCACGATGCTCAGGAGTCCCCCTTGATGTTCAAATGGGTTTCCATACCTTGGCTCCACTCGGGGAGGGGCGCGTGACGACCAGGTCCGAGGGACCTGGCTGGGTGAGGTGCGATCGGGCAAGACCCGGGCGTAGCCCCCGTGTCCAGCCCCCTCGAGCAGCGCTCCCGAGGGAAGGCGTTGCGATGGTGCTGGACACTGAGCTCTAGGCTCCCTAAGGTTGGTACGGCCGTAGGCCGCCCTCAGTTGTTTATCACCAGTGCGGAGCATAGCGCTTCTGTATGTGTATGGGCATAGCCGCTCCTTGGCAGTGTCATTAGCCAGCGCAGAGCATGGTGCTTCCACTAGTACGTGGGAGGGGGCTCCCCTCCGGGAGGAGCCCCCGGGGCGTGTATAGCCCCGCCCTGACACGTGGCCGGCACGGTAGGGCTAGGAGAGGTGTATCTGGGCACTCGTGAGCCACCGCGGGACTCACGAGGCCCTACCTCGAGGCGGGTTGCGCCTGGCTCTGGGCCTTTATCAATGGTGTGTTCCTGCAGGGTGGTTAGAATGCAAATGCTCTACGTCCTCAGGTCCCGGCCCTCGAGCGAGCTCAGCCGCCGCTGGTATGACAGGTCGCGATGCTATGGGTCAAGGCTAGGGGGTGAGGGCTAGAGAGCCAGTAGGAGCCCATGAGTCGCGATGCTCAGGTATCCCCCTTTTAACGTGCAAGCGCTTTGCATGAAAGCGGAGAATTCCACGATAAGCAGTAGGTGACAATTAAGCGCGAAAGAGCAAATTCATTTTAAGTAGACGCGGGAAAAGCAAACGCCGTAGGGCCAGGCCCGAGCAGCTCGGGGATGATGCAGCCCGAGGGGCGCCCCCAACAAGGTAAGTAAAGAGCGTAAGCAAAACAGATACATGCCGCAGGGACGGACCCACGCGACCTGGGAATGATGCGGCCCTGTGGGCGCTCCCAGCTAAAACCGAAACTTAGAAAGATGTCACCTGGTGTCGTTGAAGTTGAAGTGATGCTGAAGAAGCGGTCGATGCGCGATGAAGACGTCGATCCTTACGAGCCCCCAGGCCCAGGAGCCTCGGGACAGTCCAAGGGCACTGGTGGGTTTCCGAGGGCTTTCTCCATCTCCGCCAGGACCGCACCATGCCTGACCTCCTGAGCCTCCAGAATGCCCCTCAGCAGGCGCTGATGAGCGGTGACCGCGTTCGGCGGGCCGAAAGAAATGCGAACGTAGCTGTGAGGTGGACCCTCGCAACGCCCCGCACGCAAAGGCCAGAGGCGCTCCAGTGACGCGGCTCAGTTGAGCCCTGGCACGTCGATGCAGACGCGCAGCCCACTATCCTCTCCTGGATGTGGGGCTATGGTGGGCAAACGGCGGCTGCCGCGCATGACTCTCAATTCCTATAGTTCCTGGGTGTTTCTTGCGATGAACTCCTGAGGGTTTGGTTTTCCTTGCCTTGTACCTTCCTGAGGGAAACGTGCCTGGAAGCACCGCTCCAAGTGGTGCCCGAGCGCCTCCCTCGCGACCTCGGCAAGGTCGGTGGCTCTCCAAGAAAGAGCCCCCGAGCCCTGCCTGAGGAGGGTGTCGGAGTAAACGACCACGGGTAGCCTAGCCGGCTCCCCCTGGCCCTTCTGAAAAAATTACGAGCCGATCCGGCCCTCAAGAATCCAAGACGTGGGGCCGCCTTCCCCTTGCCGGCTGTCTCCCAGGCCGACTATCAGAAGGCGGCCCGGCTTTAGCCCTCATGAAGAAAGCCGCGGGAGGGCCGGCTCCAAGAAGCTGGCCGCGAGAGATCGTACCCTCGAAGTCTGCATCCACATAACGGCGATGTGGCGGGGCGTGGCTACAGTAAAGTCTGCCACCCCCGAATCCCGGAGCATGCCTGGCACAGTGCGCCATACGGGGTGGCCATGACCCATCCGGCGCGACACTGTTGCCATGTTGACCCTGATGCCACCCACGACGGGCTGTCAGCGCAGCCCACGGGCGGTGGGCCCCTTCAGGCAGAGAGACACCCGAAGGCGGCCAGGCCTCCCCCAGTCGGCCCAAGACAGGGCCGGCTCCCCACAGCCGGCTTTCTTCCTCCCTCGAAGGAGACGCCCCATTAAGGAGACAAGACGAGGTGAGGCTACAGCGATCGCCCGCCGGGCGGCGGCACTGTAGCCACGCTTACCTCGGTGAAGCCCTCGTCACCAGGTTTGAGGCAACAGTAACCAGCCACCGACAAGGCCCTTGACAGTGGGGCCTCCCTGTCGACCAAGGAGCCGGCAGCCGGCGGGACCGACCAGCCGGCGGGCCCCAGCAGCCGGCGCAGAAGCTGGCGAGCGTAGACACAGACGGCTAGGGCCCACGCCCAGCCAGATTACCATTGTACCCCCGGGGGGTGGGCCTATATAAACCCCCCGGGGCACCCATGCAAAGGGTTGATCTGAGCTAGTTTTAGACACCACATAGAGAGGAGAGGATAGCTAGCCGTGCCCTTCTTCTTCTTCTTCTTCTTCTTGCCAAACAGCTCAAGGAGCAGCGGTAGGGGTGTTATCTCCACGGAGAGCCCAGAAGCTGGGTAAGATTCGCTGGCGTGCATGTCTTCAACTCATCCCGCTTCCAGGCACTGGCAACGTATTACTGGCTCCCACAATGATAAGCCACCCGTTGGCATATGTCGCACCTACAACCCGACATTTGGCGCCCACCATGGGGCCAGGTGCACCGTCGTCCGGAGACCTGTTCTGGACGGGAACCCTCTTCCTCCCCAGCGAGCGTAGCCAGCCCGGCACGCCCGATGGCGCTTGCCACGACGCGCTGCAAGGCGTCACCAATGTCTGCGCAGCGAGCGGCCTCGCCGATCTCCTTGACGAGACCCTCATCTCCGACGAGCCTGCCTCTGACGCGGGCACCGACCACCTCGTCAACCTCCTCGGCCAGCTCCACGTCTCCGGCGAGCCTACTGTGGACTTGGAGTCTGTTGGCTCCACCGATCCGATGCCTGTCGACTCCGACATGGCCTCGCTCGACGCTTTCCCCACCGACGTCGCGATCTACAACGATGCGCTTCCCTGGGCCGATGGCTGCGACGGTGCCACCACCGAAGTGATGGTCATCGGCCACGGCGGTGCTTCTGGCGAGAATGCCCTTGACGCCCCGCATGCGGCGGTCCACGACTTGTCCATCCCCTCCCGGCCAATGCCGACGCCGAAGCACTGGAGGCTCGCCGCCTCGCCCTCCTCGCGGAGGGCCGGAAGTTGGCTTCCATGAGACACCTCACTGAGGCCCACCAGCGCGAAGCCGACCGTGCCGCCTTTGGCACGCCGCTCCCAGGCGGGCCAAGCCGAGCCGGCGTTGTCAGACAGCGCGGCGCTGCCATCGCCGACACGCTAGGAGTCGACCGCCCAGTCTACGCCACTCCACTCGAGAACCTGCACGCCACCCAGGCGGCCGTAGACGAGCTAGACAGACTAGGGGCCGAAGAACTCTCCCACATGACCAGACGCATCCAGCAACTAATCGATGCAGCCACACAGCGGCACAAAGCCGACGCCCACGCGGAAAGCCCTCCCCCGCGCCGAGAGCACGACGCGACGTCCCAGACGCCGACTGCGGGTAAAACCCGCGCGCGACACGAGAAAGAGCCGGCTGCCAGCCGAAGCCGAACCCGGATCTCCATCGAGCGAGACACAGAAGGACGTCCCCGGGCCGTGGAGCGGCGGGGCAACCCGCCTCCGCCTCCGCCTCGTGGGGAGAGATATCCCACCCCAGCGCCTGTCACGCATCCGACTCTCAGCGGCCGACTAGGTCGCCGCGAAGGAGTCGGCGAGAACGACGCCCGCCATCGGATCGACTGCCTAGCGCGATCCCTGGCGCTAGAAGAAGAAGATGATGTCGGCCCGCCTTGCTTCGGCCCCCGCATCCGTGACGAGCCTTTCCCCAAAGGGTTCTCGCTCCCAAGAGACACCCCCAAGTACAATGGCTCCGTGAAGCCGGAAAATTGGTTGATCGACTACTCCACAGCGGTTCGCATAGCAAACGGCAACAGGCACGTTGCCGTGAAGTACGTGCCCCTCATGTTGCAAGGCACGGCGCGGACCTGGCTCAACAGCCTCAGGCCATACAGCATCAACAGCTGGCTAGACTTCACAGAAGCCTTCGTCCGCAACTTCACCAGCACCTACAAGCGGGCTCCCAAGCCCAGACAGCTCTGCTTGTGCGTACAAGGCCCCGCCGAATCCACTCGCGACTACCTCACGCGTTGGGCCGAGCTCCGCAACTCTTGCAAAGGGGTGCACGAGGTGCAAGCCATAGAATACTTCACTGCCGGGTGCCGAGAAGGCACCCTCCTCAAGCACAAGCTCCTCTGCGACGAGCCGACTACCCTCGACGAGCTTCTGGTCATAGCGGACAAGTACGCCACCGCCGACTCCTTAATGAAGACTGAACTCCGGGTAGACGCGTCTGGGAAATTACTCAACCCGGCACCCAAGACGCCGGCTGGGGACTCTGGCCGACGCCCGTACCAGAACGACCACAAGCGCAAGGGCCCCGTGCCACTGTCCACCAGTCGGCAGGTGGCCACAGTCGAAGACGAGCAGCCCGAAGGGCGGCCCGCACCCAAGAAGCAGAGGGGCGGCAGGCCGGCTTGGCAGCTGGCCTTCTCCTACGAGCAAACTCTCGACACCCCATGCAAGTTCCACAGCGGCGCGAAGCCGTCCAACCACACAACCCGGAAGTGCCACTAGCTCACCCGAATCTCCAAAGGCGAATGGCTCGCGCCGCTTCTGCCTGCTGGTCCGCCGCCTCCGGATCCGCAGCTGCCGACCGCTCGGCCAGCAGTCGGAGCTGTGCATGATGAGTTCCCCGACGAGCATGCCGCCTATGTCGTCTTTACAAGCCAGCCCGAAGGCCGGCGCAGCAGACGCCGAGAGCACCAGGAAGTCAACATGGTCGCTACCAACCCCGCCGAGCACATGCACTGGTCAGAAAAGCCTATCAGCTAGAGCCGGGCCGACCACCCAGAGGTGATGCCATCTCCCGGCTCTTATGCATTGGTTTTGGATGCCACCCTTGCAACGGACAGACGCGCCGCCCGTTTCTCCCGCGTGCTGATAGACGGCGGGAGCAGCATGAACATCCTGTACCGTGACACCCTAGAGAAGCTGAACGTCAAGACGAAGCAACTCATGCCTACTCGGACTGTGTTCCATGGCATTGTACCTGGCCTGTCCTGCGCCCCCATTGGCAAGATCAAGATTGATGTTCTCTTTGGGGACAAGGATCATTTCTGCCGGGAAGCGATCTGGTTTGAAGTGGTGGACCTGGAGATCCCCTACCATGCATTGCTTTCCCGTCCTGCCTTGGCCAGGTTCATGGCTGTTCCCCACTATGCTTACCTCAAGATGAAGATGCCGAGCGCCAAGGGCATCATCACCATAGCCGGCAATTACAAGAAATCTTCCGAGTGCGCAGCAGCCAGCAGCCGGCTGGCCGAGTCCCTTGTGATTGCCAAAGAAAAGAAGATGTTGGACCGAGTCGTGGCCATGGCCGGCAAACAGCCGGCCCTGTCCCCCGATCCCAAGGAGTGTGATGCCCAAGGATCTTTCCAGCCGGCCAAGGAGACGAAGAAGATACCTCTTGACCCCGAGCACCCAGAAAGGTTTGCCGTCATCGGGGCAAACTTAAACAGCAAATAGGAAGGCGAGCTCACCGATTTCCTCCGTGAGAATCGGGACATCTTTGCATGGTCCCCTAAGGACATGCCGGGTGTTCCGAAGTAATTCGCCGAGCACAAGCTACACGTCCGATAAGGTGCAAAACCAGTCAAACAACCCCTCCACCGACTGTCGGAGGAGAAAAAAAGGATTGTAGGAGAAGAGATAGCCCGGCTTCTGGCAGCCGACTTCATTATGGAGGTTTTCTTTCCAGAGTGGCTCGCCAACCCGGTCCTCGTGCTAAAGAAGAACAACAAGTGGTGCATGTGCTTAGACTACACGAGCCTCAACAAGGCCTGCCCCAAAGATCCCTTTGCCCTGCCAAGGATTGATCAAGTGATAGACTCCACGGCCGGATGCGAGCTGTTGAGTTTCTTGGATGCTTACTCAGGATACCACCAGATAAAGCTAGATCCGGCTGACCGCCTGAAGACCGCCTTCATCACGCCATTTGGAGCTTTCTGCTACCTGACTATGACATTCGGCTCAAGAAATGCCGGTGCCACTTTTCAGCGTTGCATGCAGAAGTGCCTCCTCAAGCAGCTCGGCAGAAATGCCCACGTCTACGTAGACGACATTGTGGTGAAGACGGAGAAGCGCGACACCTTGCTGGAAGACCTCAAGGAAACATTTGAGAACCTGCGCCGGTTCCAGATAAGGCTCAACCCCGAGAAATGCGTGTTCGGAGTGCCAGTCGGCCAGCTCCTAGGCTTCCTGGTCTCCGAACGCGGCATCGAATGCAACCCAGTAAAGATCAAGGCCATTGAGAGAATGGCGATTCCCACCAAACTTCGAGACGTCAAGAAGTTCACCGGGTGCTTGGCCTCCCTGAACCGCTTCATCAGCCGGCTCGGAGAGAAAGCTCTCCCCCTCTACCGCCTCATGAAGAAGACCACTCACTTCGAGTGGAACGACCAAGCCGACCAAGCTTTTCACGAGCTGAAGAAGATGCTGGCCACGCCGCCTGTCCTGGCGGCGCCGACTGAGAAAGAGCCCATGCTCCTCTACATTGCTGCAACCAGCCGGGTGGTCAGCACCCTCATCGTAGTCTAGCGCCCAGAAGAGGGCCGAGCCCAGCCGGTCCAGAGGCCGGTGTACTATTTGAGTGAGGTGTTGTCTACCTCGAAGCAGAACTACCCGCACTACCAGAAGATGTGCAATGGCGTGTACTTCGCCGCCAAGAAGCTGAAGCCCTACTTCCAAGAGCACCCCATCACGGTCGTATGCACCGCCCCGCTTGCCGAGATCATAGGCAGCCGGGATGCATCCGGCCGGGTGGCGAAATGGGCCATCGAGCTGGCCCCCTACATGATCTTGTACCAGCCTCGCACCGCCATCAAGTCCCAAGCATTGGCCGACTTCCTCGTCGACTGGGCCGAGACCCAGTACCTGCCGACAGCTCCTGACTCCACTCATTGGCGCATGCACTTCGACGGGTCCAACATGCGTACCGGCTTGGGAGCCGGTGTCATCCTCACCTCTCCCAAAGGCGACAAGCTCAGATACATGCTGCAAATTCACTTTGCCGCCTCCAACAACGTGGCCGAGTACGAGGCGCTCATACTCGGGCTCCGGCTTGCCAAAGAGCTCGGCATACGCCGGATCCTATGTTATGGCGACTCGGACTTGGTAGTCCAGCAATCATCCGGCGACTGGGACGCCAAGGACGCAAATATGGCAAGCTACCACTTCCTCATTCAGCAGATCAGCGGGTACTTTGAAGGATGCGAGTTCCTCCACGTACCGCGAGCCGACAACGAGCCAGCTGATACCCTGGCTCGAATAGGCTCCACTCGGCAGGCAATACCAACCGGTGTCTCTCTGCAACGCCTCCTCAAGCCGTCTATCAAGCCGTCTCCAGAGTCCGATTCCATCTTCGTGCCGCCTGACCCCGACGCAGCCGGGTCCGGCTCGAAGAACCAAGCAGGTGACCCGGGGACTTCGATAGTCGGCCCGGGGACGTCAGTAGGCGGCTCGGGGACTTCCGTAGTTATGCCCGACCCGGGGACTGCCACACCCGGCTCAGGGACTGCGGTAGTCGGCCCGGGGACTGCACCAACACAACAGGTGGCGGCCGACTCCAGCATTTCACCACCCAGCCCGCCCGCCCTGGTCGCAGTAGCCGTGTTGGCAATAGAAGAAGTCGCAGCTCCATCATGGGCCCAGTCCATCCTCAACTTCCTAATAAACCAAGATCTGTCGGCTGACGAAACAGAGGCAAGACAAGTCCAACGCCGAGCTGGAGCATACACAATCATCAACAGAGAGCTCGTCAGGCACAGTGTCACTGGAGTCTTCTAGCGATGCGTCGAGCAAGAGAAGGGCATTGCAATCCTCAGATACATCCACCAAGGAGAATGCGGCCACCATGCGGCCTCAAGATCACTCGTCGCCAAAGCTTTTCGCCATGGGTTCTTTTGGCCGACTGCTTTGGATGACGCCAAGGAGTTAGTTAAACATTGCAAAGGGTGCCAAGTCTTCAGCTCCAAGCAACACATGCCGGCTTCGGCACTCAAGACCATTCCCCTCACTTGGCCCTTTGCCGTTTGGGGACTGGACATGGTGGGCCCATTCAAGACGGCGCGAGGCGGCATGACACATCTGCTTGTCGCCGTGGACAAATTCACCAAATGGATTGAGGCAAAGCCGATCAAGAAGCTGAATGGGCCGACTGCCGTGACATTCATCGCAGATATAACAACTCGGTATGGCGTGCCACACAGCATCATCACCGACAACGACACGAATTTCGGCAAGGGAGCATTGGCACGTTTTTGCGCGACGCAGGGCATCCGGTTGGACTTAGCGTCCGTTGCCCACCCGCAGTCAAACGGCCAAGTCGAGCGAGCCAACGGCCTCATACTTTCCGGCATCAAGCCCCGACTGGTCGTACCACTGGAACGTTCGGCTGGCTGTTGGCTCGATGAGCTGCCGGCTGTCCTCTGGAGTCTGCGCACTACCCCAAACAAGTCAACCGACTTCACTCCTTTCTTCCTCGTGTATGGTGCCAAGGCGGTCATCCCAACTGACATCGAGTTCGACTCGCCTCGGGTAACCATGTACACGGAGGCGGAGGCCAAGGAAGCACGAGAATACGGCGTCGACCTGCTGGAAGAAGGCCGGCTGTTAGCCCTCAGCCGGTCCGCCATCTACCAGCAGGGCTTGGGCCGCTACCATGGCCGGAAGGTCAGACCAAGATCTTTCCAAGAGGGCGACCTCGTGCTCTGGCTGATCCAGCGAACAGCCCGGCCAGCACAAGCTCTCGGCCCCTTGGGAAGGCCCCTTTGTCATCAGCAGAGCGCTGGGAAATGACTCCTACTACCTGATCGACGCACAGAAGCTGAAGGTACGAAAGAGAGACGACTCCGGCAAGGAGTCAGAACGACCATGGAACGTCAACCTCCTCCGAAGATTTTACAGTTGAAATGCGGTATATATCACGCTAACTTTTGTACTAAGTACGAGACAATAGGCCCCCCCGAGGAGAGCTCGGGGACTGCCATCTTTTATCTATGAATGAAGAGTATCATGCTTATGATCATGTCATTACATTCACTTTTTTCGTCCGGCACCGGGTTCGACTAGTCGGCCCGGGGACTGGCCGCCTTGAGTTATATTAGAAGTCCTACCCGCGGTCAGACAAGTAGTGTGCCGGCACCCAAGCCTTCTCTTGCGAAAAGTCGCAGTTCGAAGAACCGGCTGTCCGGCTGGCAAGAGTTAAAGGCAGGAAAGGATGCCCACACGAAAAACGGCTAGGGACTAACGGACTAATATAACAAAAGCCGGTTTTTCTCCCACCACCGACCGACTACCAGAGTAGCCGGCCGGCCGGCTTCCATTCACCTCGCTTCAATCTAAGAAAGCTCGAGTACTTACCTTCCCCCCCCAAAAAAAAATATAGCCAAGTTCTTCCCTAGCCACAGGCTGCAGAGCAGTTGCCGGTTGGGAAGGCAGCAGCCAGGGGAAGGCGGCAAAGGAAACAGCCTAAGGATAAAAAGCATACAAGAATGGAAGCCAAACACACACACGATCATATTTACACAAAAGACCTTCGAAAGGCCAGCATTCAACATAGTTTGAATACACCCCCAGTGGGTGGAACTGCGCAAGTTTAATAAAATTGTTCAAAGAGTAACAAGCAGGAAAAGCAAGGACGGCAGATTAAGCCAAGGGAACGACTGGCAAGTCGGGCAGGTCGGTAGAGACGGCAGTGCTGGCTAGAGGAGTGGCCGGCTGGCGAGCCTCGGCATGATCACCACCTCCCGCAGAGGGCGCGCTAGCACGTGCCTCGTTGCTGGAGGCACGGTCAAGCTGAGGCTGGCTGGCCGCTTCACCGGCCGGCTCGACGTCTTTGCCTTCCTCTCCTTCGTTGTCTTCACCTTCATCGCTGGAAGCGATCTCCTCCGCCGAGTCCTCACCCTCTGTTGGGTCCAGCCCGAACCATTCCTCCGGCTGGGCAACGCCGTCGTCATTTATCTCAGGAGCAAAGGTGCTGATGTCAGTGCACTCGGTGATCGTCGAGGCACGCTGAGCGATAGCCGGCCGCACCTCCTCCATCTCCTCGTCGGCTTCCAGCCGCCAAGTGCGCAGCTGGTCCAGGTTCAGCCCGGGATACCAGGCTCGGACGAACTCCAGCACCCGCCCAGCTCCAAGCCGGGCTGCCGATGCCTTCCCGGCCTCGAAGCGGCCAACCGCAACCTCCAGCCTGTCGGCAGTCTGACTCGGGGTGCGGGGAATCGCTTCGCCTGGCCAGAGGGCGGCCAACACCTGCGCCACGGTGCGCTGGAGGCGGCGGAGCATGCGGTGAGCCGGCCCCAGCCGGGCTTGGACCGCCAAGAGTTGCTCCTCAAGTGTCCGGCTCGCGTCCGGCGCAATTTCAGCCCCCGCCTACCGGCGCGCCTCGCGGTGGGCCTCGATGGTCTGGGTGGCAATGACGGAGTAGACGGGGAAGTAGTCTGCATAAAGAACAAAAAGTAGCACAAGTCAGAACACAAATTAGGGGGCAAGGGGCAAGCAAGGAGTGAGGAAGGCGGCTTACCATCGATCAGATCCTCAACCCGGCCGTAGCCCTCGCTCAGCGCTTGTTTTGCCTCAGCCCAGCCCGCCGCTTCGGTCTTGAACTCAGCTTTGAGGGCGTCCTCGCTGTCCTGCGCCTTCTTCAGGGCCGCCTTGTGGCTCTCCTCCTGGTCGGCCAACTTCTTGGCTAGGCGGTCACGCTCCAGGACTAAGGCGTTGCACTCGGCTTCCTTGGCACGAAGGGCGGTCTGGGCCCCACTGAGCTGCTCCCTCAAGTCGACATTGGCTCCTGCAAGCATGAAGACAAAGGAAAAATCAATAAGGAAGAAATCGTCAGGGAAGATCCGACCCGACTGCTCAGCAGTCGGCCCGAATCTCGGGGACTACACCTAGTGGGTGCGCTGACGCGCCCCCACAGGAGATGAACAAGACAAAGCACGCACTCTGGCTGTTGGTCAGGTCCTCGGTTTTCTGGCCCAGCTCCTGAGCCTGGGATTTGAAGGCAGCGGCGCGGAGGTTATGGTATTCCTGGAAGATCAGACAGGATGCAAGAATAAGATAGCTGTCAGGACCTAGTAAGTTCCAAGCCGCCTGCTTAGTAGCCGACTCGGAACTCGGGGACTACACCCAGTCGGTGCGCTAACGCGCCCCCACGGAAGAAATCAAAAATGTAAAAAACCAAGGCCAGAAGGCTCACCCGGATGACGGCCCGCGTCGTGAGGAACTCTTAGGTATATCGCTACAGCGAAGCGGCCTGGGCTTGAAGCCGGTTCCGGACCTCCTGGGCCGCCGTGTTCAGCTCGGTCGTCCCCCCGCTGGGCGTCCACTCAGACATGCTGGCGCTGGCCGCCTCCAGGGCCTCCGCCGTTCGGCTGGCGCCCGCAGCTCTGTGTGGCTCCGGAGCGGAGGTAGCTCCCCCTGCGCGCCGGCGAAATGCCAGCTGCACCTCGAGGCCGGCCCCTGCCTCCGGCTCGCCCCCGGCTGGCTGCTCTGGCGCCGCGGCTGGTTGGCCGCTTTGGCCCGCTCCAGTCGGCGCCGTCTGCGGCACCTCCTCCACGAAGACTATGTGGTCCTCCCTCCTCTCCATCACCGGTGGGTCTCGGTCGACCTCCTCCGACGGGGGCACGGGGATGTCGGGGGCCACGGCGCGGAGGGGAATGACAAGCTGCGGAGGCTGGTTGCTCGAGGCCTCCGCCTCCTTCTCCGCGGCCGCCGCCTCCGCCCAGGCCTTGGCCGCTGCGTCAGATCCGGCCGGAGGCAAGTGGGATCAGCGGCGAAGGGCGTGGGGCGACGACAGCGGCGTCTAGCACGGGCGGTGACGTGCTGGAGGCAGCGGGGCACACCGTCCAGGGAGGCGGGAGGCGCGGTAGTAGGGAGCGGGAGGCGGCGAGGCGGGTAGCGGCGCCTCGGGCTAGCTCCTGGCTCGGGCGAAGGGGAGCCAGGACGGCGGTGGCGGACATGCTCGGGCGAGCCCAGGGCAGAGCTCCGGTCGTGGGCTGTGGGGCTGGAGGCACGGGGGTCGACGGAGTCCGGCGAGGCTCCGGCGAGCGGGCGCGGTCGGCGGCGCGCATGGGTTGCGGCGGGCGGCCTCGGGCCTGCGTGGGCCCGCGGTGGGCTCCGCGGGTCGGCGGCGAAGTGGGGTACTAGCGGCGGTGATGTGGTGGCATGCGAGTGGCCGGGGCGGCGGTGGCGGACATATCCGGTGCGGGGGTGGACATGCCCAGCGGCGCGAGGAGGAGAAAAGCTAGGGTTTTGTCCCCGAATTTGGATGGGGAGGCCTTATTTATAGGTAGAGGGAGCTAGGAGAGGCCAAAATAGGTGCGGTTTTCACCCACACGATCGTGATCCAACCACAGCGAGTATGGAGGGTGTTTAGATGGGCTAGTGGGCTATTGTAGAGGAGTGCTA
The DNA here is from genome assembly GCF_056163025.1 of Triticum urartu. NCBI lineage: Eukaryota > Viridiplantae > Streptophyta > Magnoliopsida > Poales > Poaceae > Triticum > Triticum urartu. The sequence goes on along the minus strand of NC_141875.1, from coordinate 494,452,432 downwards.
GGCTGCAAACATAAAGAGGGTTTCGCGGTTACACGGTTATCCGTTGGGGCATCAAACGGCCTCCAAATGGAACGAAATTGGACAGGCGGTCTACCGGTGATATACCAAGGCCACTCGACAAATCTCGGCCCATTCCGAGAATGTTTTTTCTCTAGCTCATGAAACAAGGTCTGGAAGGTGCAATGGGTTCATGTGAGAGAGTCGGCTGCCAAAACGAACAACGGAGAAAAAGACCGGATGCAAGTTTTGAAAACATGAGGATGAAATGTGCATGGTGACGTGGCAAAATGCAACACGCAAGCAAAAGACAGCGAATAACTGGAAGACACCTGGCGCATCAGACTTGGGGTATTACAAGAACCAGGCAAAGATCTGCCGATATTGTTGCAGACACGGGAGGCTGATCCCCACGAGATAGAGAGCTCCAAGAAGATGGAGCCTGCCACCGAGCCGACCCACGATACGCTCACAGCCACTACTGAGATGGTCAATGCCCCGTTTGAGGTTACAGCCCCCGTGGCACTGCAGGAGCAGTTTCCCCGTTCGAAGATGTGTCCCCCCCCCCCCCCCCGGCTGAGCTGCCCAAAGTGATTTTCTTCTTTGCCGATCTCGATTATGGTTTTTCATCTAATTATGTGGTGATGAATAATGCAAAATTCTATTAGCTTCGATGCCATGCTATACATAGTGGTTTAAATAACTTCTGTCTCTTATACTGGAAAGTAATTCAGAATTTGTTTCTGTTTCAATTAGAGCCCTCATGCAGACAAGGATTGTGTGGTTGTACATGTCACTCGCTATGAGGCGGATGACCTGAATATACACACTGGGAAAACAGAGTTCTTAGGGTGTTGGATCCTGCAGGCCATTTGTGCTTATACCGATGTTGAGTTTTATTCCAGCCTCACTGTTATCAGGCGTGTTGTCCAGGGTGTACTGAAGCACAAGAAGTTCAAAGCTACTCATTCGTTTGTGAGGTGTACTGTTCTTGTCAAGCTTACGCAGGAAGATGACGTGGCATGCCTCCACAAACAAGTTTATGAGTGGCAAGGCCACAAGGTTATCTTCATGAAGGTTGACAGGATTGAGCTGCTACCGGACGTCCTCGATGATGTTCATGGCAAGGTCCGTCTTGTGTCCAGCCCAAATTAGATCGAGGCATGAAATAGTTGCCCTAGCTAGTGTTTAATAGTAGTTTGGATTGTGTCTAATTGTCCGAACCTTGCCTATTATCGAGCCCTCTGGGCTAGTACTCTGTTTGAATCCGTCTATGGGAACTGCTACTATTTTTGTGTGCCCATGAATCATGTGAGAACCATCATAATTGTTGCCGAAACATATGTGTCCTCATTTATTTTTTCATGAATATGGCATGGTAAGACATAAGTTGTCACGGTTTATCATACGAGCAGCATGTGTTTGATGAAATAGAGTACTCGTTCGAGAACTGTGCGCCGATGATACATAAGTACTTGTAAACACTGTTGGTGCTCCCCCACTTGTAAGCAGTTGTGCAAAACACGGCACATGGGCTCAGCTCGCTTCAACACTAGGCTATCGACCAACTAACAATCAATAATCTCATGTCTGACATATAAGCAACTACGTATCTTGTTACAATGGTTCACGCAGTTAACTGAGGCCACAATGTAAATTCCAAACGTTCGCATGCTAGTCCAGCATTCATGTGGAACACTCACATTAAACCCGGCTTCATAAAAAACTTGAAAAGCATAATTTAGGCAATTTTATACATCTCAATGATTCCTAGAACATAACAAACACATACTAGTTCACAGCAAAATACAAAGTTGTGAGAAGGTTTACAAATCAGGAAAAAACAAGCAACGCTTCTCTAAGCAAAGGGCCTCCCGGTAGGCTTAAATTTCCTAGAGTTCACTCTGGTTTTTTCTTGTTGCCACCATCTAGGGTTAGGTTCTCTCATTCCAGAATAACCAATTATAATTGTGTTCTCAGCTGGAATGCTGAACCAAACCATGTAGTGTATTGACCAGCTGAAATTCTTGTGCATTCCACTAAATTTAAGCACCACTATTTGCAGAAATAAGCATACCACAGTGCCTCTTGTCGGGGCACCTGTCCCAAAAACCTCCGTGCAGTCGTGCCAACTAGTCCTCGGTCCATGGATCACCTCATAGAAAGTGCATTCTAGACTAGGATGTAGTTGCCTTCGCTCGTCCCTACACTGCAATCAGGAAGTAAAACGTGTGAATCAGCTTCTTTAAGATTACATTTGTCATTCTACCTAGTTACTACCAATGTAGTAATACCTGGAAGACTGGTGGTTAGAGGATGATAGCTAGGAATAGCCATCTCATTTTGTGTAGTTGTACTAAAACTGAGGTGTGTACTATTGATTGCGCAAATAGAAACGATATGGAGACAGACATCCCTGTTTGTGTAGATAGAAGCGATAAATGTGCAATCAAATTTGTGCAGTTCCACTGGGATGAAGCAATGTTAGCGGTGTGAGATTTAAGTGTAACCGCAAAAACATAATTCATGGGAAATAAAGCAAGACGGAAGCATTTCATAAAATGGTGGTGGCATTGCTTCAATTTATCGACGGCACTAGACCATTAGTTATAGTGACATTAGGTGGCATTGCTTAATGCTTCATGTGATTTTACATTAACGGTAGCGATATGGGCGTAGGGATAGCAGGGGCATAAAGTCATGAGGCAGGTGTGGTTGCCGAGAGCGGTAAAGACTCAGTCGGCATTTCTGCATTCGTCCCATTTTTATCTCCTTGGCGACATTTTATTATGTGAGCACATGAAATCTAGACCTACTCATTCTCATTTGTGTTGTCCCCGAACACCCCTCACTTTCTTTCCTTTTTCAACCAAGAGACAGGTCCACTTCCCCCCACCCTTCGCCATCCACCATGCTTTCTTCACCTTTTCAACCAACAGACTGGTTGGGTAGCCAGTATCTACTACTTTCCCCCGTTTCCTCTTAGAACCAAATCCAAGATTCATGCTAGAACTTTCCCACTTTCTTCCCTGTTTGAACCAACTCTTAGATTCGACTGTATGAACTAGCTTTACCTCTAATAATAGTAAAAGTGTAGGTGGCTTTGGAACAGCCGACGGAATTAGAAAAAGATCCACACACAGCCACATGGGGAGCTGGGGCAGTAGAGCAAGGCAGGTTTCGAAGGAATATATACCTGAGGGTCATCGGCATGTGGCAAAGACGGCATTGGGAGGCCGCATCTTGGCCACAATGCCGCAGGGATGAAGAAGGGGTCGGAGGCCCTCCCGAGCCGGCGCTCTCTCGGAGAGAACGACACGACCGCCGATTGGGATGCGCGGGCAGCCGTTGGTCTCCTCCCTCGCCGCTGATGACAGCGTGAACGATGCACATAAACCCCTACCCGGTCGAGGTGGTCCGGCCGGATTTGTGACCAGCCGTGAGCAGAGAGAGAGAGAGTGTGGCCCCCTATGTCTTGCTTGCATCTAGAGAGCATGAGAGAGTGAAAGAGAGGAACCCTAGTAAAGCAAGCGCTAAGGCTCCTTCTTAAATATATAGTGGAGTGATTTTGTTGTACCATCTTCAAACAATGCGCTCATACATGTACATGTGTAACACCCACGATGCGGCTATATCTCCCACGTGTCGGAGCACAACTTAGAGGCATAACCGCATTGTAGGCATGTCGCAAGAGGGGTAATCTTTACACATCCCATGTACTAAATAAGAAAGGGATAAAGAGTTGGCTTACAATCGCCACTTCACACAATACATAAATATAGCATTACAACATTCAGAATACAATCACGGTCCGACTACGGAACCAAGATAAAAGAAGACCACCCCTAATGCTAGATCCCCGATCACCCCGACTGGGCTCCACTACTGATCAACTGGAAACGAAACAACACAACGAACAAGATCTTCATCGAGCTCCCACTTGAGCTCAGTTGCGTCACCTACATGGTTATTATCGGCGCCTGTAACTGTTTGAAGGAATCTGTGAGTCACGGGGACTCAACAATCTCACACCCTCGCGATCAAGACTATTTAAGCTTATGGGTAGGAAAAGGTAGTGAGGTAGAGCTGCAGCAAGCACTAGCATATATGGTGGCTAACTTACGCAAATGAGAGCGAGAAGAGAAGCAAAGCACGGTCGTGAACTAGAAGTGATCAAGAAGTGATCCTGAAACTACTTACGTTCAAGCATAACACGAGACCGTGTTCACTTCCCGGACTCCGACGGAAAGAGAACATCACGGCTACACACGCGGTTGATGCATTTTAATTAAGTTAAGTGTCAAGTTCTCTACAACTGGATTTAACAAATTCCCATCCGCCCATAACCGCGGGCACGACTTTCGAAAGATCAAAACCCTGAAGGCGTGTCCCAACTTAGCCCATCATAAGCTCTCACGGTCAATGAACGATATTTCTTCTCCCAGGAATACCCGATCAGACTCGGAATCCCGGTTACAGTACATTTCGACAATGGTAAAACAAGACCAGCAAAGCCGCCCGGATGTGCCGACAAATCCCGATAGGAGTTGCACATATCTCGTTCTCAGGGCACACCGGATGAGCCAGACGTCGGGTTGGCATAGATCCTGGTTGCCCAGGGGGCGCCGGACATCGCTCAGGTTGGACCAACACTTAGAGAAGCACTGGCCCGGGGGTTTAAAATAAAGATGACCCTTGAATCTGCAGAACCCAAGGGAAAAAGGCTTAGGTGGCAAATGGTAAAACTATGGTTGGGCCTTGCTGGAGGAGTTTTATTCAAGGCGAACTGTCAAGGGGTTCCCATAACACCCAACCACGTAAGGAACGCAAAATCAAGGAACATAACACCGGTATGACGGAAACTAGGGCGACAAGAGTGGAACAAAACACCAGGCATAAGGCCGAGCCTTCCACCCTTTACCAAGTATATAGGTGCATTAAAGTAAACAAGATATAATAATGATATCCCAACAATATCCATGTTCCAACAAGGAACAGACTTCATCTTCACCTGCAACTAGCAACGCTATAAGAGGGGTTGAGTAAAGCGGTGACATAGCCAAACAACGTTTTGCTAGGACAAGGTGGGTTAGAGGCTTGACATGGCAATGTGGGAGGCATAATATAGCAAGTGGTAGGTATCACGGCATAGCAAAAGAGCGAGAAACTAGCAAGCAAAGATAGAAGTGATTTCGAGGGTATGGTCATCTTGCCTGAGGTCCCGCAAGGAAGAAGAACGAGTCCATGAAGAAGACAAACGGACAAAGTCGAACGAATCCTCACAACTCCAGAACGAAACCGAAGCTAACGAGAGAAGCAACCCGGAAAGAAGCAAGCAACAAAGTAAACAACCATCACATAAACATGGCATGATGCACAATCAAGTATGATGCATGTCCGGTTTAAATATGCATGGCATGGCAAAGTGCACAAACAAACTACAAGTTAAGTTGGGTTCAATATGCAACGGAGTTGCATATTGAAGAAAACACCACATGACTTATTTTGTTCTCTCTTGTTTAGGTACCCAACAAAACTAAATGTTGATTAACATGGCAAGAGGTGAAGCAAAAGATAACTACCTAACTAGGCAAATTTAAATGAGGCCGGAACAACAAACAACAAGTCCAAAAAAATCCTCATGTGCATTTAGCAATTTGAATGCAAACAACAATTTAAACATTCTAAATGTTATTATCATGATGCGGATGACATGTTCAAGCTTATGCAATTTTTTATTAAAAGTTGACAAGAGCATTATGAAGCATTTGTCACTGTGGTGGAAAGAAAAGGGGTGTCACGCCAACGATAACGATAACGGTGCCATGACAATGTTCCGGTTCCGGTAACTCGATTGAGATACCGATGCAAAGGAGAAGTGTGCGGTTGCGCGCAAAAGATGGTGGGGCGCTCCCGGATACCGGGTGTCCCATGAGTCGATGGCTTGGAAGCGAGAGACACTACGGACACGGAGCAACACACAGTTCAACTCATACATCGCAAGCATTCGTTCACGGACGTCGTCTCGGGGTTATACCTTCGAAGCGTGCAAACGAGACAGTTCGGGTTCGGTGCAAAGTAGAGGAAGTAGACGTTCTCGCGACGGTAGTGGAAGTAGTGGTCCTCGCTTCGTAGATGTTCACACTCCATAGGTGTTCGGGGTCAAAACAAGGAAGTTGAGGCCCACGGGTCTTCAAGGGTCGACGGTACATGTTCTGTAGACGTTCGAGCGGCGGTAGTTATACACATTCACGGAGTAGGTCGTCCACGTCATCGGTAGATGTTCACTTGACGGCCTTCAACGGCGGTAGTTGTTCTTGTTTCGTCGTGGAAGTAGTTGCACATCTCATAGTGGTACTTGACGATTTCGGAGACGGCGGAAGACGAACTTGGCGGTCCTCGTTGATCTAGTACTTGGCGTTATTCCCTGTACGGTGGTCATTTTAGGCATTGGGCGTCGAGGTACTTGGCAGTCTTGTGTAGACGAACTTGAGGTACTCCATGGTAGAGGAATCAACGTTGCAACGGTGGTCTCGACGTAACCAGATCGAAGCAAGGCCAAGGGGTCTTGCGCATCGCAGATCGAAGCAGCGGTCGTACTCTTCCTCCTGCGAGCAGAGACGAGGGCACCAGGAAGACCTACGAGGAGAAGCAATAGCAAGGGCGAGGACGACGACGAACTTGGCGCGCCGGTGGTAGGGACGAGGCCCTGCCGGCGGGCAGGAGGCGCAGAGGAGGAAGGCAAGGGGACGTCCACGGCGGCGCTGGTCGCCGGCATCAGGCCTCGTGACCCGCAGGCAAGCAGTGAGGGCGAGGAGGCAGGTCGTCGACGGAGAAGGGGCATGGCGCAGAGACGAGGACATAGGCGCGACGAGGCGGACGACAGCAGCTTGCTCACCGACATGGCTGGAGGCGGAGTTCACCAGTGCAGGTGCATGGGTGAGGAGGAGACGAGATGGCGTGGCAGCGGCCTGATTCCGCGGTGGCTGGTGGCGAATGCAGGCGACGAGGAGGAGGCAGAGGGACAGGATGAGGGCGCGACTGCTGATGGAAAGGGGCGCGACGGCGGCGAGGAGGCCGACGGGGCTCCGGCCTGGTTCCCTGGATCGAAGGAGGAGGGAGGCTGAGATCGAAGAGAGGGAAAGGGGATCGATGGAGGTGGGGGGTTCGGGCGACGGGGTTTCTGGCGGCGCAAGGGAAGAGACTAGGGAGAGAGCGAGAGGGAGTGGTCGGGCCTAGGGTTAGGTTAGGTGGGCCTGCGGCTGGGCTGGGTGCAGTTGGCCTAGGGAGGCCAGCTGCTGGGCCTTGGGCCACTTTGGCTGCGGGGAAGGGTGGCTGACCTGGTGGTTGGGAGGCCCAGGTGGCCAGAGGCCTGGCTAGGATCTCTCTCTCTCTCTCTCTCTCTCTCTCTCTTATTTTATTCCATAGCAGAAAATAGAAGCAAAGAAAGGAAGGAGAGAAAAGAAAGGGTTAGAGGAAGGCCTTGGGCGCGCGGACTATATTCCCGGACTCGCAAAAAAACGTGCTTGTTCCGAGAAATAGAAAATGCCATAATTAAACGATCTAAATTCAAGTCCATTTGAATGTAATACAAATGGTTTGAATAAGTTAAAGGTACTGAAGAGTCCAAAAAAATGTTCAGACTCTTGGTGGAGCTCCAGAAAATAGAGAAAGGGGTATATAGCAAAAATAGAGGCCAAGAGTTGTGATATCAAAGGCATTGGGATTTTTGCAAGTGTGTTAAGGTGAATTCCAAAATAATGGAATATAATTTTTATAGCTCCCTAAAGTATTGGGAGAGTATGTTATAAAGAGCAATCACCATGTGAGTCCCCTCGGTTTAAATGGATCGAAGATCCATACGGTTTATTTGGTTGAGTTTTAAAATGGGTTGCATGAATACGTGATGCAATGCACATGATGCAAGGATGAATGCAACGAACCAAACAAAACACACGACGAATCTCGGAAAACAAGGAAGGCATCGGAAGCTCCGGTCTTGGGGCGTTACAACACTCCACCACTATGAGAGGATCTCGTCCCGAGATCTAGGATGACATCGGAGGGAAAAGGAAGAGGAAGATAAGAGGTAAAACTAAGTTGCTTCTTCGACAAATGAGTGAAACCAAAAAAACCTTGCGAGGTTGAACAAATTGAAAGAAAGAATACAACGGAGATGAACAAAGTTGAAAACACTCTGTTAGAAAAGAGAAACAAGGAAGAACAAATTCGGATAGCACTCCGGTTGAGAAGTGATACGAAACTTGATAAGAACTTGAGAAGAGGGCACAACACTCCGGTTAAATGGGTAAGCACAAAAAGAACACGATCCTCACCATTCGAGATGATGATTGAAGAGAACAACAACACAATTCCTCCGGAAGAGATAAAAGAATGGAATTAAAGGAACGGAAAAGAAAACCACATCTTTTCCCTGAAATGAGCTTTTAAAAAGCATCTTTAGGAGAAGGGTCGAACGGAGTTGTTGGAAATCCAACAACAAAAAGAGTAAGCTTGTTGCGGGCTTATGGAAAAAATCTCGAAAACTTGAGGTGAGATTTTGCCACTAACGAAAACAATAGATTGGATTGATCTCAACAAGGAGATGAGAAACTATTTCACCGGGAGGATAAATGAAGAACTTGGGTCATTTATAAGCACCATAAATAGCAACAAACCTTAGGAAAGGCTTAAAGTGAAATATAACCCAAGATAACTCCAATGAAGAGATTGATGGGTTGCAAGGATCTCATGACCAAATTGAAAATGATGGGTTTAAAATATCCCATTCTTGTGAATGAAGAATGATATACTACCACCTCAAAAGATATGGGAGAACAATTGCACTCCGGATTGCAAGATGAACAATGCTTGAACTCCTCAAAACAAGACATGTGTTGAACACCATGTTTATTTGAGAGTATAACTTGGAAGATCAAAACTTCGAGAGAAATCTTGAAGAACAATTGAAGAATGAAAGGAATGCTTTACGAACCACCATGTAGAGCCTCCATGAAGAACTCCAGTAACAAAAGAATGATGAAACGAAAGGAAAAAGATGTTGAAAACACAAGGTGAAGCCTTGCAATGATTTAGATGGAGCTTCAAGACGAGATAATTGATAGAGCTTGGAACTCCGGGAAAAGAAAGATGAGCAAATGAAATCAAGAACTTTGATGAACCTCCGAAATAAGGAATTAATCACTTGGATGAAACAAGAATAAGAATTACATTATGCACATCCTTCATCAATTAAATTGATGACAAGAAACAAATTTGGCATACTACTCCTTATTGGAAAAGATAAAGGATAGATATAGCATAAACTTGGGAAGGTCTTGATGGAACCGCCAGTGTGATTTGGAAACAATGAATGAATTAATAAGAAACCCACAGAAGAGTAATCTTGAATGGACCACAGTAAGAATTGAAAATGAACAAAGAAAAGATAAGGAAAACACCGGGAAGAATTATAAAAGAACGAAGAAACTTGAGAGATTATAAATACATGAGAACGGAGAGATCATGAACTGATTAGAGGATATTTAAATGATGCACCAGTATGATTTGAGGAACGAGAGTTGAAAGCTGCGAATGAATAAATCTTCTGAAATGATGGGCTCCGGAGAGTCAAACTGAAAAGACTCCTGAAATGCTCCGGATGGGTGAAAAGAATTCTCACAATCGAAAAAAATTATGACAGGATGGCAACAAGCTAGAATCACGAATCTTTGAGAGAACGGATAAGATTTAGAGGAAAGCCCTTCTTCGGTCTTCAAAATTCGAGAATGATGAAGAGAAACACCACCAAGAATTTTTGAGGTACTCCGGAATGAAAATTAGAAAGGTTGAACCAATGATGGAAAGAATTTGAAAGATCTTGGAGAAAGACATATGACTGGTGATAATTCATTCTTACGTCAAACTTTGAAAAAGAATTGAGAATAACTCCGGGAAAATTAGAAGAGTTAGGTAAGATCCTGGGAAAAGACCTGTGGGTTAGGGCCCACTCAAAAGATACACCGTTGAATGATTGCTTGAAAAGGGAGATTGTACCGGTTGAATTAAATGGCTTGAAAGAGATAACAACCTCGAAAACTAGCTTGGATTTATTATGAATAGAAGCACTAATCTTCCGAGATATCTTTGGCACAATGGAACAAGTGGAAAACAAGAGGTGAAAAATTAAGAGGTGTAACGGCATGGAAAAGCATTTGAAACGAGGAAAAGAATACAATCAACCCTGGAAGGCTTGAGTTGGAACCACCGGAGAAGGAAAAGAATGAAGAATGATGAGCCTGAAGCTCCATTAGAATCTTCCTGAGAATCACCGAATAAGAATATTGACGGAAAAGAATGGAGAGACTTCACATCAATCAGATGGATACTTATTAAGAAATCTGAGTCCTTGAAGAAAAGGGATGGGAGGGTGGGAAAACAAAGACAACTTGGGACGGATAAAAACAAGCACCGTTGAGAAGAACTAATAATTGATCTTGCGGATGGGAAAAATGATAGGATCATCTTAAAGAGAATCACACCGGTTGGAAGGAATTGACAAGACAATCTCAATAAACGAGAAGGATTAGTATTCACATAGAAATATGAGAACACCGGTTAGAAAAGGTATGAAATCTACATTTGACTTCGAAGCAACTCGAATACCACAACTCAAAACAAAACAAAGGTTTGGCTTGTAGAATCAGCCGGAAACAAACATATGATAGATCCCGTATCGTATCATGTGTCTGTTGAAAAGATATTCTAGGAGCTACTTGAATTCCCACTTATAAACTCCCGAAACTTTTTGGTTATGCAATCAAGTGTTGGGGATACAGGGGAAGCATAATATCTCACCCAAAACTAGCAAATCCTACATCCAGCTGTATCCATCCTTCAACACATAACCAAGAAACCTTCGGAAATCATTTACCTCAACCTTTGAAAATCATCCGTTATAAGAGTTATGGCAATACTCCTGAACTCCCGCCCCAGTACTGGGTGGCGTCGAGGTTATCTCACCAACAATGGCATAAAAGAGATTTTTGATGTCGGCAAAACTCAGGTATTCCAGAACTGCAACGATAAAATTGTGATGACAACACCTCGGAGCTCAACTCCCCGGGACACTGCCAGAACCCCTAAATGTCAGGAGGCACTAAGAACAATGTTCTCGTCACAAAACCATCGGAACGATTCCAAGATACCCGCATGATCCTAATTTTTTTTAGTGAAACTTGAGAAGAGAAGAGTTAAAACTCTATGTCAGGATGCCTCACCAGAGCGACGAAGGGACTGAGGAGTAAAAAGAATCCTACTCTCCGATATATATAATGCTATAACACTCAAAACATTTTTCTAGACTAAACAACGCCAGTGATTCCATCAAGCAGGGGGCTCCTAAGTCGGGGAAGGCTATGATTACCAACTTGTAACACCCATGATGCGGCTATATCTCCCACGTGTCGGAGCACGACATGGAGGCATAACCACATTGTAGGCATGTCGCAAGAGGGGTAATATTTACACATCCCATGTACTGAATAAGAAAGGGATAAAGAGTTGGCTTACAATCGCCACTTCACACAATACATAAATATAGCATTACAACATTCAGAATACAATCACGGTCCGACTACGGAACCAAGATAAAAGAAGACCACCCCTAATGATAGATCACCGATCACCCTGACTGGGCTCCACTACTGATCAACTGGAAACGAAACAACACAACGAACAAGATCTTCATCGAGCTCCCACTTGAGCTCAGTTGCATCACCTGCACGGTTATCATCGGCACCTGCAACTGTTTGAAGGAATCTGTGAGTCACGGGGACTCAGCAATCTCACACCCTCGCGATCAAGACTATTTAAGCTTATGTGTAGGAAAAGGTAGTGAGGTAGAGCTGCAGCAAGCACTAGCATATATGGTGGCTAACTTACGCAAATGAGAGCAAGAAGAGAAGCAAAGCACGGTCGTCAACTAGAAGTGATCAAGAAGTGATCCTGAAACTACTTACGCTCAAGCATAACACGAGACCGTGTTCACTTCCGGGACTCCGCCGAAAAGAGACCATCACGGCTACACACGCCGTTGATGCATTTTAATTAAGTTAAGTGTCAAGTTCTCTACAACCGGATATTAAAAAATTCCCATCTGCCCATAACCGCGGGCACGGCTTTCGAAAGTTCAAAACCCTGAAGGGGTGTCCCAACTTAGCCCATCACAAGCTCTCACGGTCAACGAAGGATATTGCTTCTCCCAGGAAGACCCCGATCAGACTCGGAATCCCGGTTGCAAGACATTTCGACAATGGTAAAACAAGACCAGCAAAGCCGCCCGGATCTGCCGACAAATCCTGATAGGAGCTGCAAATATCTCGTTCTCAGGGCACACCAGATGAGCCATACGTCGGTTGGCATAGACCCTGGTTGCCCAGGGGGCGCCGAACATCGCTTAGGTTGGACCAACACTTAGAGAAGCACTGGCCCGGGGGTTTAAAATAAAGATGACCCTTGAGTCTACTGAACCCAAGGGAAAAAGGCTTAGGTGGAAAATGGTAAAACCAAGGTTGGGCCATGCTGGAGGATTTTTATTCAAGGTGAACTGTCAAGGGGTTCCCATAACACCCAACCGCGTAAGGAACGCAAAATCAAGGAACATAACATCGGTATGACAGAAACTAGGGCGGCAAGAGTGGAGCAAAACACTAGGCATAAGGCCGAGCCTTCCACCCTTTACCAAGTATATAGCACTACAAAAAAAGACACATCCGTGACATTTTGGGCTGAACGATTTTTTTTCTGTCATACATATGACACTTCTATGACGATAATTATGACAAAACCCGGTATCATCATAGATGTGGTGGGCTCCTACTTCTATGACAAAAATCATGACACAAAATGGGCTTTTCGTCCTGGGCGGGCTGGAGACGCAGCTGCATGACATTCTTTGGGCCGTCCATGATGGAAAAAACCATGGTAGAAGCGAGGGCGAGGAAAATTTCGAGGAGTTCCCGGTTACGGTGGGAGGTCGGGGGCCAAGCGATGCGCGTTTCTCTCGTACACGTATGCGCGTGTGTGTGAGGCGTTGGCTCTAACTGAACCCGAGCGAGGCATTGGGCTCTAACTGAACCCAAGCGATTGCACTACAGGCTACACGTTACTGAACCCCGAGCGATCGATCAATGGCTGTTAACTGAACCCGATCGAGCGATTCCTTCGCTACTGCTGCTAACTGAAGCCGATCGATGGGATGAACAGTGAGCGTTGCGGGGGGGGGGGGGTGGATGAACAGTGAGCTGTGGCATTGCCTCTGGATGAACAGGACCCCGTGGTGTGGTGGAGGGCTGGATAAACAGTAGACAGTGGAGGGGTGCCCGTGCAGGGGTGGATGAACAGGCCCCCGTGGTGTGGAGAGCTAGATGAACAGTAGACGGTGGAGGGTGGTTGAACAGGACCCCATGGTGTGGAGGGCTGGATGAACAGTAGACGGTGGAGGGGTGCCCGTGGAAGGGTGGTTGAACAGGACCCTGTGGTGTGGAGGGCTGGATGAACAGTAGACGGTGGAGGGGTGGTTGAACAGTAACCAGTGGAGTAGCGCGTGGTGGAGGCTGGATGAACAGGAGCCTGTGGAGGCTGGAGGAGGTCGACGGTGGAGATGAACAGTATCCCGTGGAGTCCCGTTTTGTGGCATGCCACACCCCTCCCGATGAACAGGACCCCCGTTTCGACCGTGGCGCTCCAACACAAGTCCGTTTCCTCCGTTTTGCGGTACGCCACACCCCTCCCGATCAACAGGACCCCCGTTTCAACCGTAGGAGGTCCGTTTTCTCCGTTTTGCGGTACGCCAGACCCCTCCCGATGAACAGGATCCCGTTTCGAACGTGACCGGTCGAACATAAGGCCGTTTCCTCCGTTCTGCGGTACGCCAGGACTCGTTTCCATTGCATGTTCCATCCAAGCCCTCCCGATGAACACGACACATTCTGTTGCCTCCCCATGAACACGACACATTCCGTTGCCTCCCCATGAACATGACGGATTCCGTTCCCTCCCCATGAACACGACGACGATGTTGTTTCTCCGTTCCGACCCAGCCATGTACACGAGCCCTAGCCGTACATATGCGCGAGTAGGCGTTCGAGACCCCGCCCGTATGTACACATATGTGGCCGTATTTTCTTTCTTGCACCCTGGCCGCTGTACGTCCGTGTAAATGCTACGTGCGCGCCTCTACTACGACACGTGCGCGCCTCTACTACGACATGTGCGTGCCTCTACATCGACTAGTATGTACATACACGTTCGCGACCAGAATGACAATGCTACATACGCTTCGACCAGGTGGGTCCCGACTGTCAGGCACTTCCTTGCCTGCGAAGATGTAGCTGGTCGGTCCCAGCAGTCAGGTGGCGAATCATTTTTTTTTTGCCCGGACGCATTTCCTTGCGTGCGAAAATGTAGCTGGTGGGTCCCAGCAGTCAGGAGGAAACATTTTTTTTGCGAAATACTGTGGCCCGTCCGGTGGGTCCCAGCTATTAGGTGGAGGAATCATTATTTTCCACGTAATAAGGAGGCACTTCCTTGCTGTGGCCGTGGACCCAGCTGTCAGCCTCTCCACATACAGTGCACGTCCGATGGAAGTCGTTCCTTGACCACGTTGACCACGCTGCGCCGAGAGCACCAGGGCGGTGGACGATGGCGAGGCCTAGGAAGGCGACAACACGGAGCCAGGGAAGACTCGGTAGTTGTTTCCCACGCGGAGGGGAGTACGACTGTACGAGGGTTTACTGGTTCGTCTACCGTCGCCAGAGAATAACAGCGGGTGTGGGTGAGTAGAGGTATGGCTAGGCCAGTGATGGGAGTACGGTCGGGTGGTGAGGCCTGCGCGGCAGCACAACCGGCCGCGAGGAGGAGGGAGCAGGCAGTCCCGCCGGCGCTTGTTTGAGCGGCTGGAGCAGGAAGAGCAGAGATTGAAGAAGCACGACGGCCGTTGGATGGACATCCAACAGTCAGTGCTTGTGTGTCAACCTTTTTTTCGGAAAGCCTCAATTCTGTGGAAAACAGCATACATCCCATCTGCCATTATTTCTAATAATTTACATCCCATTTGCTAATTCTTAAGGTTTTTTTGGAGCCCATATTCTTTTTGTTAGCATTACAGCCCATATTGTGGCAACAGTTCAAAAATTATATGAAATTTTGCATATTTCGGTGCGGTCCTAACTGTTTTTAATCCTGAAATTTCGACTCACATTCAAACTAGTTTTAAAAATAAATGTATATCAATATAAAATCCAACAAATTCTCCATGCATAAAAATTAATATAATTTAAAATCTTGAAATGAAAAAAACATATTTGAAACTAATTGCCGGTTTGATGTGTTTTAAAAATGTACAACCCATTTCTCATTACTGATGGGCCATTTTCTCGGCCAGCCGAATGAAAGCTCTCCTCGTCTTGAAAGATTTTCAGCCCAACAGGCCTGACAAAGCGACTTACTTGGCAAATCACAAAAAACTGGGTTGTGGCCGTGGACCCAGCTGTCACCCTCTCTACGTACAATACTCTTCCGATGGAAGTCGTTCCTTGACCATGTTGACCACGCCGCGCGGAGAGCACCACGGCGGTGGACGATGGCGAGGCCTAGGAAGGGGACGACGCGGCAGTGGAAGCCCGCGCGGAGAGGACTACGAGGGTTCACTGGTTCAGCTGCGGTGTGAGGCTGCCGTCGCCGCAGGGCTTGCCAGTGGTGGGAATAGTAGGGGGCGGTGAGGCCTCTACGGAAGCACACCCTACCACGGGAGGCAGGAGCATGCGACACGACCGGCGCTGCTTTGGGCGGCTGGAGCAAGAAGACCAGAGGTTGAAGAAGCACTACGGCCGTTGGGTGGACATCATATGGTCACTGGAGCTAGAATCGTTCATATTGACTAAGTTGACAAAGCCTTCGTCCCCGTCAACTTAGTAGGCCCACAAGTCAGCCTCCCAGCAAGGTGGGTCCCAGCTAGCCGGGGGAGTATTCATTTTTTTGTGCGTAATAAGGAGGCACTTCAAGTGGGTCCGAGCTGACAGCCGGGGGAATGTTTTTTCGCGAAATACGGTGGCCCGTCAGGTGGGTCCCAGCAGTCAGGGGGAAACGATTTTTTTCGCAATATAGTGATGGCCTGTCCGGTGGGTCCCCGCTGTCAGGTGGAGGAATAATTATTTTCCGCGTAATAAGGAGCTACTTCCTTGCGGCTGCTGTGGACCCAGCTGTCAGCCTCTCCATGTACAGTACTCTTCCAATGGAAGTCGGCCGTTGACCACGTTGACCACGCCCCATCGAGAGCACCAGGGCGGTGGACGACGGCGAGGACTAGGAAGGGGACGACTCGGAGCCAGGTAAAACGCAGCAGTGGATGCCCACGCGAAGAGGAGTACGAGGGTTCACTGGTTCGGCTGCGGTGTGAGGCTGCTGTCGCCGCAGAATAACAGGGGGTGTGGGTGAGTAGAGGGATGGCCTGGCCAGCGGTGGGAGTTGTAGGGGGCGGTGAGGCCTCCACGGCATCATAGCCGGCCACGGGAGGTAGGAGCACGCGGCACGACCGGCGCTGGTTTGGGTGGCTGGAGCAAGAAGACCTGAGGTTGAAGAAGCACTACGGCCGTTGGATGAACATCGTATGGTAACAGGAGCTAGAATCGTTCATATTGACTAAGTTGACAAAGCCCTTCGTCCCCGTCAACTTGGTAGGCCCACAAGTTAGCCTCCCACTATGCTGGGTTCCAGCTGGCAGGGGGAATATTCATTTTTTTGTGCGTGACAAGGAGGCACTTCCTTGCGTGCGAAGATAGCTAGTGGGTACGACATGTCAGCGGGGGGCACTTTATTTAGCGAAATACAGAGGCCCTTCCGGTGGGTCCCAGATGTCAGGTGGAGGAATCATTATTTTGCGCGTAATAAGGAGGCATTTCCTTGTGTGCGGCCGTGGACCTAGCTATCAGCCTCTCCATGCACAGTCTACTTCCGATGGTGTCGTTCGTTGAGCACGTTGACCATGCCACGCCGAGCGCATCCAAGGTGGTGGACGATGGCGAGGCCCCGAACAGCAACGAGCCGGAGATGGGAAGATGCGGGAGTAGAGTCGCAGACAGAGAGGTGTACGAGGGTTAACTGGTTCTAGTGCGGTGTGGTTCGACAGTCGGTGGAGAAGAACAGGAGGTGTGGAGGGGTGGAGGGATGGCCTGGCCAACGGTGGAGTAGCGCTTCATAGCGAAGCGTGCTAAGCAGAGCTGTTAGCAGCAGGAGGCGGGAGGTGGTCTTGGTGGCGCTGGAGGAAGAGGACGAGAGATTGAAGATAGATGCTGGTCGCTAGATGTAAATCCAACGGCTAACATGTCAGAATCATTTGTTGACTAAATTGACAACGGCTTGCATTGGATTCGACCTATTGGCCCACATTTCAGCCTCCAAAAATGTGGCACGTATTCAACCCATTTTTTCAGAATTTTCAGTCTTTTTTTGCACGGTAGAATTTACAGTCAATTTGATCTTTTTTTGAATTACAGCCATTAGCTGGGCTGGGTGAACAAAAAATGTAGCGTCCATGCGACCCGTTTATTTTATTTCCTGAAAAATTACAGGCCATTTGCACTTTCTCGAAATACACGATTTTGCTGGGCTGATTCTAATTATAATGTTGGGTTGGGCCAGCAATGTTATCAAAAAATAAAAAGGGGCTGAGCATATTGTTATAAATATATTTAAATAATAAGTGATATTATTACATTCTTCCTTAAATCTTACCAAGCTTTTGTGCACAATCACTAGGTTTTTTGTGCCAAAACAATCCAGGATTTTATTTGTTAATAAATTATTTTTATA
Organism: Triticum urartu; assembly: GCF_056163025.1. Taxonomy (NCBI): domain Eukaryota; kingdom Viridiplantae; phylum Streptophyta; class Magnoliopsida; order Poales; family Poaceae; genus Triticum; species Triticum urartu. Next base: position 494,434,564 of record NC_141875.1, on the reverse strand, counting down.
AGTTAATAAGATGTGGGATATTGTTTTCTTACATATGTAAGTATCTGTTAAATATATGATGACAATAAAAATAATATATAATAACATATAAAATAATTGTTTTAGAAAAACAGGGAGCATCTCCCCGGTTCCATTGCTGAGAACGAAACCACAACATATTCTAATACAGCAGCTCAAAGAGTAGTTCAAAAGCAAAGGTAGAAAAGCTACAAACTCGGGGGGGGGGGGGGGTGTGTGGATGAACAAGTTCTCTGAATAACACAAATCACCCGAGCGGTGCCAAAGGCAGAGCGGATAGAGCACTCAAATGAGACAAGGAGGGTCCAGCGAAGCCTTCATGGTCTTCAGCCGAGGGCCGTGTTAGCCTGCGGCGACCAGTAAGCAAGCGGAGACACCAGGCTGGAAGGCATAGCATGGTGGATGTCCCTCTTTTTCAGCGCCAGGTGCCCATCATCTTCATCAGAGATCTTGAGATGAGCCCACGGGTCCAGCCATAGAGCAGGTCGAGCCTTGTTCAGCCACAAGTGATCGCCAATGGTTTCTGGAGGGATCTTGTTAGGGTTTCCACGAAGCTCATCAACTTGTCCTTGTCCGATCCGGAGGAGAGAATCGCCCAGTTCCTCACCATGTTCCTGATCAACCTCAAGACCTGCTGAATGGAAATCCAGGAGGTGTTACTGAAAATCATAGCATTTCTATATTTCCAGAGGCACCAAAGGACAACTGAGCTAATAGTGTTTAAAACTGAGCACTTTTTGGTAGCAATCCAGAATCTCGCGACAGATTCGAAGGATCAGCCAATCTGACTAGAGAAATATTCCTCAATGTGGGCCCAGAGATGTTTAGCAACTATACATTCAAAAAATAGGTGAGAACAAGACTCTTGTTCAAAGCAGTAAACACAATCAAGGGGTTTGATGATGTGTCTCTTCCTAAGGTTATCCCTAGTCATCAATTTGTTTTTGGAGAGAAGCCAGAGAAATACATGAATTTTAGGGGGAACTCTCAATTTCCAGACAGCAGGGATAAACATGGGTTGAACCCCTCTAAAGTTGATAACATGATAGAGGGAGCTGGAGGAATACTTCCCCTTATTGTCCAGCTGCCAAACCAGGGCATCCGGCTCGGCAGTAAAGGTAATGCTTTTGGCAATTTCCTCCAACTGGAACCATTGTTCCATGAGACTATCACTAAAGTTCCTTCTAAAAGAGAGTTTTAGGCATTGACTGTCCCAAACTTCATTGACACTTTTGTTAAGCTCATTGCAGACAGAGTAAATAGGCCAAAATTGGACTGCTAGGGGGATGTGCCAAACCAAGTATCTTCCCAGAACCTGGTTCTGCTCCCATCCCCTATGTTCCATCTATAGCCAAATTTCACAGCATGCATAATAGATTTTAATCCTTTCCAGAATCTAGAGGTCTTAGGGTTGGAGGAAGGGACACAAATATTAGGTTTATTTCCTAGGTATTTATGGGCAATAAGAAGCTTCCAGGGTTTCAGGTCTTCCTCATAGAATCTTTTAATCCAAGACCCTAGAAGACAGATGTTAATTTCTTGGAGGTTAGGTATGCCTAGGCCTCCAAAATCTTTTTTCATAGAGACTAGGGCCCAATTAGCAAGGTGTAGCTTCCTATTTCCCTCAAAATAATTCCACAAGCAATGAGACATGTGAGAATTGATGAGGTTCACTGCCCATTTAGGGAACTTGAAGAAGGAGAGGAGATACACTGGAATGCTAGCCAAACAAGCTTGTATGAGCATCAATCTACCTCTGTAAGAGAGAAGTTTGCCCCTCCACCCAGCAATCCTTTTAATGATTTTATCCAGAAGGGGTTGGATATCCTCTCTCCTCATTTTACCATAGTGGAGAGGGATACCTAGGTACATAATGGGGAAGTTACCTTTATTACAGACTAGAATAGAGAGGAAGTCAGCTAACTCCTGATCATCCATGTTGATAGGGATGAGTTCACTTTTAGAGTAGTTGATTCTCATGCCTGAGACTTGTTCAAACCAGGTTAGAACAGTTTTCAGATTGCTAGCATGTGTGGAGTCATTGTCTAAGAAAAGGATGGTATCATCTACATATTGAAGGCAGATGATGAGGGCAGACCATAAGATAGAGCCCTGCAATCAGACTATTATCAGCAGCTTTGCTCAGCATTTTAGTTAGAACATCCACTACTAAATTAAACAAAAGCAGGGAGATGGGGTCACCTTGCCTAAGGCCTTTACCAGCAAGGAAAAAATCACTTTCACAGTTATTTAACTTGACCCCAACAGACCCCCCATGAGTAAGTTGCTGGATCCAACTCTCCTCTATGAAAGGCTTGGAAAAGATCTAAGAGATCATTTTTCACCAAGTCCAAAAACTGCTAGTAAAACAAGAAGGGAATCGCATCAGGACCAGGAGCCCCATCAGGATAAGAGCTAAAAATGGCTTCCTTCACCTCTGTCTCTGATAAAGGGGCTTCTAGCAGCTCATTTTCAGCAGGAGAGACTTTTTCAAAAGCAGAGAAAAAAATTGTTTTGTAGAGAGAACCCAGAAGGGTCTTCTTTCTTAAACAAGTCTTTGTAGAAGTCACTAGCCACTTTCAGCATCTCATCTACCTCAGTAACAGGGTCATTAGGGCCATCAAGGGAGTGAATGAGGGTTTTCCTCCTCCTCTGGTTAGCTACTGCATGGAAGTAAGCAGTATTTCTATCACCCTCCTTAATGTTCCTATCTCTAGACCTTTGTTTGGCTTTGATTTCTTCTTGAAGCCAAATTTTCTTGAGCTCTCCATGCACAAAGTTTAATCTATTAGTCTCAGCCTCAGAGAGGTCAGTGGTTTCTGCCTTAATATCTAGAGAATCAAACTCAAGGAGGAGAAGCCTTTTGTATCTTCTAAGATTAGCTTCCTCATTGGAGTTCCACCCTTTGGTGGTTCTTCTCAATCTCCTGATTTTGATCTGGCAATTTTCTAGGGGGCAGCTGCTCCCAGTAGGCTCATTCCAGATTTTCTTGACTAGCTCAGTAAAATCTTCTCTAAGAAACCACCACTTTTCAAATTTAAAACTATTGCTCTTTGCAGTTTGGTTAAGACTAGAGTCCCAGAGCAAAGGAGTGTGGTCACTACCACATCTGGGCAGAGCTCTACAACTACAAAGGGGAAAGAAACTATCTAATTCTGTGTCACAGAAAATTCTGTCAATGGTGGACATAATCCTGGAGCAGCACTTCCAACATATCTAGCAGAACTGTGGGTTTTCCTTCTGACAGGGCAATTCTCAACTTTATGGGTAACCATTTTGCAGATAAAACAACTCTTGGGCTTGACACATTTATCCAAATGATGCCCTGGTTCCCCACAATTGTAGAAGATCACCTCAGAGTATGCCATAAGGCCCGAAGCAGGGGCATGAGCAGTTTTCTGGATGTCCTATCTCTTCTTTTGCTGATTCTTGCCTTGAGATTTCCCACTGATCTGAGAGTCAGAACCACCAGCAGATTGATCTTGGGCAATTACAGGAGCCTACCCAGATTGTGCCCCCATTTGGGGCGGAGGTGGGCCGTACCACTGCCCAACCGGCGCTCCCCCCATTGTGATAGGGGAAACTCATCGGAGTTCCTGGTTCCTTCTCATCCTCTAGCCAGATGTTGTCTCTCAGGAAGTAGAAATAACCACCAGACAGCTTAATTGAAGCAGATTGCAAGCCTAATTTCAATCTTCTGCAGGTTTGGGGGAGAGGTAGGGTAGGGGATTCACCTGCTCCGGCTCCGGTGGCGTGCTGGTGGGCAGGAGTCTAGTCAAGCATTCCCATCACGCAGCATGGCGTGGATCTCCTGAATTCACTTCTCCTTTCGCCCATTGAACGAACGCAATCAGCGGCTCACTGGGGTGGGGCATCTTGTGCTTCTCCGAGAAATCTCCTTTGAAGTAGATCCGCAGGGCTAGATTCAGCAGCTCCCAATCCACATAATCCTTGCACATCCGAGCATACCTTCGCGAGTGAGAGAACGGATTTGGTCCCTCCTCGGCTTCCTCCCTCGCAGCTTCCTCCTCTGCTTCCCTCCATTCGCGCGTGCACTGGGTCCAGGAGAGAGCGTCGTTGCGGATCCGCGTCGCCCGCTCCCTCCATCTCCTCCCTCGAGTCTCCCGCAGCACCGTCGGCGCGACGGAGTCGAGCGGCTGGAGCATCCGCGGGAATGCTTTGTAGACATGTGGGAGTTGCATCTTGTACATCTGTCTGTCTTCCAGCCATTCCCCTGTGGATATGGCCGGCGACTCCATGGGGCGCGAGAGCGGACTTGCTGAGGGGGGCAGGCGCGCCCGGAGTTAGGAGGCGGGGGGTGGCGGCAAGATCTATTTGCCAATTACTCCCTCCTTTTAGGTTTATAGGGCTCAATTCAAAAATCTCACCAACCAAGGTAGATGATGAATGGTGGAATACTTTTTGTAGTTTGCAAGAGAACCTAATTAATGCACTTGTTTTCCTCAAAAAATTATGTTTATCAATGCATAAATTGCAATGCATGTATGCATAAAGTACATGCATTGGTCAATTTTCTCTTAATACTTGCATGCGATGATTTAATGCACCTTGGAATCTGAACATGTGATGGAAAACAACCAAATTGAGCCTTATAAAATGGAAAAACTAAAATTTTGAGATAAGCCCTATAAACCGAAAAGGGGGGAGTATGTGAACTAAACAGTCAACATATAAAATAATTTAAATATATATAATATAGTTAGTAGGGAAACATAAGTTGGACCTGGCGTTCCTATTCTTATATAGAAAAATAGAACAGACCTCTGCGTTTTCTTCAAAAAATACATAAATTGGGCTGCCAAAAATAAAACCTTGGATGGGAGGTCCATAGGCCGGTCGATACATGACGGCCGTAAGAAAATACAAACAGGCCTATGGACCTCCCATCCGAGGTCATGGGGTACGCATGTTAAAAATGAAAGCCTAGACGGGGCAGCCCAAAACCACGTCCAACACTTGCCAAAACTTTGCCCCTCGTTTTCTCTGTGTTTCGCACACTCGACATTGTGTGGGCATTTTGACTGTGCATCATATGAAGATGTGCTATGAATGAATGTTGATCAACATGATGTTAACTGGCTGGTAGTTCCATTTTCGACCATGAATAAAACTTCCAACATGATGTTAACCATGTTTGAAAAGGCCGTGTTAATATAAATGCTCTGCCTATGAAAGTTGCAGTTTCTTATCTGAAACTGAACTTGCAGTTTCTTATCTGAAACTGAAACTTGCAGTTTATTCTCTGAGAATCACATTGTGTGCACTTTTATACTCCTATGAAACTACATTTTTTAAGTACTAAAAATAGATCTCTAGAATTCATAAAATACTTTATATGCTCAATACTGCAAATCTGAAATTCAAAAGACATTCATATCTGAAAGTACTCTCAAAATACACAACACAAACCACAATTCACAACCTGCAAATACTGACAACCCTAAGCTCCTCCTGACAATTCACAACCTGCCCGACTATTGGGCTGGGGGGGGGGGGCAGCCCCCTCCTATTCCTCGGCGGCAGACAGCCACCCCATGAGACGATGTGAACGGCGAGGGAGACGATGGCGGGGAAGCGTCGTCGGGCCAACGGCTTTTCTCCTCTTGCAGTTGCGTTCGGTCAACGAACACTCCACCGGCTCGCTCTGGCAGGACACCCTCACAAACGGCACCTTGTAGATGCTCGATCCTTCAATCTCTGGTGGATGCTCCATCTGGGATCGATACTCCCACCACCGATCCCTCACAATCAGATTCGGTGAATTTGTTTGCTCCATGGCCCAGAGGAGCAGCTCTATGTACTCCGGCGTGACTCCCTCCGGGAGTATCGCCGCCTTTTCGCTCTGTTGCAGATATTTGGCCATGGATGTCGCCGTCGCCGCTAGTTGGTCCTTGTTGTCAAACCAAAACTGTATCTCCAACATCCTAGCTAGCTTCACAGGGTCGCCGTCTGAGATCCTCACATATCGGTTGTACTCCTCCATCGATCTACTTCTCCACAGCACCTTCACTCGCCGGCAGTGGTTTTTGAATGGAAGAGGAGAGGAGCAGCTCTGGTTTTGGATTAGAATGGGAGAGGAGCGATGCTGGTTTTGGACTGGAACAGGAGAGGAGGGGCGGTGGTTTTGAAATGGAAGAGGAGAGGAGCGGCGCTGCATTTAGATTGGAACAGGAGAGGAGCGGCGGTGGTTTAAGAGGAGAAGAGCAGAAGAGCGGCGCTGGTCTTGGAAGTATTTTTTTGTTGTTTCACGTATTTTGGGTCAAAGTTTGACCACGTACTGTATTTGACAAGCAAAATGTGAATGCATGTCACCAAAAATTGTATCGTTTGGTTCGTATCTGAATGTACTTTCAAATTATACTCCCTCCATTTTTGTATACAAGGCCACAAACTCATATTACAGGTACCAAGGTAAAAATCAATGTTATGTTTAAGTCAATGTTGCAAGCTAGTTTGTCACCTTGATTGTCATGTTAATTAATGTGGCTTTTCTCTCCCAAGCACAACAAGCCAACCCTCTTACTGCTCATTGGTTGATTAATGTTGGGAATGCAAGCTAACCTTCTCACTCCCGCATGCACACAAGGGATATTAATGTCCTCGGGTGCTAGTATGAGGCAAACGCCATCAATTTTGCCTCGATTAATGTTAGTGGCCTTGTATGTTGCAAATTGTAATTTTGATAGTGGCCTTGTATACAACGTATAACATATATTTTATGTGCGAAAATCATGGTCAATTATGACCCAGAATAAAAGGGAGACTAGTTAATGTGGGGTCGCTTTCTTAATTGAAGGGTAAATTGATTTTGATTTTGATCCAGTCAGAGCGCGCCGACCCTCTCGTCCAATCCTAAATCGCTGCCGCACGCTCCCCTCCCTCTTCTCCATTGCAAAACCACCTCCTCTCCTCTCCATCATCTCCATTCCAAAACCACCGTCTCGCCTCTCCCTCTTTTCTATTGCAAGACCACCATCTCTCCTCCGTTTTCTAGACGCTTTTCTCCATGGCGCGGGTGCAATCCATGGATACAAAATTAGTATACTGTATACTATTTAAAAGTCGAGGGTGGGGTTTTTCCTGCGCGGTAGGCGGCGTGGCAGTTCCGCCTAGTCGGTTCGACAGAGACGCGAGAAGATGAGGGAGTAGGCTGCTGCAAACATAGGGCTGTGTGATTTGATAGTGAGTTACTGCTGGACAGGTGGGGCCCCGTGATTTGACTTGCCATTATCATTTTAACTGCGGCGCTATGACCAGCGTGAGTCTCCCAGATTCCTGACCACCTCCATACAGGTGCCTCTCCCAATGTTCCACCATGTAGACGAGGCTGGCTCTTGCATGAGAGCCCACTTCTCCACTTTTTCCTTGCCTCTCTTTCCTCCACATATGCAAAAATGCCTTGTAAAGCGCACTATTGTACTTACTTTTACTTGCTCCTACAGGTGCTTAAGCTTGCCACATAGGCATAAAGTCTGATGTGGCAAGTTAATCAAGAAGAGAGAGACTAGTTTGGTGACCCAAGGAAGAAACAGTGCTAAGCGCGTGTACCAATGTGAAAAGACAATTTTGAGTCTATAGCTAATTAAATGAAGCAAACTTAGCAACACCATTTCATTGGAAGAGGTCACTCCTTGGAAAATGCAATAAATACACTGGCTTAGCACCGTTTCTTCCTTGAGTACGAAGAAAGAGATAGAGAGGAGTAAAAAAATACACTTATAGCCAACCTTGTTGTACTATGAGTGACTAAGTGATGACTATGTATGACATGCCAACATCAGATAGCCTAATGCACCGTGTTAAATCTCCAAGGGCGAAACCGTGCGAGCGACGCGACGGTCGTGGTAGGTGAGACCATGATACGGGCTGCTGGCAGCCCTTGGATCTGAGATCGAACGGTCGCATGCTAAGTTGCTAAAAATTTGCAGAATAACCCTCCAGGATAGGATATTCACCCATAGGTCTAGAATCACGCCATGCAACCGTTCGATCTCAGATCCAAGGGCTCTCTGAAGCCCGTATCATGGGAGAATGGAAATCCACTACCCTGCCGTTCGCACGCTGGCAGTTCGCTCCTACTCGTCCCCGCACGTCCTTCAATACTACGGCAGTTCGCTCCTAGTCGTCCCGTCCATTCACATTACGGCAGTTCCACTAATCCTAACCCTCCTCCCAAATCCATGGCGTCCCAAATCTCCACGATCGGCGGTGAGTACAAGGTTAGAACCATCACCGGCGATGAGTTCGATGTCATCTACACCCGTTCTTCCGCGACGGTGAAAGGATGCCTTTCTCGCTTCAGACGCATGTTCAAAAACTCAGATTATGAGTGGGTCGCTGGGCTAGATATTGAGTACACCACAGTCCTGGGACGAGAGAAGGATCTAAAGGACGAAGAGAGGAAGAAGCCCGCCATGATCCAGGTTTGCATACATAACGTTTGCTTGGTCTACCACATATGCCATGCCGACGTTGAGTGCCAGGATTTTAAGAACTTCCTCGAGAGCAACCTAGTCAAATTCGTTACTGTAGACTTTGGTAACGATAAAGAAGTCCTGCGTCGGATAGGCCTCGTTGTAGGCAACACCTTCGACCTCCAGAAGAATCGGCTGGTGTCCTCTCGTCAGCCTTCAATGCTAACCCTGGGAGGAGCCATGGTTCATCCTTCGTATGGTAAACTGGAGAAACCTCATTACACGTTTCATCGTCATGCATGGCAGCAGAATGTACTAGATATAGACCACATCCACTACACTGCAATGGATGGCTACCTTTGCTTCAATATCTACAAGGGTTGGATGAAGAGCGATAGCCGAGTGTGCGGTTCAAGCAAAGAAGTATCAGCCAAGAGGAAGAGGGACAAGGGCGAAGTCGAGGACGTGGATGAGGACTCCGAGTTAGGTGGCAGTGTCATTGCTCATGGTGGTTCTAATGTAGTGTCTACCGGAATAGTTGCAAAGTTTAATTTCAGGTGTGCTTAATTTAATTTGAGGGGTGTGTTGTGTTGAGCCCCCAGCAGAACTATGTTATGTTTCTTCTCGTTACTTTAACTCTTCAGTACGTACATACTAGTATTTCTTGACTTTCATCTTTTAGTTGGTATAGTACTACCACTCGTTTCTTCACATTATATACGTACAATATATATGTCCAACATCATATAGCCAGCAGTTTAGTTGTCAAAGAATTTTAGGGTGCTTAGTTTTGTCAAAGAATTCCAGGATGCTTAGAGGGTGCTTGGATCCAAGGGACTTATTTTAGTCTGACTAAAAATAGTCTCTTCAAGAGGCTAAAGTTCCAAGCACCCCTGACTAAAGAGGGGCTAAAACTAGTCTTGATACTAAAAATTTTTAGTCAGGGGTACCCCTACTAAAATGTGGATTAGTCCTCTCTCTACACATTTAACTCCTCTCCTTTAACACAGGTGATTTCTGGATTGGAGGGTTTGGAGGATAATAAATGCTTATTAACTTGATTTTAGCCTTTTTAGTTTTTAGATCCAAGCATGGGTGAGGCTAGCATGTTTTAGTCCCACTACTTTTAGTCATGGGACTAAAATGTATCCAAGCACCCTATTAGTTTTATTTGAGGGGTGGGTTGTGCTGGACACCATTATTATGACTAGCCTTTCTAATAGTACTATATGCATAATTTGGCGACGAGCGCTCTCTATATGTACCACCTTTTTTTAATTTCAAGTTTTTCTCCATGGAGCAATCCATCGATACTACTGCTGTACAAAAGTTACATTTTTTAAAAGGCTAGAGGGCGGGGCAGTCTACCTTGGTCGGTTTCACGAGAGGCGAGGGCCTTTGTGATTTGACGGCTCATTACTGCTGGAAGGCGGGGCCTTGTGATTTGACTGCTCGTATAAATGCGCTGATGACCTGATCGAGGAGGAGCAAAGAACCATGCGGTATACTCATGTTTTCCACTGGAGTAGTAATGCGACAGAGGAGCACGAAACACGGCAGCCCAGTGCCATATGGCGATAAAAATGATCTAATTTGCTAGTCATCTCATTGTTTGCATTGTTCTATTCATTCCCTCAAAAAAACATTGTTCTATTCATGCCTCGCAGAGAACGTGACACGTGCGGCGAAACACCCGAAGTAAAAGATGAAACACAGGAGCAAAAGAAGAAGGAAGATTATCACCCCAAATGATCTAATTCGCCGTGGAGTCGTAAGTGCTTCTTCATCGCCTCCACGACCTCCATCTCCTTGCGCGTCTCCTCCGCCGTCTTCATCATTGTGTCCATGACGCGGCATTTCTCGACGCGAGCCTTCATCATCTGTTCCACGGCGATATTACGTACCTTGACAGCAGCCGGGTGCTCGATGCGGACCTTCGCCAACTCTTCCTTCTGTTCCATGGCGAGGGCCTGCAGCATCTTCATCGAGGAACTACTATTCTCATACATCTTCTTCCAGCTGGCGTTCTTCTCCTTCAACAGGTCGATCTCATGGCAGAGCTTCGCATTGTCCTCCCAAAGTCGTAGGATTTCGCCGGTCGCCTTCTTCTCTGAGGCAATGCTCTTCTTCTACAGCATCACCAAGCCGGCGGTCAACTCCCCCTGCTGATTGAGCTCAGCGGGCATGTCGCCGAGGCTCTCCTTTAGAAACTCCATCAAGCCTTGGATGAACTCCTTCTGCTTATTGAGCTGATCGGGCATGCCGTCGAGCGATAACGACTCCAGCTCCACCGGCTCGGCATGTTCGCCTCTGCGGCTAGGGCGGTCCTTGGAGCCATCACCTGTCCGTGAGAGATCTTTCGAGGTCTCTGCGTGGCGGCGAGCCCTCTCTTTTTTTCCGCGGCCTTGGTTGCCGCTCCCTTGTTACGAGTAGTTCTCGACCTAGAGCTCTGCTCACCGGCCATGGCAACGACGGACGAAGAAGAAGCACTTATGAGGAGGAAAGGTAGAGTGATTTTCGGTTAGGTAGTTCCCCTTTTATAACCTAAGTACTAGCACTAGTACTAATACCTGCATAGTGGGAACACGTTCAGGTTTGGTACATACTACTAGTAGGTGTGAGCAGGCTTTCGAATGTGATGGGAACAAGGTAAAGATTAATTGATGGTTTTGGTTTCGAGGCCTGAAACGGCTCCCGATGAGTTTAGCGGAACATAAATTTCAAGTACTACACTGCTCAAATGTGTAAATATTATGTTACTGTCAAAAATTGGCACAAAATACGAAGGAGATCAATGGAAGTACTAAGCAACCCACGATTTAACTACTCGCATGCGCGTAGTGGAGTAATAATGTCTTTCTTCCGCCCTCACGTCCACTCAATTTGCATGCGCTGTATTAATTGACCATCAATGAAGTGAACGACTTTACACGCGTCAAATTATCACATGAGGTGGATCTTGGTACAAAATTGCGTCCGCCCATGTACCCGTGTGTGCGTGCGAGGAATGAGTGCGTGCATGGCGTGCGTGCACATCTTCGCTTCATGCATGTACCTCCAATGTGGCTCAGGGAGGACAAGTACATTCTTCTGGAACCAGCAGCAAGTCACTATGATCAATCCACGCAAGGAGGTCGCGACAACGCCTACACATGTGCCACGTGGCTTCATGAACTGTAAGAGAGACACTGTGTAGCGTGCCATTGGTATTCTAATTTACGTGTTTTGCACATACTCGAAGTACTAGTAAGGTACATGTGCATTGCACGCATCAGATTTTGCAACCAAATTATGAAAATACCACACTATAGCATGTAAGCTCTGAGTCATATATGCCTGATGTAGCCCTTCGTTTAATTCTTATAGTTCATCTCATTCAAAATCAATTAGTTTTTATAAAAAAGCTAAGAACGCGGGAATAGAAAAAACATGGGATTATAGTGGAATGTCATCTTGAATCCTACAGGATTGTACGAGTGTTTGATTGTGCATAGAAAAATGCAGAATTCTTTCAAAGAGGTTTGAGTGGATGGGATGTTTCCTATGAAATCTAGTGCAAATGAATCATATGGAAAAATTCCTATGGTTTACAATCCTACGAATCAAACAACCAAGATAGGAAAAATTCCTAATGATTAGAATCCTCCAAAATTCCTTTGAGAATCCTTTGAATCAAAGAAGCCCTTAATCTATTTTATGATTCATGGAATTGTGCGTTGTAAAGCATAAAGTAAAAACAAATAATGGCAATTCAACAAGAAAAAATTTTGGGCAGTTATGATACGGACGATTCTAGAATAAAAGAGAACCACTTTTGTTTTGAGGTTTGTGCATTATGCTTAAGTTCAACCATGGAGTCTGCTAGATTGTACATGTGGCAAAATCCGGTGGGGCCTAGAAGATGGTGCGAGGGGCCGAGTGGATGGAGACTATGAAGGAATGCACAAGTGCGAGATCGATATTTAGAGAGAGGGGCGAACACGTGCGCTGATGCGCGCAGTGGCGGAGCCATGAAAAATAAATGAGCTAGGGGCCAAGCATTGCTAATCCTTTACGAGGAGGGTCAATTCGTGAACTTAAACCATTTTTAGCAGCAATTGTCTAATGATCACATTCATATTAGCCTTGATATATAGTGATGTTTGGGGGAGGGGGTAGGGCCCTAACTGCCCCCTGTCTTTCGCCATTGTGCAGGCGTCTGAGAGATGAAGCGGAAGGCATGGATAATGATAGGGGGACGTTGGATACATAATCAATGTGGGTGTATTAGCTATGTATGTTAATCCTATATAGATAGGTATAGATTGATCGATGTGGACGTGGGAAAGAGGGTGAGACCTCACTGGATATATCGATTGATCGGTTTGTGTGGAAAACTATGAAATACCTAGCTATACACACACATACATAGAGGAACATCGATCATTGCGCATGCACGCGTGAGAGATAAAGAATGCCCGATATGATGGAGAGGGGTGTGTGTGTTGGTGTGTGCCTTCATGGGAGACCGACCTGAAGAAAAAGATTGCATGCGTGCGATGGATAGTGCCGACTGGTAGTGTGTGTGCATGCATGCACGAGAGAAAGTTAGTGGTACAATTATAAAGAGAAGACTACTATGTGGGTGTAAAAGAATAGCTGAATAGGTGAGGTCACAATAAATGTAAAGTTGAATTCAAATATTTGAATAAGAGATCCTGATGTTTGAAACCCATGCATGCATGAATATAACGGAGATCTGCGCGGTGTGGTTTGGAAACGAGCATGTTGTAATGTATACACATTGAACAAGGTCAGACTGATTTGAATTTGAGATACCGATGACAGACATCATTTGGCCACATCGCATCCGTGCATGGACACACTATTCTAATTGGAGATGATGGGCGGCTTTTGCATCACATATCTATATCTATACCCCTATATATATATTATATATATATATTTATATTATGTGCGAGTAACTTTAACTTTGAAAGATGGTCGTTGGATGAGGCGAATCCGATGGTCCAAAGATGGCAAATTTGAGCACTACTGGCCGTTGGATATCATCTAGATTCCACCAGATTTCGCCACATGTATTATCTAGAAGACTCCATGGTTGAACTTAAGCATAATGCACAAACAACAAAACACAAGCACTTCTTATTTGTTCTAGAATCTTATCAAAATTGCCCAAATGTTTTTCTACATGATTTGCCATTATTTGTTTTTACTTTATGTCTTACGACGCACAATTCCATGAATCTTAAAATAGATTAGCTTTCTTATAAAAACTAGATGATTTTGAATGAAATGAACTATATGAATTAAACGAACATCTACATCATGCATAAATGACTCAAAGCTTGCATGTTATAATGTGGTATTTATTCATAATTTGGTTGCCAAATCTCATGTGTGGAATGCACGTGTACCTTACTCTAGTCTAAATGGTGTTTGTGTGTGTGTTGTGCGTGTTGAGGTGCAAATTGTCATTTTTTGGTACACGTTAAGCTTGTTCTTCCGAAATTTCAAGACGCGCCTTGTTATGCCGAAAATTCAAGCTAGCGTCTCTGTCTATCGTGCTCCGGAACTCCCGCCTCTTCAACCCGTGCCTTGTTAGTCTGAAATATTTAAGATATATCTGTCTCGTTGTGCTCTGACAACTCCCTCCATCTCAACCCACGCCTTGCTATTCCGAAATTACAACGCGAGCGAAAACTCCCACCTCCTGTGAAATCCGGACACGCGAAATGCCTGTGGTACCCCAGAACCGAAAGAACCGCCTCAAATCAGTGGGGGTACTTTCGTAACTTACCCCACATTTCGAACAAACGCGTCTCTAAGCCATGGTTCCCCACTGCCATCCCATCCGTCCACCCATTCATACACCGAGGCCGCGAAAACCCGCGACGAAACCCCACACCCTGCTCCGTCCGCCACCCAGCCGGAGCCTCCTCCCCGACGACATCGTCCACAGCAACACCTCGACGTCCCTCATCCACCGTACCGGATGAGGATCCGTCGTCGATCTCATCGTCCCGCTAGTTCAGCCACCCCGTCCTCCACCTCCAAGGAGCTGCCTCGACGTTCCCCTCGTCTTTCGTGCCACCTCCATTCCCACACCACCGTCTTCACCTGCACCACCGGAAGAGCATCATCATCACCGTTTCCTCGGATGAAGCTGCGGCCTAATTGATACCACCAAAGAGGTTGTACACTAATCGCCGCATTTTCTTCTTGATTCGATCTCACGGTGCTGCCGACGCTTGGTCTCAAGCCGACACGTCGCGGCTCCATCCACAGCGGCGTTGCCGGCCACTTCCTCCACGGTGTCGCTCCCTCGGCGGCGATGTCCACATCAGTAGGACCTCCTGCTGCTTTAGCTCTCGCTCGCACCGCTGCTCTGCTCTTTATCTCGGTCCCCTACCTAGTCTGCTCTTGCTATTTCTCTTTCTCGCGCTGTTGCTCTCGCTCTTGCTCTTGCTTGCGATGCTGCTCCGATTTAGCTACACTTCACTCCGATGCCGCCGGGGTGAAGGAAGAACCAGCCGCAGCGTGGAGGGGGGCTCGCCGAAGAGGTACCCCACTATCTATCTTAGGGTTCAGGATGGGGCGGTGGTCACTGGCGGTGGCGGGGCGTTGGCGGGGCGGTGGAGTGGGGATGGCCGGAGAAAAAGCTCGGCATGGGGGGCCTAGAGGGATGGCCGGGGCGGCGGCAGACCGTCGGTGGAGAGTGTTTTCAGGGCGGGCAGGGCGGCGCACAGTCGGCTGCGAGCGGCGGGGGGCTGCTGTTTCGCCGGCTCAAGGAGGTGGAGGTTGAAGATGAACCGCAGGCCCTTGATTTCGTATCCAACGGCTGCAAAATTGACTGACCAGAGATGAAAAAGTCAGTCGACCGACGTGTAGCGTCACCTTGCTAGTGCATTCAGTTTCGACAGCAAAATTCAGTTTTGAAAGAAAAATTCATTTTTGACAGTTAAGTTCAGTTTCGATAGTTAAGTTCAGTTTTGACAGTTAAATTCAGTTTCGACAGTTAAGTTCGGAGATGAGCGGCTGATGTATTTTACATCTAGCACTTTGTGGTTATGTATTTTACATTATGTATTGGAGATGCTATTAGAATTCCACTCAGGTTAATGTTGTTCATTGTCTCTCTTGTCCTACTTCAGCCTCGGCATCGTACAACTCACCGGAGCTGCTCCAACGATGAAACCCTCCATCACAGCGGAGCAATACCTCGGGCTCCATCTCCAGACGCCTAAGATCTTCTTCCCCTCCTCCGACAGCCAAGTCTGCCGGAGCATCCTCACCGGCCAACCCAATCACGCTGAGATCGACATGGCTTCATCAAAGAGGTTGTACACTTGTTGCATCTCTTTTTTACTATACATGTTATATATATTGTCCACTGAGCACTCGTAGTAACGGGAAATACGATTATTTTATCCTACTATATGACAAGCAGTGAGGTACCAGGAAACTTAGCTATCCGTGATGGACTCTCTTGAATGCCATCATTATTTATCTCTGCGCGTTTGAGCTGTACATTTGTCGATGGGCCTGGGAGTTGAGCTAGTATGGCAGTGGCCTGGGTCCAAAGTAATAGAAGTAGCACAAAAACATTTTTTTAGTGTAGGATTTTCCTTGTTCAAGCCTGCCTACTAGAATCGCCAGTGCTTGAAAGGAAAAGTGAATGAAAAACATCGGAATTGGAAAGTTTCCTATGGTACTACTTTTCATGAATTTGGTGCAAAGGAATGGAGCAAAGGAAAACTGTAGGATTTGTTCCTTTAGTGTCTCCTTGAAAGAAAAACCGTAGGAATTCTAATTTCCACTTCTCCTCCTTTTCATATTCCTATTCATCAAGCACAAGACTAAGAGATAGTAGCATAATAGCATTATAACCGTACATTTTCTTGTGGTTTGACTTAATCTCACCATGCTTTTTTGCATCCTGTGATCTTCCAATTGTTGTGAATCAAACACCCAGATTGGCAGAAATCCTGTGTTTTTAAATTCTCTGTTTTGCACGTGCATTCCTATCCTATTCCTATCTATTTCCTATCCCTGCATTGTTAGAATCCTCAAATTCAAACAAACCCTTACTCAATTACTTCTATTACAGATATGTGTCAAAGAAAACCTTGTGTGGTTTGTCCTACTCCTGCGGCGCTGTGTTCCACCCCAGCTCAGCTGCTCCAACGACGGAAGGGTTCACCACAGCAGGGATCCGCTCTCCAGACTGCCTTTCGCCGCCTCAGATCTTCTTCCCCGCTGCCGGCAGCCATGACAACTGCATTACCATCATCAACTGAGCAGATGACCTTGAGGACTACACGGGTCCGCAAGAGAGGTCGCACTCTTTCGTGTCTGCTTACGTTATGCGTCGCTTAATATGATGACATGCTACATTATCGTCGTGTTCACCTATTAGGCTCCGAGTCAGGTCCAAACTAATGCTGAAACTTGAGTTTTTAAATGGTTGTGGGGTACATATTGGGGCAGCAATCAGTACTATCTATCTACTATCTGGTTAATCTCCGGTGTCTACTATGAGTTTCATGTTGGGTGCAAATACACATTAAAGGAGACATTATCCGTATTTTTTAACTAAAGCTATTATCTGCCTGCTATCATTGGTTTTGGGTCTATCCACAGTTTGCTACCATCACTCTGGATTTGTGCATGCACTCCTTACATAATCTCACTATGTTTTATTCCTATGCATGCCAGTTATTGTACACAATGGAACTGATCATGTAGAGCCAAAGAGACGATCCTTGCGTGGCAATAAAATTTCATGCAGACATCGTTCCATGGTGGGTGCAATGGCAGCCCCCTCTCCACCCATTTCGGATCATAATCAAGAGGAAGATAACTGTTATGAGGGGGATTCAGAAGGAGAAGACCACTCCTATTTACCCCATGAGGTCTTCGCTCTAACTTGGCATGCTGATGTTGGTAATATCATGCATATGGTGCCTTGCATTGCTTACTGTATACATTAAAGATGTCATCTGCTTAGTTTAGACATGCTTTGTGTCAATGCCATCTGTTTAGTTTCTTTATCGTATATGTGAATCATGCAATTTCATCTTGTCTAGCCAGACATCATATATGTGAATTTTGCAATGCCACCCTAGTTAGCCAGTCATCTTATATGTGAATTATATCATGCCATCATTTTTTATTATGTGTTAAATTTGTCAACAATTTTAGTACATTCAATTACTCTTCCTATGCATCCGCCATTTGGCACGGTCATGGAAAAATCTGGAGTGGAAACAAGGTCTTCAGAGCAGATAATGCTATCTGACGAAGCGCATGTCTTGCTGGTTACCGATAGCTCCTTAGAGGAGGATTCAGAGACAGATGACCAGTCATATTCCCCCCCCCCCCGAGGTGCATGCCCTAACTTGGAAGGGTTATGTTGCTCATATCGTGCGTATGGTATCTTCCATTGCTATGTCATTTGCTTAGTTTAGACATGCTTTGTGTGAATGCCACCTATTTAGTGTCTAATTACCATATATGTGAATTATGCAATGCCATCTTGTTGCAAGACATTATATATATGAATTATGCAACGTTATCTTGTTGCAAGGCATTATGTATGTGAATTATGCAATGCCATGCTGTTTAGGCAAGCATCATATATGTGAATTATATCATGTCGTCCTTTTTTGTATTTCTCATTGCTTTTGTTGACAATGTTTGTATATTCAACTGCTCTTCCTGTGCATCAGCCATTTGAATTAGTGATGGAGAAATCTGGAGTGAAAACAAGGTCTTCAGAGCAGACAATGCTACCTGCTGAAGCAGATATCTTGCTGGTTACAAATATCTCTTCAGAGGAGGATTCAGAGGCAGATGACCAGTCCTATTATCCCCCTGAGGTGTATGCTCAAACTTGGCAGGGTTATATTACTCATATAATGCATATGTTGTATTGCAATTCTTAGTTTTTACATCATATACACAATATTGAATGCCATCTCCTTAGTTGACACATCATATATGCGATTGCCCTCTGCTCACTTCCTTAGTATATAAATCATATATTTGAATTATGGCATGCCATGATGTTTACATAGACAGCATGTATCTAAATTATGGCATGCCAACCCATTTTCTAAAGACATAATATAGTTATATCATCTCATCCTGTTTACATAGTCATCATATTTGAATTATGTCATTCTATCCGTGAATTATATCATGCCATCATGTTTCCATCGATGGCATGTTTGTGATTTATGGCATGCCAACCACTTTAATAGACACATCGTATAGTTATATCATGTCATCCTGTTTACATAGTTGTCATATTTTGAAGTATGTCATTCTATCATGTTTAGTTAGCCATCATACATGTGAAATTGTGTCATGCTATCCTGTTTAATTAGCCATCATATATGTGAAATTATGTCCTGCTATTCTGTTTGCTTAGACAACATAAATGTGAATTATTTCATGCCCTGTTTTCTTCCCTACTATCCATTGCACCTGTCTATCTTACAATGTCTTTACATTCAATTACTTTTCTTGTTTATCAGCCATTTCAATTGGAGGGAGTGATGGTAGTATCTGTGGGAGTAAAAACACGGTCTTCAGAAAAGATCGTGCTACCTGTCGATGCAGATAGAACCACGGTTGTACTTGCCCAAGAACTAGCCCCACCACACATAACCCACACTCATGCAGATTGTACCCCTACCCAGTTGGACAGAGAACCAACTACACCCCTTCTAACCCCAACCCCAGCAGATAGACACCCAGTTCCCGTTGACACAACAACGTCTCCACCACAGAGCACCCAAACACGAGCAGTTAGTAAGGCAACTGTAGTGCCCAAATCATGAGGACCACCACTCTGAACCCGAAGTCAACGCTTAAAGCAGAAGAAGAATTGTTCTCAGGTCAGGTTCCGTAGCTATGGTTCATACTACTTTGCTCTTGCATCACTGTATTTATTGATACCAACTAATTTCAAATTTGAAGGATGCAACTGAAACTCCAATGGCGCAACAGGTATGTTTTAAACCTGTTTCTTCAACGTGTTTGGCTGTTTGCTGTTGTAACTTGCTCTATGTGGATTTCGGTTTCAATTGAATAAACAGTTATGTTCTCATGCCATGCACATTACAAGTGTTGTTATTGCTGTGTAGTTTCCCACACTTATATTCTGTCTATGCTGCTTTGTCTTAAATAGATATGATTCGAACTATATCTATCTTGATTTGGCAACATAAACTAGAATGATATAGACCATACAGTGACCATACTACATAGATATATGTTTGTTTCATGTTGTTATCCTGTCCACCTTACTACTGAACAGGTTTACCAAAATGAGTTTCATATACTACATTGTAAACCTGAGATGTGTTTGTTTGTTTCTCTTTTAGAACGCGGATGAAATATTGGAGAAGAGTACCCTGTTATGCAATGGTAAAGGAAGTAATGCAGATAAGGTTCAAGATAGTGAGACATCCCTGTTGGTCTCCTAGAAAGATGATAAAAACTATATTGAAGACACTGAGACAACCCCAAAGTCCTGTCTTGATGTAGTGTTCGAGTTACTGGCTACCACTGCTGGCACCAGCTCTTCGAACTCATTGCCTGAATCAGTTCGGCTTCTTGACTCTCAACTTCAAGTTGAAAGACATCGATCAGATGTTATGCGATAGGAAGTCGAAGGACTGAGGGAGTCCTTGTAGAATTCAGATGCATACTTTCTGGTGCAACAGCAAGCGCTGGAGGACTTAAGCGCCAAACAAGAGAAAGTTAATAAGCTTGCTAAGCATCTTGCCAGCATTATGGGTACCCAGGATATTGTTTCTTGAGCTCTTCTGAAGTGGCTTCAGTTCTGGACTTGTTTTGCTGCGGCGTTTAGATGCTGCTGTGTTCCCTATATTTGCACTGGTGGCGAACTTTGATGCCCAGTGGAAGTAATATGTGCAATAGTCGTGATAGCCTAGTGTAAGTTGCTTTCTTATTTATTTCCTTGTTTTCTTGTTTATTTGTTTGCTTGTAGTCAGTGCAGTTCTTTTTCTGCGGTTTGCTAGTGGCTGCAATAACCTATTTTTTAAAACTAGGCCACTGTCGACATTCTGGGAACGGGGGTCCCCAGACTTGCCTACCTGCGGCCTGCGGCATGGCTCAAGTGGGGGCCCAGTGCGGCCCATCTTCATCAGCGCAAGCTCAAGACCCTCGCGAGGGGCCAAGCCTCGCAGGGTGGACGATAGGAAGCTTCCTCAGAGGCAGCCTCATCAGGCAGGCTCGCGAGGAGGCGGAGAGATAAATGCAAGGGTACCTCGCGAGGATCCCATGACGCAAGTCATGACGATCAAGGCCACGCAGGCGCCAGGCGGGCGCCGGCCTGCGCAGGGTCCTTGTTTCCCCTTTGGTGCAAAGGGGGCAAGCACAGGCCAAGGCATCAGGCAAAGGTTGCCATTCCGGTCTAACGAGACCAAGACTAGCAGGGCGGCAGGACAGAGGTCACCGTGGAGCCCAAGACGGCGTCATCACCAGTGCTTTTGGCAGCCAAAGACCACCTTTGGTCAGGATAACTTGTACTAGATGTTCCCCTTCAAAATGGCCAATTGTTGGCGCCCTTCCCGCTCAATTATTCGGGGAGAGGCCCAGGGCCTCTATAAATAGAGCTAGCCTCCACAAAGGAAAGGAGACCCAGAAGAGAGAGAGACGGGCAGACAAACATCTAGAAACCTGGTAGAACCCTAGCAGAGAGAGAGAGAGAGGCGACTGAACTCACTCTAGCAGTTCATCGCACCAGCCCAAGAACACCTCTCGCGAGGCGGTTCTTCCCTTGTACTGTTCATCATCAGCCCCCTGAGGCAATCCACCACACCACACACTGGAGTAGGGTATTACACCACAACGGTGGCCCGAACCAATATAAACCTTGTGTCTCTTGTGTTGTTCATCATTTTCATCTTAGTTTGCACGAGAGGCTCGGACGTAGATCGGTAGGGGAGAGATCTCCGCGCGCACCCCAGTGTTCGAACCTCAAGGGTCTGCCGAAACCCGAAATCTGATATTTGGCGTGCCAGGTAGGGGTGCGCCGGAATCTTTCTTCCGCTGTTCGTGTGTGATCTTCCGTCGTGTCCATGGCTGACGCTCGTCGGGCCCGCGCCGAATGCCGGGCTGCTCGGTCCACTTGCGTTGCCCAGACGGCGCCCGTCGGCGGCCCCCTCGTCGTTCCCCGTCGCCCGCCGCCAACGCCGCCACCGGCCCAGCGGGGAACGAGCAGCAGGCCTCATCCCAGCATCCTTCGATGCGGCGGGATGGCCGCACCGCCTCCCCATCGATGACTCCAGCTGGCTCGTCATCCCACGCCCATCGCGCACCCATGGATGCGCACGCCTCACTGCTCTTGGCGCGGGAGCTCCTCCACTATCGCCCCGTCGACGACCTCTACGAGGACTAGCTCGCCCGCATCACTGAGCTCGTCAGTGCCGCAGGGGGCTCCCCCTTGCGGTCCCTCTCGCTGCATCACCCTCCGTCCCGTGCAGGGGGCGAGGATCAGGAGGCGCATCCGCCGCCTCCTCCCCAAGAAGGTGCCTTGGCTCCAAGGCGCGCAGCCCCAGGGCGGGACCCTCCACGTCCGGTGCCCGCGCAGCAAGAAGGGAGCTGCCAAGAGATCCCATGTCCCCGGGAAAGTGCTCGTGCGCTCCCAGCGCCGGCGCGCCAAGATCGCGCCCCAGCACCTCCACGAGAAAACCCCGCGCTGCTCCCAGTGGCGGCGCGTGGTGACCCGCAAGAACAAGTCCAGCACCAGTAAAGGGCGCCGGTGGCCACGGTGGGCTGCCTCGCCTTCACCCCGGAGCTGCGCGGCGTCACATGGCCAGGCAAGTTCAAGCCTGACCTCCCTCCCCGCTACGATGGCACAGCGGACCCCGC
This sequence comes from Triticum urartu, assembly GCF_056163025.1. Lineage (NCBI taxonomy): Eukaryota > Viridiplantae > Streptophyta > Magnoliopsida > Poales > Poaceae > Triticum > Triticum urartu. The sequence goes on along the minus strand of NC_141875.1, from coordinate 494,412,203 downwards.
GGAGTTCCTGCAGCTCTACGAGCTGGGCATCATAGCCGCCAACGGAGACGAAAAGGTCATGGCGAATTGGTTCCCCATGGCGCTCAAGGACGGCGCCCACACCTGGCTCCTGAACCTGGCTCCCGGCATGATCTCCTCCTGGAGCAAGATGCACACCCGCTTCATTGCCAACTTCCAGGGCACACGCGACCGGCCCCCGGCCGTGAGCGACCTGCGCCGCATCAAGCAACAGCTAGGAGAAACCCTGCAGAAGTACATCCAGCGCTTCAACTATGCTCGCCTCAAGATTCCTAAGGTAATTGAAGAAGCTATCATCTCAGCCTTCTCTGACGGTGTGCGCGACGTCAAGATGAAGGAAGAACTAGCAATCCATGAAGACCTGTGCACATCCCTAGAGCTGTTCAACTTGGCGACCAAGTGTGCCAGGGCTGAGGAAGGGCATCTCTCCCTTCTTGAGCTCCCGGCAGCCGACCCGGAAGAAAAGAAGCTCAAGGCCAAAGACGTGAAGCGCAAGGGGGCTGCCGTGCTAGCAGCGGAACTAGATACCAAGCGAGGCAGGGATCAGCCCGAGTCATCCAAGGGTGGACGGTACTGCGTGTACCACGACCTCCACACCCACAACACCAACGAATGTCAAGAGCTCAGAGTCGTGCGAGATGGGCGAATCGGCCGATGCCCAGAGTGCAACGACAGGGGGTATGGCCGAGGAGGAGGAAGAGGCGGCGGACGATGGGAAGACCGTGGCCTTCGCCAGGGATGGCGTGACAGCCCTCGCGAGGACCATTGGCAGGACCAGCCTCGCGAGGGAGGCTGGAGGGACCAGCCTCGTGAGGGCCACCCGCATGGCAACGCTGGCCTCCCGCCTCTGCCGCCTCCACCAAGGAGGAACAAAGACCAACACCAAGACGATGGGGCTGGGGGCTTCCAAGAGCCGCGTGCAATTGCTTGCATTTTGGGTGGCGCCCAGGCGCCAGCCTCATAGCACATCTTCAAGCAGTTTGCTCGCGAGGTGAATGCAGTCCTTCCCAAGCTGGAGGCCACGCGCCCTCTCAGGTGGTCTTCGTGCGCGATCACATTCAGTTCCGTAGACCAGCTCAAGTGTGCGTCAACGGTCGGAGTCCTCCCGATGCTTTGCTCCCCAGTCATCAGCAACGTGCAGGTCACCAGGACCCTCATCGATGGCGGGGCAGGACTCAACGTCCTGTCTGTCGAGACGTTTGACAATCTCCAAGTGCCGTACGACCAACTTCAGCCGACCAATCCTTTCTTAGGAGTCACCGATGGTTCCACTTTTCCAATTGGTCAGGTTCGCCTTCCGGTCACCTTTGGGCAACGCAACAACTACCGCACCGAGCTCATCGACTTCGACGTCGCTCACATCCGCCTGCCGTACAACGCCATCCTTGGGTACCCAGCCCTAGCCAAGTTTATGGCAGTGACCCACCATGGTTACAATGTCCGCAAGATGCTAGGAAGCGGTGGAGTCATCACCGTGCCCTGTGAAGAAAGGGACGCAGTGTGCTCGCTCGAGCGTGTGTTCCAAGCCGCAACAATCGAAGACCAGATCACGGGAGCGGGAGGCCTCCCGAGGCAACCCTCAAGAAGAAGAAGACCTCACCTGGCCCGAGCCACAAGGGAGAAGGCACCTCTGGAGGTATTGCGTCAGGATTCACGCCCGATCAGGGAGCGCCACCCTCTCATGCATAGGAAGGCGTGCCCGGCGCCCTCCTCAGGCAGGGCTCGGGGCCTCTCTCTTGGAGAGCCGTCGACCTTGGCAAGGTCGCGGGGGAGGCGCTCGGGCACCACTTGGAGGGGTGCTTTCAAGCACGCTTCCCTCAGGAAGGTACAAGGCAAGGGAGACCAAACCCTCAGGAGTTCATCACAAGGAACAACCATGAGCTACAAGAGTCCAGAGTCATGCGCGGCAGCCGCCGCTTACCTGTACGTGCCACCGGAGCCTCCCGAGGCCCCTGGGCCTGGGGGCTCGTGAGGGCCGATGTCTTCACCGTGCATCGCTCACTTCCTCAGCATCACTTCATCTTCAACGACACCAGGTGACATCTTTCAGAGTTCTACTTTCAGCTGGGAGCGCCCACAGGGCTGCACCATTCCCAGGCTGCGGGTGCCCGTCCCCGCGGCATGTATCCATTTTGTTTATGCTCCTTACTTACCTTGTTGGGGGTGCCCCTCGGGCTGCATCATCCCCATGCCGCTCAGGCCCGACCCAGCGGCGGTTGCTTTTACCTGCGCTTGCTTGAAATTGGATTTCCTATGTGCTTAACATACCTGACCTAATCACTTGCTCGATCCACGCCTATCTGAAGAGCCGCTCGCTCTGGCACGGCGTGTGCGCACGGGTCCGTCCCTGCAGTGTTGATAAACCTGAGTGGTCGAGCTCTGGCCGCGGCAGCCCTGCACGACGCCACCTCACCAGGCCCTCAGTGCCATGACCGCTCCCTCGGAGTGACCATGGGTAGGCCGGCGACCATAACGACAGGCCTTGTTTCTCCTCATGATTGGTGTGCAGGACCTACTCCAGGAGCAACGTTGGGGGCATCGCGAGCTCTCTCTCCCACTCTTCGGCACGGACCGCTTGCACGTTAAAAGGGGGGCGCCTGAGCATCGCGACTCATGGGCTCTCACTGGCTCTCCAGCCCTCACCCCTGGCCTTGGCCCACGGCATCGCGACCTGTCATACCAGCGGCGACTGAGCTCGCTCGAGGGCCGGGCCTGAGGACGTAGGGCGTTAAGGAAAGTGCGGGGGAGTGGGAAGAAGCTCGCGAGGGCCTCACCCAGCAGTACCTCGGCCACCGCCTCTCGGGCCGGGCGCCTCCCCGAGGAACTACATCAGACGCACAAGATAAGTCACGCCCTCACAAGAGCTAGACCAACGCAGCACTAAATCCCCACCCAGTGCAGCTCTGTCATGGTGACGCTACCTTCCTTTCTCGCCCAGCAAGGATTGCTTGAGCGCTAAAGGGGACCTCCCGAGCATCGCGACTCGGGGGCTCTTACCAGACCTCGGGCCGCTCACCTCCTGGCCTTGACCACGGCATCGCGACCTGGCATACCAGCGACGGCTGAAGCTTGCCTGGGGACTGGGGCGTGTCAGCGTAGAGCACCAAGTCCTCGTGAGGATAGAAAGGGGGAGCTCAGCCGGAACAGGACGGACACCTCATGCCAATTCATATTAAGGATATAGTGTTTACAAAAGGCACGGCAGACGCCTTACATACCCCCGCGGGGTGTTGCTTTAATTCCTCGCAGGGAACAAAAGGTGCTGACCCTAAGGAACGCTACTTCCTGGCACCTCCCCAAGCGATGCCATCATCAACAGTGGGCTGCCAGTGCCGGTGCCAATCCCATCCAGATCAGTGGCGCCGGCGGCCCGATGCAGCTGCCCCACTCAGAGCGCAGCGTGAGCTCGGAGGCTCGTAGCTGTCGTCGCTCGTCTCCGGGGTCACGAGGAGTTCGGGGGAGACGCTGAAGCCCTCAGTCCCTCCGCTGCTGCCTGAGGAGCTACAGGAGGACCAACGGGCGGGGCTGGTCCTCGCCAGTTCGTCACCACTGCCGCTTCCCTTAGGGCAACATTCCAGCCGGCGTCCTTCTGCATCAAAGACCTTGAATAACATCAAGGAGGCGACGTCGTATTGAAGATGGATCACCAAGGCGCCGTCCGCGCGACAGACCCGGGCAATCTCACCCCAGCCCCGGGTCATGAAGACCTTGCCCAGAGCGACGACCGCGACCTCCGCTCCAGTTGCAGGGGTGCCATAGTCGGCGTGCTGCAGCCAGAGCTCCAGGGCCCCGCTCAGCGGCATCTCGAAGGCGAAGGAGGGAGGAAGGCGGATCCACGAAGTTGGAGGCATGGCGGCGTGGAGCACAAGCTCGCGAGAGGAGCGCTCCGCGTGGACTCCAGGGGGGACGACGTGCACCACTGTGACTCGCCGGCGTCGGCGGCGACGCTGTCGGTGTTGCTCGGCGCCCTCCACCCTAGGGCCTACAATGCGGGCATACAAGGGCAGCGAAAACCCAGGCGGTGGCCGCTCGTACCACGGCCTCGACACCACCTGCCAGGCGCCTTCGTCCCGGTGACAGAGGATTGGCCGCTTCTTCGGCGGGAGAGGCTCAGGACCCTCTATGGGGGCCTTTCCCTTCTCCTCAGCTGAAAACCGGCGGATCGGTGCCATTGGTGCAAGAGGAAGCAAGGATGAGGAAGAACAAGAGAAGGGAGTAGTAGACAGGGGTGAAGTGGCAGAGCTCACACAGTCCCGTACTTATAGCCGGGGAAGGCCAACCGCTGAAGCACCAAGACCTCAGGTAATCATGACCCATATCTCTGCATGCAGGAACTTGTCAAGTCGTGCAGTTGCCGATGCATCGTGGGGAAGCGCAGACGCCCACGTCCAATCAGCCGCCACGTGGCGCCCAAGGCCGCAGGCTATTAGGGCCCGCGGCGCTTCGCACTTGCCCCTTCGCTTCTCTGCTAAGCCAAGCCCGCGCGCGCCTTGGGCCCGGGGGCTACTGTCGGCATTCTGGAAATGGGGGTCCCCAGACTTTCCTGCCTGCGGCATGGCTCAAGTGGGGGCCCAGTGCGGCCCATCTTCATCAGCCCAAGCTCAAGACCCTCGCGAGGGGCCAAGCCTTGTGAGGCGGACGACAGGAAGCTTCCTCAGAGGCAGCCTCATCAGGCAGGCTCGCGAGGAGGCGGAGAGATCAATGCAAGGGTACCTCGCGAGGATCCCATGACGCAAGCCATGACGATCAAGGCCAGGCGGGCGCCGGCCTGCGCAGGGTCCTTGTTTCCCCTTTGGTGCAAAGGGGGCAAGCACATGCCAAGGCATCAGGCAAAGGTTGCCATTCCCGTGCAACGAGACCAAGACTAGCAGAGCGGCAGGACGGAGGTCACCGTGGAGCCCAAGACAGCGTCATCACCAGTGCTTTTGGCAGCCGAAGACCACCTTTGGTCAGGATAACTTGTACTAGATGTTCCCCTTCAAAATGGCCAATTGTTGGCGCCCTTCCCGCTCAGTTATTCGGGGAGAGGCCCAGGGCCTCTATAAATAGAGCTAGCTTCCACAAAGGAAAGGAGACCCAGAAGAGAGAGAGAGAGACGAGCAGACAGACATCTAGAAACCTGGTAGAACCCTAGCAGAGAGAGAGAGGCGACTGAACTCACTCTAGTAGTTCATCGCACCAGCCCAAGAACACCTCTCGCAAGGCGGTTCTTCCCTTGTACTGTTCATCATCAGCCCCCTGAGGCAATCCACCACACCACACACTGGAGTAGGGTATTACACCACTACGGTGGCCCAAACCAGTATAAACCTCGTGTCTCTTGTGTTGTTCATCATTTTCATCTTAGTTTGCATGAGAGGATCGGACGTAGATCGGTACGGGAGAGATCTCCGCGCGCACCCCAGTGTTCGAACCTTAAGGGTCTGGCGGAACCCGAAATCCGACAGCCATAATAACCATGGGCTAATATTTACTGTAGTGACACTGGGCCTCCTACGGGCCGTAGAAACAGTGGGCCTTCTACGGGCCATATAAACAATGGGCCTTCTACGGGCCATAGAAACAATGGTTCTTCTACGGGCCGTATCATCAATGGCCTTCTATGGGCCGTATCATCAATGGGCCTTATAAGGGCCGTATGATCGATTTGCCAAACATGGGCCAAACAGACCGCATTCTGGCCGTAAACGGGCTAGAGTTGGAATCGTCCGTTCATGGGCCGACCATAATGGGCCATCGTTAATAGGCCATACTTGATGATGCTATGAAAATGGCCCAACGTATTAACGGACCAAAAACGGGCCGACTGTAACCACTGGCTGAATTTGGCCCACAAGCAGAAAATGACAGTAACAGGCCGTAAGTAAATGAATGCTGTAAATGTGCCCAAGAATAAATGGGCTCTGAGAAGGCCGAAAGATAACATGGGCTTGAGACGGCCCAACGGAATAACGGGCCGTTAATGGGTATAAAGTGATACACTATTCATTATGGGCCAGTTTCACCACGGGCCGTTAATGGGTGTAAAGTGATACACTGTTCATTACGGGCCAGTTTCACCACGGGTCGTTAATAGGCCAAGAGTTACATAGGGCCTCATATGGGCCGAAAGACGTCATGGGCCATACATGGGCCAGAAGTGAAAACAGGCTGGAATCATATTGGATGGCCCAGATGATGCTACCGGGCCTAATTCGGATAGGGCGTAACGGGCCTTGGGTTAGCGGGCTGTAAATGGGCTATATGCGAACAGGCCGTTAACAGGCTTTGCATGGGCCGGCCCACCACCTTTTGACCAAGTCAAACGGGCCGACCTTTTCATAGGAATGGGCCTCTGTTGGGCCATGCCACGTGTCAACGTATCATAGGCGCCTTCTGTCCAATGAGTGGATGACATCTGTCCCGACGATGAGCCGACACGTGTTTCCTCCAGCCAATGATGATTTTACACGTGGAAAATCCCTATTGGTCGGGGCTATTAACGGGTTATTGGATCCAAAACCCGACCCGATAGCTTAACGGCGTTTCGTTACGATGGATGCCACGTGTCGGTCACCCTTGACGAAAGCACTTCTGTGACGCGCGATTTATCGTCATGGAAGTGGACACTCCCGTGATGATAATTTTGGTAATGTCATGGAACACTTCTACGACAGCACGGGTGTGACTATCTTGATTCTGTCATAAATTTGTCATGGATGTACATGCATGACAAAAAACACGACCTACTGTGACAAACACGTATCATCATGGAAGTGTATTTTTTTGTAGTGTAGGTGCATTAAAGTAAACAAGATATAATAATGATATCCGAACAATATCCATGTTCCAACAAGGAACAAACTTCATCTTCACCTGCAACTAGCAACGCTATAATAGGGGTAGAGCAAAGCGGTGACATAGCCAAACAACGGTTTGCTAGGACAAGGTGGGTTAGAGGCTTGACATGGCAATGTGGGAGGCATGATATAGCAAGTGGTAGGTATCGTGACATAGCAAAAGAACGAGCAACTAGCAAGCAAAGATAGAAGTGATTTCGAGGGTATGGTCATCTTTCCTGAGAGCCCGCAAGGAAGAAGAACGAGTCCATGAAGAAGACAAACAGACGAAGTCAAACGTATCCTCACAACTCCAGAACGAAACCAAAGCTAACGAGAGAAGCAACCCGGAAAGAAGAAAGCAACAAAGTAAACAACCATCACATAAACATGGCATGATGCAAAATCAAGTATGATGCATGTCCGGTTTAAATATGCATGGCATGGCAAAGTGCACAAACAAACTACAAGTTAAGTGGGGCTCAATATGCAATGGAGTTGCATATTGAAGAAAACACCACCTGACTTATTTAGTTCTCTCTCGTTTAGGTACCCAACAATATTAAATGTTGATTAACATGGCAAGAGGTGAAGCAAAAGATAACTACCTAACTAGGCAAGTTTAAATGAGGCCGGAACAACAAACAACAAGTCCAGAAAAATCCTCATGTGCATTTAGCAATTTTAATGCAAACAACAATTTAAACATTTTAAATGTTATTATCATGATGCGGATGACATGTTCAAGCATATGCAATTTTTTATTAAAAGTTGACAAGTGCATTACGAAGCATTTGTCACCATGGTGGAAATAAAAGGGGTGCCACGGCAACGATAACGATAACGGTGCCACGACAACGTTTCGGTTCCGGTAAATCGATTGAGATACCGATGCAAAGGAGAAGTGTGCGCTTACGCGCAAAAGATGGTGGGGCGCTCCTGGATACCGGGTGTCCCATGAGTCGAAGGCATGGAAGCGAGAGACACTACGGACACGGAGCAACACACGGTTCAACTCATAAATCGCAAGCATTCGTTCATGGACGTCGTATCGGGGTTATACCTTCGAAGCGTGCAAATGAGACGGTTCGGGTTCGGTGCAAAGTAGAGGAAGTAGACGTTATTGCGACGGTAGTGGAAGTAGTGCTCCTCGCTTCGTACATGTTCACACTCTGTAGGTGTTCGGGGTCAAAACAAGGAACTTGACGTCCACGGGTCTTCGAGGGTCGACGGTACATGTTCTATAGACGTTTGAGCGGCGGTAGTGGTACACATTCATGGAGAAGGTCGTACACGTCGTCGGTAGATGTTCACTTGATGGCCTTCAATGGCGGTAGTTGTTCTCGTTTCGTCGTGGAAGTAGTTGCACATCTCATAGTGGTACTTGATGATTTCGGAGACGGCGGAAGACGAACTTGGCGGTCCTCGTTAATCTAGTACTTGGCGTTATTCCCTGTACGGTGGTCGTTTTAGGCATCGGGCATCGAGGTACTTGGTAGTCTTGTGTAGACGAATTTGAGGTACTCCGTGGCAGAGGAATCAACGTTGCAACGGTGGTCTCGATGTAACCAGATCGAAGCAAGGCCAAGGGGTCTCGTGCATCGCAGATCGAAGCAGCAGTCGTACTCGTCCTCCTGCGAGCAGAGACGAGGGCACCAGGAAGATCTACGAGGAGCGGCAATAGCAAGGGCGAGGGCGACGATGAACTTCATGCGCCGGAGGTAGGGACGAGGCCTTGCCGGTGGGCAGGAGGCGCAGAGGAGGAAGGTGAGGGGACGACCACGGCGGCGCTGGTCGCCGGCATCAGGCCTCGTGACCCGTGGGCAAGCAGCAAGGGTGAGGAGGCAGGTCGTCGACGGAGAAGGGGCATGGCGTAGCGACGAGGACATAGGCGCGACGAGGCGGACGGCAGCAGCTTGCTCGCTGACATGGCTGGAGGCGGAGTTCACCGGTGCAGGCGCATGGGTGAGGAGGAGACGAGATGGCGTGGCAGTGGCCTGATTCCGCAGTGGCTGGTGGCGAATGCAGGCAACGAGGAGGAGGCAGAGGGACGGGACGAGGGCGCGACTGCTGATGGAAAGGGGCATGACGGCGGCGAGGAGGCCGACGGGGCTCCGGCTTGGTTCCCTGGATCGAAGGAGGAGGGAGGCTGAGGGGCGCTGGAGGGAGATCGAAGAGAGGTAAGGGGGGTCGATGGATATGGGGGGTTCGGGCGACGGGGTTTCTGGCGGCGCAAGGGAAGAGACTAGGGAGAGAGCGAGAGGGAGTGGTCGGGCCTAGGGTTAGGTTAGGTGGGCCTGCGGCTGGGCTGGGTGCGGTTGTCCTAGGGAGGCCAGCTGCTGGGCCTTGGGCCACTTTGGCGGCGGGGAAGGATGGCCGACCTGGTGGTTGGGAGGCCCAGGTGGCCAGAAGCCTGGCTGGGATCTCTCTCTCTTATTTTATTCCATAGCAGAAAAATAAAAGCAAAGAAAGGAAGGAGAGAAAAGAAAGGGTTAGAGGAAGGACTTGGGCGCGCGGACTATATTCCCGGACTCACAAAAAAACGTGCTTGTTCCGAGAAATAGAAAAGGCCATAATTAAACGATCTAAATTCAATTCCATTTGAATTTAATTCAAATGGTTTGAATAAGTTCAAGGTATTGATGAGTCCAAAAAATGTTCGGACTCTTGGTTGAGCTATAGAAAATAGAGAAAGGGGTATATAGCAAAAATAGAGGCCAAGAGTTGTGATAACAAAGGCATTGGGATTTTTGCAAGTGTGTTAAGGTGAATTCCAAAATAGTGGAATATAATTTTTATAGCTCCCTAAAGTATTGGGAGAGTATGTTATAAAGAGCAATCACCATGTGAGCCCCCTCGGTTTAAATGGATCGAAGATCCATATAGTTTATTTGATTGAGTTTTAAAACGGGTTGCATGAATACATGATGCAATGCACATGATGCAAGGATGAATGCAATGAACCAAACAAAACACACGACGAATCTCGGAAAACAAGGAAGGCATCGGAAGCTCCGGTCTTGGGGCGTTACAACCTGCGAGTGGGTGTGAGAGAACTAGTGCATGCATGTAGTATAAGTGTGTGACATGTGAACTAAAATAAAAGGTGCACGTCGTCTTTTGTTTTTTAGAAGTTCTGAGGGTAGGGTGTGAAGAGCACATATGTGTGTGATGTCTAGCTGCAGATAGACAGTGGGTGCGAGAGGACTCGGGAGAGTCATGACTCGTGAGGGTGCATGTGTGCGTGAGAGAGAGAGGGGGCACGAATCAATGCAATGCATGTGTCCGTAAATTATTATCCGACAAACATTCGCCACAAGCCGTTTCCTGATGAACGCAGTAAGAACCGTTAGATCGGCATCCGACAGTGTCGGTTTTGCCATGTCATTTAACAGAGCAGCCACTCCTCCTACACACAATTCTTCCACGTGAGTGTTAGCAACTATCGTATGCTCCTCCCTCCGTTCCAACATGCAGTGCATATAGCTTTATTGAAAATTCGAACCTCGCAAACTTTTACCGAGCTTTCTGTACCAAAATGCACATATATAATACCCTGCATATATCATTTCTTTCATCTTCGAGAGGTCTACAAAGAAAGACCGTCGTATCACCTGCAGCAATTTCAACCATCCTTTGGTGTGGAGGAATATCATAGGAACTCTATATGATATGATTTTATTAGGATTTTTCCTTTAGAGCCAATTGGTTCATAGGAATAGATTCATATACTCCATATTTCAAAGGAAATAAACATGATATCATTTTTATAGCTTTAGAGCCACTCGGTTCATATGAATGGATTCCTATACTCCCATAATATCAAAGGAAAATAAACATTAGTGTATATTCAATAGAAAAGTTCCTATGATGTGAACCAAATGACATCTCTTTTCTAATCTCTCCTCATAGGAATTGAGATACATGTGATACGTCTCCGTCGTATCTACTTTTCCAAACACTTTTTCCCTTGTTTTGGACTCTAACTTGCATGATTTGAATGGAACTAACCCGTACTGACGCTGTTTTCAGCAGAATTACCATGGTGTTATTTATGTGCAGAAACAAAAGTTCTCGGAATGACCTGAAATTTCACAGAACATCTTCTTGGAAATAATAAAAAATCCTTGCAAAAGATGAAGACCAGGGGGCCCACACCCTAGCCACGAGGGTGGGGGGCGCGCCCCCTACCTCGTGGGCCGCTTGGAGCTCCTCCGACCTCGACTCCAACTCTATGTATTGGCTTTTGGGAGAAAAAAATTAAAGGAGAAGGATTCATCGCATTTTACGATAGGGAGCCTGAGGGAGTCCTGGATTAGGGGGTCTCCGGATAGCCGGACTATCTCCATTGGCCGAACTGTTAGACTATGAAGATACAAGATTGAAGACTTTGTCTCGTGTCCGGATGGGACTCTACTTGACGTGGAAGGCAAGGTAGGCAATACGGATATGGATATCCCCTCCTTTGTAACCGACCTTGTGTAACCCTAACCCTCTCCGGTGTATATAAACCGGAGGGTTTTAGTCCGTAGGACGACAATCACAACAGACAATCATACTAGCTTCTAGGGTTTAGCCTCTCTGATCTCATGGTAGATCTACTCTTGTACTACCCATATCATCAATATCGATCAAGCAGGACGTAGGGTTTTACCTCCATCAAGAGGGCCCGAACCTGGGTAAAACATTGTGTCCCCTGCCTCTTGTTACCATCCGGCCTAGACGCACAGTTCGGGACCCCCTACCCGAGGTCCGCCGGTTTTGACACCAACAGAGCCTCTGCCATGCCCTAAAACCTCTCGGGAGTGCTGATCTGGAGTCCGTTCAGGGCTCCGGAGAGGGGAATCCGTCGCCATCGTCATCATCAACCTTCCTCCATCACCAATTTCATGATGCTCACCGCTGTGCGTGAGTAATTCCATCGTAGGCTTGCTGGACGGTGATGGGTTGGATTAGATTTATCATGTAATCGAGTTAGTTTTGTTAGGGTTTGATCCCTAGTATCCACCATGTTCTGAGATTGATGTTGCTATGACTTTGCTATGCTTAATGCTTGTCACTAGGGCCCGAGTGCCCTGATTTCAGATCTGAACCTATTATGTTTTCATCAATATATGAGAGTTCTCGATCCTATCTTGCAAGTCTATAGTCACCTATTATGTGTTATGATCTGTTAACCCCGAAGTGACAATAATCAGGATACTTACCGGTGATGACCGTAGTTTGAGGAGTTCATGTATTCACTATGTGTTAATGCTTTGGTCCGGCACTCTATTAAAAGGAGGCCTTAATATCCCTTAGTTTCCATTAGGACCCCGCTGCCACGGGAGGGTAGGACAAAAGATGTCATTCAAGTTCTTTTCCATAAGCACGTATGACTATATTCGAAATACATGCCTACATTACATTGATGAATAGGAGCTAGTTCTGTGTCACCCTAGGTTATGACTGTTACATGATGAACTGCATCCGGCATAATTCTCCATCACTGATCCATTGCCTATGAGCTTACCATATATTGTTCTTCGCTTATTTACTTTTCCGTTGCTATTGCTATCATCACTACAAAATACCAAAAACATTACTTTTGCTATCATTACCTTTTGCTACCGTTACCACTACTATGATATTACTTTGCTACTAAACACTTTGTTGCAGATATTAAGTTTTCAGGTGTGGTTGAATTGACAACTCAGCTGCTAACACTTGAGAATATTCTTTGGCTCCACTTGTGTCGAATCAGTAAATTTGGGTTGAATACTCTACCCTCGAAAACTTTTGCGATCCCCTATACTTGTGGGTTATCAAGACTATTTTATGGCGCCGTTGCTGAGGAGCATAGCTCTATTCTTTGAGTCACTTGGGATTTATATCTGCTTATCATTATGAAGAACTTGAGAGATCCAAAAACCGAGATTTATCCCTCAACTACGAGGGGAGGTAAGGAACTGCCATCTAGCTCTGCACTTGATTCACCTTCTGTTTTGAGTAAGCTTGCGACACCTAAACCTGCTTCAGCTATTCGTTCTGATATGTCGCATGTTATTGATGATGCCACTTCTGCTATGCATGATACTTATGATGAAACTACTTCTATGCTTGATACTATTGTGACACTTGGTGAATTTCTTGATGAACAACTTGCTAGGGTTAGAGAGAATGAAAATATCGAAAATGATAATTGATGAAAGTGATGACGAAGACTCTTCCTCTAATGAATATGAATCACCTTTTATTCCCGAGGGTTCTATTTTTGAACAAAAGCTGCTTTAGCTATTTTAGCTTGCAAAGATAGATACGAACTCAAGAGGTTATTATCTAAATGGAAGCAACAATCTGTTAATGCTAGAATGAAACCTGACCCTACTTTTGCTACTTCACCTATCTATGTTACCGATAAGGATTATGAATTCTCGGTCGATCCTGATATAATTACTTTGCTTGAATCTGATCCTTTTCATGGCTATGAATCTGAAACTGTTGTGGCACATCTTACTAAATTAAATGATATTGCCACCCTATTCACTAAAGATGAGCGAACTTGCTACTTTTATATCCTTAAAATATTTCTGTTCTCATTAAAGGGTGATGCTAAGATATGGTTTTATTCTCTTGATCCTGGTTGTGTGCGTAGTCCCCGGGATATAATTTATTACTTCTCTGCTAAATATTTCCCTGCTCATAAGAAACAAGCTGCCTTAAGGGATATATATAATTTTGTGCAAATTGAAGAAGAGAGTCTCCCACAAGCTTGGGGGAGGCTTCTCAAGTTACTTAATGCTTTGCCTGATCATCCTCTTAAGAAAAATGAAATACTTGATATCTTTTATAATGGACTAACCAATGCTTCCAGAGATTACCTGGATAGTTGTGCTGGTTCTGTTTGCAGGGAAAGAACACCGGATGAAGCTGAAATTCTATTGAATAATATGTTGACAAATGAAAATAATTGGGAAGTTCCTGAGCCAGTTCCTGAGCCTATTCCTAAACCAACTCAGGAGAAAAGAGGTGTTCTATTTCTCAGTCCTGAAGATATGCAAGAGGCAAAGAAATCTATGAAAGAAAAAGGTATTAAAGCCGAAGATGTTAAGAATTTACCTCCTATTAAAGGAATACACGGTCTTAATTTACCGCATGTCGAAGAAACATATTATCTTAATCCATTACCTATTGAAGAAACTCATGGTCTTGATAACCCAACACAGGTAGTAAAGGTAAATTCTCTCTATAGATATGATAAAGATGAAATCCCATTTACTAAGTTTGCTAGCCCATGCTTAGATGAGTTTGATAAATTTACGGTTAAGCAAGAAGACTTCAATGCTTATTTTGGTAGACAATTGAAATACAATTCAAATATGCTTGAACACTTGGGTGACAATATGGCTAATGTTAAAGGTGAACTTAAACTTATTAGTAAACATGCTTCAAGCTCAAAATGATTTGCTCAATGAATTGAATAGTAAGAATAATGATTATGCTGTTAAAGTGGCTACTGGAACTGGTAGAATGACTCAAGAACCTCTGTATCCTGAAGGCCATCCTAAGAGAATTGAGCAAGATTCTCAGAGAAATAATATAGATGCACCTAGTCCTTCTAAAAGGAAGAAAAAGAAAAATGATAGGACTTTGCATGCTTCTAGTGAACCTATTGCTGAAACACCTGAGAATCCAAATGATATTTCTATTTATGATGCTGAAACACAAACTGGTAATGTACTTGAACCTAATGAAAATGTTAATGATAATGTTCATGATGAGGGTCAACCTAGTAATGATAATGATATAGAAATTGAACCTGGTGTTGATCTTGATAACCCACAATCATAGAATCAACGTTATGATAAGAAATATTTTGTTATTAGGAAACATGGTAAAGAAAGAGAACCATGGGTTCAGAAACCCATGTGTTTTCCCCCCAAACCATCCAAGAAAAAGGATGATGAGGATTTTGAGCGCTTTCCTCAAATGATTAGACCTATCCTTTTGCGTATGCAATTAACTGATATGCTTAAAATGAATCCTTATGCTAAGTATATGAAAGAAATTGTTACAAATAAGAGAAAGATACCAGAAGCTGAAATTTCCACCATGCTTGCTAATTATACTTTTAAGGGTGGAATACCAAAGAAACTTGGATATCCAGGAGTACCCACTATATCATGCTCCATTAAAAGAAACTATGTTAAAACTGCTTTATGTGATCTTGGAGCCGGTGTTAGTGTTATGCCTCTCTCTTTATATCGTAGACTTGATTTGAATAAGTTGACACCTACTGAAATATCTTTGCAAATGGCTGATAAATCAACTGCTATACATGTCGGTATTTGTGAGGATGTGCCTGTTGTAGTTGCAAACGTTACTATTTTAACAGGCTTTGTTATTCTTGATATTCCCAGGGACGATAGTATGTCTATTATTCTTGGAAGACCCTTTTTGAAAACTGTAGGGGCTGTTATTGATTGCACTAAAGGCAATGTCACTTTTCATGTTAATGGTAATGAGCATACGGTACACTTTCTGATGAAACAACCTCAAGTTCATAGTATCAACTCTATTGGAAAAATTCCATCGATTATATTTGGAGGTTTTGAATTTCCTCTTCCTACTGTCAAGAAGAAATATGATATTCTTATTATTGGGGATGTGCATATCCCCGTTGAGGAAACATAGTGTTATTGGAAATTTCTCCGGTTCCATGTTATTCGGAATGAGTTTGTTAACCTAGTGGTGACTTGTGCAACCTAGTGCACTTTATATTCAGACATTTTCTCGCTATTCAATTGTTCCGGAGTGCTCAAGATATCTCTAAGATTCATGTTTCCACTATGCATTTGTTCAAGCTCTTTTGAGATTGGTATCTCATTCAAGTCATTTAATTCAACCGGTGCAATCTCTCTCTTTAAATCTTTTTCAACGGTGTTTCTCTTGAGTGGGCCCTAACCCACAGGTCTCGCCCCAGGATCTTACCCGACTCTTCTTATTTTCCCGGAGCTATACTAAATTCTTTTCGAAGTTTGATGTAAGAATGATTTATCATCAGTCAAATGTCTTCTCAAGATCTGTCAAAATCATTTCATCGTTGGCTCAACCTCTTCGTTTTGATTCTTCCGGAGTGTCTAAATAATTCATGGTGGTGTTTCTCATCATCATTCTCAGATTTTGAAGACCGAAGAAGAGGTTTTCCTCCATATCTTGCTTCATTCTCTTCAAGATTCGTGCCTCTAGTTTGTTGCCATCCTCTCATAATTATTTTCGATCATGAGAATTCCTTTCACCCATCCGGAGTAATTCAAGAGTCTTCTTAGTTTGTTTATCCGGAGCCCATCATCTAAGATTTATTCATTCTCATCTTTCAGCTATCATTCTCCAAATTTTACCGGTGCTTCATTCAAGTGATCTCTAATCAGTTCTTGATCCTTTTGTTCTCTTGTCTCTAAATTCTCTCAAGCATCTTCTTTCATTTGTTAATTCTTCCCTGTGTTTCTTTATGTTTTATTCATTCTTTTTCAATTCTTACGGTGGTTCGTTCAAGAGTTTTTTCTTCCTTCGTGTATCATATCCCTCATGTATCATATCTATGCATTCGTGCTTTTCAAATTCTACCGGTGGTTCCTCGAAGGCCTTCTCAAGCTTATGTTATATCTCTCTTAATCCTTGCTACGAGAATAAGTAGTGTGCCAAATCCGCTGCTTGTCATCAATTTAAATTGGTGAAGGATAAGCATAATGTAAATCTTATTCTTGTTTCATCCAAGAGTTTAATTCCTTATTCCGGAGGCTTGTCAAATTCTCAGTTTCATTTGTTTCATCTTCTCTTTTTCCCGGAGTTCCAACCTTTTCAATTACATCTCCACAGAGATTCATTTAAATCATTGCAAGGCTTCAACCTTATTCTTTCAATCATCCATTTCGTTTGATCATTCTTTTTTTTACCGGAGTTTTCACGAAGGCTCGATGTGGTGAGTCATCAAGGATTTAATTCCTTCTCGAAGTGTTCATCGAGATTCTTTTCTAAGGAGCTCAAGCATTCTTCATATTGCAATCCGAAGTGCAATTCTTTCTTCCGTATCATTGGAGATGGTATTGTGTCATTCTTGATAATCTGAGTTCATGTTTCATGATTCGAATGTTGTTAAGAATGAGATATTTAAATCCATCAACCTCTTCATTGGAATTATCTTGGGTTATATTTCACCTAAAACTTTCCCTAAGGATTGTTGCTATCTATGGTGCTTATAAAGGACCCAGGTTCTTCTTTATCCTCCCGGTGGAAATATTTTTCTCGTCTCCTTGTTCTTATCAATCCAATTCTTTTCCCATGAGTGGCAGGTTGTCACCTCATATTTTGAGCTGTATTCCATAAGACCATATCAAGCTTATCTTTTCGTTGTTGTGTTTCCAACAACTCCGTTAGACCCTTCTCCTAAAGATGCCTTTTCAAACTCTTTTGTGGCAGAAGTTGGCTTTTCTTCTCCATTCTTTTATTTCAATGGTCTATATTCTATTTCTCTCTTCCGGAGGCATTGCGACGTTGCTCTTTTCACCCATCATCTCGTTTTGTCAAAGATCATGTTCTTTTCATGCCTATCCATTTAACTGGAGTATTGTACCCCTTTGCTCAAATCCTTTTCATCCTATCAAGTCTTGTATCTCTTTTCAACCGAAGTGCTATAAGAAATTGTTCCTCCTTGTTCCTCTTTTCTAACGGAGTGTTTTCAACTTCGTTCATCTTCGGTGCATTCTTTCTCGAAATGGCTTAACATTTTCAAGGTTCTTTGGTCTCACTCGTTTGTCAAAGAAGCAACTTAGTTTTACCTCTTCTCTTTCTCTTCCGTTTTTCCCTCCGGTGCCATTCTTGATCTCGGGACGAGATCCTTTCGTAGTGGTGGAGTGTTGTAACACCCCGGATGTAACTTTCCCAATTTGTACTCCAACTCTTGCGTTTCCGGCGTTAAGTTAATTTATTTTCTCGGGTTCGGGTCTTTGTCTCCGTGTGTTGTTATCGTTGTCATGCATCTCATATCATGTCATCATGTGCATTGCATTTGCATCCGTGTTCGTCTCATGCCTTCGAGCATTTTCCCCGTTGTCCGTTTTGCATTCCGGCGCTTCGTTCTCCTCCGGTGGTCATTTCTACCTTTCTTTCGTGTGTGGGGATTAATCATTTACGGATTGGACCGAGACTTTCCAAGCGGCCTTGGTTTACTACCGGTAGACCGCCTGTCAAGTTTCGTATCATTTGGACTTCGTTTGATACTCCAACGGTTAACCGAGGGACCGAAAAGGCCTCGTGTGTGTTGCAGCCCAACACCCCTCCAATTTGGCCCAAACCCACCTAACTCTGCTCCGTCATCTAGAGCATTCGATCACGATCGCGTGGCCGAAAACCGCACGTCATTTGGACTCTCCTAGCTCCCTCTATGCCTATAAATAGACCCCCACCGAAATTTCGGATCTCCTTCTCCCCCGAAACCCTAAAAATCCACCTTGCGCCCGCCGGACATGTCCGTTTCCGTTCGGACGCGCCGCGCCGCCGCCCCAATCCAATAACAAGCCGCCACCTGTCCCGTCGGGCCACCTCCGCCGCCAGCCCGCAAGGCCCAGGCCGGGCCCTCCCGCGCCGCCTCCCGGGCCGAGCCGCCCCGCGCGCCCGCCAGCCTCCTCCTTCGCCCGCGCCACCGCCTCTCTCTACAGCCGACGCCCGGAGCTAGCGCCGGCCACCGCACCATTGCCGGCGACCTCGCCGCCCCACCGGACCGCCGACCCCGCCGCCTCTTCCTCGCCGCCGCCTCGCGCGCCGTCGCAGGAGCTCGCCGGCGTCGCCCCCAAGCTCCGGCCCGGCCCCTCCCTCTTCCCCGGTGACGAACTCCAACGCTGGCCGATCATCCTCGTTATCCGCGCCGCCGTGCTATAGTGTTCGCGCCGGATCTGAGATCCGTGAACAGTAAACCCTAGAGGTTGTTTTTTTCTCTAAGTCACAGAATTCCTGATCCAAGTTTCCATGTTCATAGCTCCATAACTTTGCATCCGTAGCTCCGATTCATGCATATAGCATATCAAAATGTTCATCTCAGAGAGTACATCATTTCATTCCATTGCATCATTTTCATTTGAGTTCATCTTGATGCCCGAAATGCTGTTAGAAGAGGGCTACTTGAGTTAATTGTCAGATCTTCTACTCCGTTTAGCTTTTTGTCATTTTTGCCATGATTAATGTGTGCATGATATGCCCTGATGCTCTAAATGTGTTTTGTTAAGGGTTTTGTCATCTTTCCAGAGGTGCAACCCATGTATTTTTGTGATGTGTGTCGTGACTTGTGCAAGCTTGCAAAGTGGTGCACTTGCTAATTCTGTTTTCAGAGACTTAGCAATTTCACTAAGTCCTGGAGCTGTTTATCTCATGATGCCATATGTTAATGTTGTTTCCTAGTGATCCGTGCCCCTTTTGAGGATGGTCAGTAAGGATGTTTTGTTAATCTTGTAGTGCTCTATCCATCCATGTCTTTGTTTGCAATTATGGAGCACCCTAGCTTGAGTCAATCGAGCTCTACTTTTGCTACTTCGTGAATCTGGGCAGATTCTCAACTTGTTTGCAATTTTGCCGATGATGTTGTAGTTGATCCGTGCATGCTATGCTATTGTTCTTGCCATGTCTAGCTTGCATTTTGTGCCTTCTTGATGGGTGTATGCTTGTCTTGCCATGACTTGCACCGTAGTGAGTGCATCGAGCTCGTAAACATGCCTACTTGAGTTATATTTCAGCAGGTGTCAGTTTTTCACTAAGTCTAAAAACTGATTATGTTTTTGCTATGTTCACATGCTTGCAATTGTATTTTCTGATCCCTTTTGGATCAAGGTCACTAAGGGACTTTTGTTAAGCTCTTTGAGTCGCTCCATGACATGCTTTACTTTGCCATGTCCAGGTCCTGTAGCATATAGTTTTGTTGCTCCGAAGAGGGCTACCTGATCTGAAATTCCAGACAGTGTTAATCACTAAGTCTGAGATCTGTTTGTCATATGCATTTTTTCCATGCTCGTTTGAACCTGTTAATGGATGAATTGGCCGTTGCTCAGTGCTAGACTTTTGTTAAGCATCTTGAATGCATCCCTGCCATGTATTTTGTTGTCATGTTTGGGTGCTGTAGCATGTTCATCTCACTGCATTTAGATGGCTACTTGCTATAAATCGCATACCGGTGTCATTTTTGAATCGCTTGCCATTTCCAAACCGTAACTCCGATTCCAGTGTTCTTTATATCGTTTTCAATCGATTTCATCTCATCTTTCCAGTGGCAAACTTGGTTTTCCATGTTGAGGCCAGGATCATGCATTTCCTGTCATATCTTGCATTTCGCATCTCGCATCGCATACCATCTTTGCATTGCGTTCTTTGAGTTTGCACGTCGTTTATTGTATCCTTGTTGCTTGTTTGTCTTGTTTGGGTAGAGCTGGGAGACGAGTTCACTAACGAGGAGCCCGTTGAGTTTGCTTTCGAGGATCCAGTCAACTCTGACAACTGTGCAGGCAAGATGTTCATACCCTCAAAATCACTAATATCTTTGCTATGCTAGTTTGCTCGCTCTTTTGCTATGCCATTGCTACGATGCCTACCACTTGTTTTCAAGCCTCCCATATTGCCATGTCAAACCTCTAACCCACCTTGTCCTAGCAAACCGTTGATTGGCTATGTTACCGCTTTGCTCAGCCCCTCTTATAGCGTTGCTAGTTGCAGGTGAAGATTGGAGGCCGTTCCTTGTTGGAACATTTATTTACTTGTTGGGATATCATTATATTGCCATGTTATCTTAATGCATCTATATACTTGGTAAAGGGTGGAAGGCTCGGCCTCTTGCCTAGTGTTTTGTTCCATTCTTGCCGCCCTAGTTTCCGTCATATCGGTGTTATGTTCCCGGATTTTGCGTTCCTTACGCGGTTGGGTTATAATGGGAACCCCTTGATAGTTCGCCTTGATTAAAGCTTTTCCAACAATTCCCAACCTTGGTTTTACCATTTGCCACCTAGCCTTTTCTTTCCCTTGGGTTCTGCAGACTCAAGGGTCATCTTATTTTAACCCCCCCCGGGCCAGTGCTCCTCTGAGTGTTGGTCCAACCGAGCGATGCCCGGGGCTACCAGGGGCAACTCTGGATTGGCCTACCCGACGTCTTGCTCATCTGAGTGTGCCCTGAGAACGAGATATGTGTAGCTCCTATCGGGATTTGTCAGCACATTCGGGCGGTGTTGCTAGTCTTGTTTTAACTTGTCGAAGTGTCTTGAGTAACCGAGATACCGAGTCTGATCGGAACATCTTGGGAGGAGGTCTATTCCTTCATTGACCGTGAGAGCTTGTCATGGGCTAAGTTGGGACTCCCCTGCAGGGATTTGAACTTTCGAAAGCCGTGCCCGTGGTTATGGGCAGATGGGAATTTGTTAACGTCCGGTTGTAGATAACTTGAACCTTAATTAATTGAAATGAATCAACTAAGAGTGTTACCGTGATGGCCTCTTCTCGGCGGAGTCCGGGAAGTGGACACGGTGTTGGAGTAATGTTTACGCAGGTGGTTCTCTAGTTTCTCGCTCGTGCTTTGCCTCCTCTTCTCGCTCTCTTTTGCGTATAAGTTAGCCACCATACTTGCTAGTCACTTGTTGCAGCTCCACATATTTACCTTGCCTTACCTATAAGCTTAAATAGTCTTGATCGCGAGGGTGTGAGATTGCTGAGTCCCTGTGGCTCACAGATTACTATTACACCAGATGCAGGGCCTGATGATTCCGCTCCAGGAGACGCGTATGAGCTCAAGTGGGAGTTCGACGAAGGCTCTCAACGCTACTATGTTTCCTTTCCCGATGATCAGTAGTGGTGCCCAGTTGGGGGTGATTGGGACCGTGTCGCATGTTGGGTTCTCTTTTATTTTGGCACCGTAGTCGGGCCATGAGTGTTTGGATGATGTAATGTTATTTATGTACTTGATTGACGTGGCGAGTGTAAGCCAACTATGTTATCTCCCCTTTATGATTTATATTACATGGGATGTTGTGAAGATTGCCTAACTTGTGACATATGCCCTCAATGCGATTATGCCTCTAAGTCGTGCCTTGACACGTGGGAGATATAGTCGCATTGAGGGTGTTACAAGTTGGTATCAGAGCCATCCCCGACCTTAGGAGCCCCATTGCTTGATCATTTTTAGCGGCCGAGTTGTGTCTAGAAAAATGTTTTGAGTCTTTTAGGAATTATATATCAGAGAGATTATGAATTCTTTTTACTTCCCAGTCTCCTCATCGCTCTGGTAAGGCATCCTGACATAGAGTTTTGACTCTTCTCTTCTCAAATTTCACAAAAAAAAATTTAGGATCACGCGGGTATCTTGGAATCGTTCCGATGGTTTTATGATGAGAACATTGTCTTGGTGCCTCCTGTCAGGGGTTTAGTGGAAGTGTCCTGGGGAATTGAGCTCTGAGGTGTTGTCATCATAATTTTATCGTTGCAGTTCTGGAATACCTGAGTTTAGTACGCCGACATCGAAAATCTCTTTTATGCAGTTCATTGGTGAGATAACCTCGACGCCACCCAGTACTGGGGCGGGAGTTCGGGAGTATTGCCATAGCTTGTATAACGGATGCTTTTCGAAGGTTGAGGTAGATGATTTCCGAAGGTTTCTTGGTTATGTGTTGAAGGATGGATATAGCTGGATGTAGGATTTGCTAGTTTTGGGTGAGATATTATGCTTCCCCTGTATCCCCAACACCTGATTGCATAACCGGAAAGGTTCGGGAGTTTCATAGGTGGGAATTCAAGTAGCTCTTAGGATATCTTTCCGACAGATGTACGATATGAAATTGGGGTTCGACGTCTAGTGGTCCGCCTATTCACGGTCGATTTTATAGTGGTCTCATTATGTCTTAAAGAGTCCTTGGCTATGCCGACTCGGGGACGCTTCGTATGTCATGTGCACTGCCTTGTACATGATGGTGCTGTACGATCGAGCCCGTGTAGGCCCCACCACGAAAACTTCGGACGAAATCTCTATCATATGTTTGTTCCGGCTTATTCTGCAAGCCAACCCTTTGCTTTTGTTTGGAGTTGTGGTATTCGAGTTGCTTCAATGTCAAGTGTTGATTCCATACCTTCCCCCAATGGTGTTCTCATACTCCGATGTGGATACCAATCCTTCATGATAATCGAGAATGTCATGTCAATCTTTTTAACCGGTGTGCTTCTCTTCTAGTGGATCCGACCATTTCAACTTCCGCAAGATCAATTATCAGCTCTTCTAAACGGTGTTTGTTTCATCCGTCTCCAAGTTGCTTTTGTTTTCCCTCCCACCCACCCCTTTTCTTCAACGATTAAGATTTCTTATACAAGTATCCTTTTATTGATGGGAAATCTCTCCATTCTTTTCCGTCAATGCTTTCATCCGGTGATTCTCATGAAGATTCTAACGAAGCTTCAAGTTCGTCTCTCATCACTCGTTTTTTCTCCGGTGGAACCAATTCAAGCTTTCGGTGTTTGATCATATGCTATTCCCTTATTTCAAATGCCTTCTCATGCCGGTGCACTTTATATTCAGTCATTTTCTCGCTATTCAATTGTTCCGGAGTGCTCAAGATATCTCGAAGATTCGTGTTTCCACTCTGCATTTGTTCAAGCTCTTTCGAGATTTGTATCTCATTCAAGTCATTTAATTCAACCGGTGCAATCTCTCTCTTTAAATCTTTTTCAACGGTGTTTCTCTTGAGTGGGCCCTAACCCACAGGTCTCTCCCCAGGATCTTACCTGACTCTTCTTATTTTCTCGGAGCTATACTAAATTCTTTTCGAAGTTTGACGTAAGAATGATTTATCATCAGTCAAATGTCTTCTCAAGATCTGTCAAAATCTTTTCATCGTTGGCTCAACCTCTTCGTTTTGATTCTTCCGGAGTGTCTAAATAATTCATGGTGGTGTTTCTCATCATCATTCTCAGATTTTGAAGACCGAAGAAGAGTTTTTCCTCCATATCTTGCTTCATTCTCTTCAAGATTCGTGCCTCTAGTTTGTTGCCATCCTCTCATAATTATTTTCGATCATGAGAATTCTTTTCACCCATCCGGAGTAATTCAAGAGTCTTCTCAGTTTGTTTATCCGGAGCCCATCATCTAAGGTTTATTCATTCTCAGCTTTCAGCTATCATTCTCCAAATTTTACCGGTGCCTCATTCAAGTGATCTCTAATCAGTTCTTGATCCTTTTGTTCTCTTGTCTCTAAATTCTCTGAAGCATCTTCTTTCATTTGTTAATTCTTCCCGGTGTTTCTTTATGTTTTATTCGTTCTTTTTCAATTCTTACGGTGGTTCGTTCAAGAGTTTTTTCTTCCTTCGTGTATCATATCCCCTCATGTATCATATCTATGCATTCGTGCTTTTCAAATTCTACCGGTGGTTCCTCGAAGACCTTCTCAAGTTTATGTTATATCTCTCTTAATCCTTGCTACGAGAATAAGTAGTGTGCCAAATCCGCTGCTTGTCATCAATTTAAATTGGTGAAGGATAAGCATAATGTAATTCTTATTCTTGTTTCATCCAAGAGTTTAATTCCTTATTCCGGAGGCTTGTCAAATTCTCAGTTTCATTTGTTTCATCTTCTCTTTTTCCCGGAGTTCCAACCTTTTCAATTACATCTCCACGGAGATTCATTTAAATCATTGCAAGGCTTCAACCTTATTCTTTCAATCATCCATTTCGTTTGATCATTCTTTTTTTACCGGAGTTTTCACGAAGGCTCGATGTGGTGAGTCATCAAGGATTTAATTCCTTCTCGAAGTGTTCATCGAGATTCTTTTCTAAGGATCTCAAGCATTCTTCATATTGCAATCCGAAGTGCAATTCTTTCTTCCGTATCATTGGAGATGGTATTGTGTCATTCTTGATAATCTGAGTTCATGTTTCATGATTCGAATGTTGTTAAGAATGAGATATTTAAATCCATCAACCTCTTCATTGGAATTATCTTGGGTTATATTTCACCTAAAACTTTCCCTAAGGATTGTTGCTATCACTACAGGAATCAGCTATTTTGCCGTCTGCCACGGCGGACGGCAAAGGCATGTACGGCAGACGGCAAAGGCCTTTACCGTCAGCCGCGGATGGCAAAAGGCTCCGGCAAAGTAGGCTACGGTAAACAGCTACTTTGCCGTCTGCTTCCTGGCGGCTGACGGCAAAGGCCCTTTGCCGTCTGCGGCGGACGGCAAAGAGAGCGGACGACAATAATTGCGCTGTCAGTCCATTAAGTGGCTAACGGCAGGCCTTTGTCGTCCGCCGCTGACGGCAAAATTTCTAGTGTCTTTGCCGTCCGCCGTATGATGTCATCTACACGTCACTACATGGCAGGTTCTTTGCCGTCTGCCACTGATGGCAAAGTCTTTGCCGTCTGCCACTGTAGGCAAACTGGCCAAATGGTTCAGCTCCCAGGAAGCACAGCTGGATGCCACGTGTCTTCTTCGCCGTCCGCGGCAGACGGCAAAGAGCCCGTTGCCGTCGGTGGCAAATGGCAAAGAGCCTGCATATTGGCTCTTTTATCTGTTTTTTATTAAATCCAACAATTTTCATCACAAATATATATGACATATATAGATATATTTCAAAAGGCCATTACAGAGCAAACATATAAGATATCCAACACATAACTTCATCATCCAACCATATATATTACATGCATAGTTCCATCATACATAACAAGTTCAACATAGAGGCATCCAACCATATATATTACAATAGTTTCATCCAACGATACATGCATAGTTCAACGATACAAAAGAAACAGAGAAAGGGATAAGGAGCACTCCATCTATGCAAGCTTTCGTCAAGTGAATGAAATCTGCAAAATGAAAAATAAGAAAGTTAGAACAAGAAGAGTAGAACAAGAAGAAGAGTAGAACAAGAAGAGTAGAACAAGAAGAAGACTAGAACAAGAAGAGTATGTCATTTATGAGCTAACTTACGTGAAATGGATCATATATGAGCTAACTAAGTTGAAATGGGTCGTTTATGAGCTAGCTAAGGTGAAATGGATCATTTATGAGCTAACTTAGTTGAAATGGGTCGTTTATGAGCTAACTAAGGTCAAATGGATCGTTTTTGAGGTAACTAAGGTGAAATGGATCGTTTTTTAGCTAACTTAGGTGAAATGGATCATTTATGAGCTAACTTAGTTGAAATGGATCGTTTTTGAGCTAACTTAGGTGAAATGGATCATTTATGAGCTAATTTAGTTGAAATGGATCTTTTTGAGCTAACTTAGGTGAAATGGATCATTTAAGAGCTAATTTAGGTGAAATGGATCGTTTTTTAGCTAACTTGGTGAAATGGATCGTTTATGAGCTAAATTAATTGAAATGGATCGTTTATGAGATAACCTAGGTAAGATGGGTCATTTTGGAGTTAACCTAGGTGAAATGGGTCATTTTAAAGCTAACGTAGGTAAAATGGATCATTTAGGAGCTAATCTAGGTAAAATGGGTCATTTTTGAGCTAACTTGGATGAACTGGATCATTTATAAGCTAACCTAGGTAAAATGGGTCATTTTAGAGCTAACTTAGGTAAAATGGATCGTCTATGAGCTAACTAAGCTAATTATGCAATTTTTGACATAAGTAAGCTAAGTACAGATCCTTTTAGAGCTAACTTAGGTAAAATGGATGGTTTTGGAGGTCAGTAAGCTTATTAAGTCATTTTGGAGGAGAAGAAGCTAAGTCTAGGTCATTATGGTAAGCATTGGAGGAAATAAAGGTAAGTCTAGGTCTTTATGCATGTGTTAAGCAAAACACTAGATAAACTTACCAAGATACAGGAGGTGTAGGAGCGGGGTGGCTCGTGTCGGTAGCTGGAGAAGGATCGTGCGATGCTTGTCTGGAGTTACGCTGCACCAAAGATCATTTCCAATGTCTTGTTAGCATGATGACACTCAAATGTTAAGACTAGCAAGTAATGTCCATTCAAATAAAACTCACCGTGGTCCCAGGAGCAATCACTGGCATCGGCGGAGCGGTCTGACCTGTCTTCTCGCACACAGACTGCACATTTGGTTTTGACGACTCAGTCATACTAGTTAGTAATGAGACAAACACTACATGAATGTTTTGGCTAATCTGCAAAAGAAACTTACCACAAGGAGCTCGAGCATGGCCCTTGCCTGCATGTCATTCCGTGCCCTCTCCTCCTCCATCATCTTTGTCGTCCTCTCCTCCAACTCCCGCTGCCTCTCCGCCGCCTCCGCCAGAAGTTTCTCCGTTCTATCTCTCTCACTCTGTATAGCAGCCTGCAACACCACTCACATGACCATTTGTAATCATTGATGGAAGCGCACACAATGTAATGGAGAAAGATAACTGAGTACGTATCACTAAATAAGGCACATCCTTTCTCACAGGCATGTATCTTCTCATAGGGCATCTTCAGTGCACGGAGGATTTTGTCCGACTGGTACAGGTTTGCAGGCATTACATGGCCTTTGGGTAGAAAGCGTCCAAATACTGTCATAATTGCGTCATAGCATTCTTTGCCCAAGTTGAACTGAGCCTTCAGAGCCATTACTTGTGAGATGGCATCCGACTGACAAAGCTCAGTGTGCTCGTGGAGCGGACGTTTCGAAGACTCCAACATTTCATTGAAGGCCTTTGCAGATTCCTCCATCTCCTCGTCCGAATCCCGAGCATCATCATAGCCTTGCACCATGTTTTCCATCCCGGTACCATGCTCGTCGGTGCGACGACGATCCACCTCAGCTCGGTCACGTTGGGCAGACTCACCATGAAATGTCCACACCGTATAATCGGGCGTAAAACCACTCTTCTGCAGGTGTTTGCCCATTTCAGCCTCTGTCTTCTTTTCCCAATTGCCGCACCGGAAACAGGGGCACCAGGTTTTCTTTTGGCCATTTGCAAATGCGGCTTGCACAAACCCCTTAGTTTTTGTGAACCATTCAGCGCTTCATTTGTTCTGACCAGTGTGACCGGTATACATCCACGCACGGTCACTCATCTTGACTTTCAGAGCTACTGGGCACACAACAATTATATATGTAATTCACCATGTATATATTCATCAGTTGATCTACTTTGTCAATTTTATTACGTCCATGCAACCTACACTCTAATAGGTAATGATAGGTCCTAATCCCACCCGTGTATGTGTAGATTGGGTTCATTTTCCCATGCAATGCTCCGGATCCGACGCAAAATTTCGGCAGCACCTCCCCGCTGTTCTCCTGATACACGTCTCTGCAATAAACAGAGAGGATGTGTACCCGGAGAACAACAGGGGAGGCATTGACGAAATATATGCGTCGGATCCGGAGCAAAGCATATGGGAAAACGAACCCAATCTACACATACTCGGGCTGTCCATGGATAGCGTTGGACAATTCGAAAGAATCAAGGTTATAAATATGCAAATGCATGCATATTTATAACTATGACGCTTTCGAACGAGAGACACATATTGGTTACGCATACTGATGATTCAAGACACATATATAGCTAGCTATCAAGTTTCATCAGAATAGATCAAATAATTAATGGGGGAGGAGGACTTGTCATTTGTGCTCACCCACGAACGAAGGGGCAGAGCTCTTCAAACGCACGGCGAGGTCGTCGAACACCAAACCTCGCAGCGATGAAATAACTGCACATTTAAAACTACACGATCAACACAATTATATATGGTGTTTTTCATAAAAAAATCGAAAAATATATGACCTAACTAATAATTCACAAATATATGACCCCGTCGGCCTCTGGAAGGCCAAAGAACACCTTTTCGGGAGGTCTCGGTGGTCGGGGTGTCCTGTCGGTGTCGGGGTGCCGTGTCGGGGTCGGGGTCTCGGGGTCGGGGTGTCGGGTCGGGGTGCCGGGTCGGGGTCGGGGTGCCGTGTCGGTGTCGGGGTCAGGGTGTCGGGTCAGGCTCGGGGTCGGGGTGTCGGGGTCGGGGTCGGGGTCTCGGGGTCGGGGTGTCGGGTCGGGGTCGGGGTGCCGTGTCGGTGTCGGGGTCGGGGTGTCGGGTCAGGCCCGGGGTCGGGGTCTCGGGGTCGGGGTGTCGGGTTGGGTGCCGGGTCGGGGTCGGGGTCTCGGGGTCGGGGTGTCGGGTCAGGCTCGGGGTCGGGGTCTCGGGGTCGGGGTGTCTGGTCGGGGTGCCGGGTCGGGGTAAGGGTGGGTGTGGTGTCAGGGTGTCGGTGTCGGGGTGTCATGTCGGTGTCGGGGTCGGGGTATCGGGGTCGGGGTATCGGGTCGGGGTGCCGGGTCGGGGTCGGGGTGCCGTGTCGGTGTCGGGGTCGGGGTGTCGGGGTCGGGGTCGGGGTGTCGGGGTCGGGGTCGGGGTGTCGGGGTCGGGGTCTAGGGGTCGGGGTGTCATGTCGGGGTGCCGGGTCAGGGTCGGGGTGCCGTGTCGGGTCGGGGTTTTTTCCTCTTTTTTCCTTTTCTTCTTCTTCCTATTCTTCCTTTTCTTCCTTTTTTCCTTCTTCTTCTTCTTCTTCTTCTTCTTCTTCTCCTTCCTCCTTTCCTTTTTCCTCTTCTTCTTCTTCTCCTCCTCTCCTCTTTTTTCTTCTTCTTCTTCCTCTTCTTCTTTTTTCTTCTCCTCCTCCTCTTCTTCTTCCTTTCCTTTTTCCTCTTCCTCTTCTTCTTCTCCTCCTCTCCTCTTTTTCTCTTCTTCTTCTTTCCTCAAACTAAACTAAACCTAAAACAAAACCTAAACCTAAAACTAAAACTAAAACTAAATCTAAACTAAACATAAACCTAAAACTAATAAAACAGAAAAAAGGAAAAAACTAAATCTAAACCTAAAACTAAACTAAAACTAAACCTAAAACTAAAACTAAATCTAAACTAAAACTAAAAAGGAAAAAAATAGAAAAAAACAGAAAAAAGGAGGGGGGCTCACCTGGGGCAGGGCCGGTGGAGGAGGGGGGCGGGGCGGTGGAGGAGGCCCTCGGTGGAGGAGCTGGCCGGGGCGCGGGGGCGGCCTGGGGCGGCGGGGGGCCGGGCCCGGGGCGGGGGGCGCGGGGCGGCGGGGGGCCGGGGCACGGGGGGCCGGGGCGGCGGGGGGCCGGGGCGGGGGGGGGGGGCGACGGGGCGGTGGGTCGGCGGGGGCGACAGGTGGTGGGGCGACGGCGCCGGGCGGCAGTGGCGACGGGGCGGGGGGCCGGTGGGGCGGCAGGTGGTGGGGCGACCGGGCGGCGGCGAGTGGTGGGGGGGTGGGAAGTGGTGGCGGGGCGCGTCGGCGAGGAGAGAACAGAGAGTAACGGGCGGGGGGGTACGGGCCGTTAGGTAGTGTCCTCTTTGCCGTCCGCCCTTTTGCCTCTTTGCCGTCTGCTGGCAGACGGCAAAGAGGTGGGCCGTTAAGCTTTTTTCCAAACGGGCAGGGGGTGGGGGCCACCTCTCTCTTTGCCGTCTGCAAGCGGACGACAAAGATTCTTTGCCGTCTGCTGGCAGACGGCAAAGAGCTCGCGGACGGCAAAGAGCTTCTTTGCCGTCTGCCATTTCTTTGCCGTCTGCTTTTGGGTAGCTGATGGCAAAGAGCTTCTTTGCCGTCAGCTAGCAGACGGCAAAGAGCTGGCAGATGGCAAATTAGCTGATTCCAGTAGTGTATCTATGGTGCTTATAAAGGACCCAGGTTCTTCTTTATCCTCCCGGTGGAAATATTTTTCTCGTCTCCTTGTTCTTATCAATCCAATTCTTTTCCCATGAGTGGCAAGTTGTCACCTCATATTTTGAGCTGTATTCCATAAGACCATATCAAGCTTATCTTTTCGTTGTTGTGTTTCCAACAACTCCGTTAGACCCTTCTCCTAAAGATGCCTTTTCAAACTCTTTTGTGGCAGAAGTTGGCTTTTCTTCTCCATTCTTTTATTTCAATGATCTATATTCTATTTCTCTCTTCCGGAGGCATTGCGACGTTGCTCTTTTCACCCATCATCTCGTTTTGTCAAAGATCATGTTCTTTTCATGCCTATCCATTTAACCAGAGTATTGTACCCCTTTGCTCAAATCCTTTTCATCCTATCAAGTCTTGTATCTCTTTTCAACCGGAGTGCTATAAGAAATTGTTCCTCCTTGTTCCTCTTTTCTAACGGAGTGTTTTCAACTTCGTTCATCTTCGGTGCATTCTTTCTCGAAATGGCTTAACCTTTTCAAGGTTCTTTGGTCTCACTCGTTTGTCAAAGAAGTAAATTAGTTTTACCTCTTCTCTTTCTCTTCCGTTTTTCCCTCTGGTGCCATTCTAGATCTCGGGACGAGATCGTTTCGTAGTGGTGGAGTGTTGTAACACCCTGGATGTAACTTTCCAAATTTGTACTCCAGCTCTTGCCGTTTCCGGCATTAAGTTAATTTATTTTCTCGGGTTCGGGTCTTTGTCTTCGTGTGTTGTTATCGTTGTCATGCATCTCATATCATGTCATCATGTCCATTGCATTTGCATACGTGTTCGTCTCATGCCTTCGAGCATTTTCCCCGTTGTCCGTTTTGCATTCCGGCGCTTCGTTCTCCTCCGGTGGTCATTTCTACCTTTCTTTTGTGTGTGGGGATTAAACATTTCCGGATTGGACCGAGACTTGCCAAGAGGCCTTGGTTTACTACCGGTAGACCGCCTGTCAAGTTTCGTATCATTTGGACTTCGTTTGATACTCCAACGGTTAACCGAGGGACCGAAAAGGCCTCGTGTGTGTTGCAGCCCAACACCCCTCCAATTTGGCCCAAAACCCACCTAACTCTGCTCCATCATCTAGAGCGTTCGATCACGATCGCGTGGCCGAAAACCGCACCTCATTTGGACTCTCCTAGCTCCCTCTATGCCTATAAATAGACCCCCCTGAAATTTCGGATCTCCTTCTCCCCCGAAACCCTAAAAATCCACCTCGCGCCCGCCGGACATGTCCGTTTCCGGTCGGACGCGCCGCGCCGCCGCCCCAATCCAATAGGAAGCCGCCACCTGTCCCGTCGGGCCACCTCCGCCGCCAGCCCGCAAGGCCCAGGCCGGGAGACGAGTTTGCTAACGAGGAGCCCGTTCAGTTTGCTTTCGAGGATCCAGTCAACTCTGACAACTGTGCAGGTAAGATGATCATACCCTCGAAATCACTACTATCTTTGCTATGCTAGTTTGCTCGCTCTTTTTCTATGCCATTGCTACGATGCCTACCACTTGTTTTCAAGCCTCCCATATTGCCATGTCAAACCTCTAACCCACCTTGTCCTAGCAAACCGTTGATTGGCTATGTTACCACTTTGCTCAGTCCCTCTTATAGCGTTGCTAGTTGCAGGTGAAGATTGGAGGCCGTTCCTTGTTGGAACATTTATTTACTTGTTGGGATATCATTATATTGCCATGTTATCTTAATGCATCTATATACTTGGTAAAGGGTGGAAGGCTCGGCCTCTCGCCTAGTGTTTTGTTCCATTCTTGCCGCCCTAGTTTCCGTCATATCGGTGTTATGTTCCTGGATTTTGCGTTCCTTACGCGGTTGGGTTATAATGGGAACCCCTTGATAGTTTGCCTTGATTAAAGCTTTTCCAGCAATGCCCAACCTTGGTTTTACCATTTGCCACCTAGCCTTTTCTTTCCCTTGGGTTCTGCAGACTCAAGGGTCATTTTATTTTAACCCCCCGGGCCAATGCTCCTCTGAGTGTTGGTCCAACCGAGCGATGTCCGGGGCTACCAGGGGCAACTCTGGGCTGGCCTACCCGATGTCTTGCTCATCTGAGTGTGCCCTGAGAATGAGATATGTGCAGCTCCTATCGGGATTTGTCGGCACATTCGGGCGGTGTTGCTGGTCTTGTTTTAACCTGTCGAAGTGTCTTGAGTAACCGAGATACCGAGTCTGATCGGAACATCTTGGGAGGAGGTCTATTCCTTCATTGACCGTGAGAGCTTGTCATGGGCTAAGTTGGGACTCCCCTGCAGGGATTTGAACTTTCGAAAGCCGTGCCCGCGGTTATGGGCAGATGGGAATTTGTTAATGTCTGGTTGTAGATAACTTGAACCTTAATTAATTAAAATGAATCAACTGAGTGTGTTACCGTGATGGCCTCTTCTCGGCGGAGTCCGGGAAGTGGACACGGTGTTGGAGTAATGTTTACGCAGGTGGTTCTCTAGTTTCTCGCTCGCGCTTTGCCTCCTCTTCTCGCTCTCTTTTGCATATAAGTTAGCCACCATACTTGCTAGTCACTTGTTGCAGCTCCACATATTTACCTTGCCTTACCTATAAGCTTAAATAGTCTTGATCGCGAGGGTGTGAGATTGCTGAGTCCCTGTGGCTCACAGATTACTATTACACCAGATGCAGGGCCTGATGATTCCACTCCAGGAGACGCGTATGAGCTCAAGTGGGAGTTCGACAAAGACTCTCAACGTTACTATGTTTCCTTTCCCGATGTTCAGTAGTGGTGCCTAGTTGGGGGTGATTGGGACCGTGTCGCATGTTGGGTTCTCTTTTATTTTGGCACCGTAGTCGGGCCATGAGTGTTTGGATGATGTAATGTTATTTATGTACTTGATTGACGTGGCGAGTGTAAGCCAACTATGTTATCTCCCCTTTATGATTTATATTACATGGGATGTTGTGAAGATTGCCTAACTTGCGACATATGCCCTCAATGCGATTATGCCTCTAAGTCGTGCCTCGACACGTGGGAGATATAGTCGCATCGAGGGTGTTACAACCACCATCGTAGGTGCTTGCTCTAACTTCGCAGTGTGATATGTGGTTGCATGTTGCATACGGTGTCTAGCTTGTAATGGTTCTAATTAGGGTAAATTGCATCTGCTTAGTTTAGACATTATACCTGTGAATATGACATGCCTTCCTATTTTTGGTACACACTACATTTATGTGCTAACCATGTTCTTACCTGAAACTACCTCTCTTCCATATCCTGCATCAATCACTTACGACGAGACACCTTTATTCGTTGCATATTGCATATTATTTCTAGCCTGTTGCTATGTATTGCTTCTAATTTGGTAAAGTACATTTGTTAGACCACCCTTTTAATTTGGTAGAGTGATATTGGTTTATCTTTCATATGGTTTCTAGCTTGCATTGCTTCTAACTAGTTCAAACACCTTGTTTTACACTTTATACATCATACATGTCAATATGTCATGCCGTCCTGTTTTTTCATACATATTCCATCCACCTATCATGCGGCTGTCTCACATGAAAGTAGTGTTCATCAGTTTCATCCATCAATGAGTTCTGAAGAGCAAATTTTATTCCTTTTTCTTGTGGGTTTGACTTGACAAGGCAAAATCAAAAAAGAGGAAGGAAAAGAGTAAGGAAGGCGATGATGGTGGTCCTCTGCAGCAACGTAAACGGAGCATCTGTATGGATTCTCCTTGTACTGCTAGTGCATTACAAGTTCCAAGAGTCCGCTCCCCTACTCCACCATCCAAGGTGCTTGCTCTAACTTGGCAATGTTATATCTGGTTGCATGTTGCATATGGTGTCTAGCTTGTATTGCTCCTAATTAGTGTAAACTGCATCTTCTTAGCTTACACATGATACGTGTGAATATGACATGCTTTCCTATTTTTGGTACATACTATATCTGTTTATCACACAATGTTCTTACATG
The DNA here is from genome assembly GCF_056163025.1 of Triticum urartu. NCBI lineage: Eukaryota > Viridiplantae > Streptophyta > Magnoliopsida > Poales > Poaceae > Triticum > Triticum urartu. Next base: position 494,377,770 of record NC_141875.1, on the reverse strand, counting down.
AAACTACTCTTCTTGTGTATCCTGCGTTAGTCACATACGATGGGACACCTTTAAGTTGGCAGTGTGATATTGGTTTGCGTCTTGAATATGATTTATAGCATGTAGTGCTTCTAGTTTGATGAACGCCACCTATGACGAGAAAATTTTAACTTGGCAGAGTGATATTGATTGCACCTTCCATGTGGTGTCTAGCTTACAGTGCTTCTAATTTGTTGAAGTGCATTCTGCTTAGTTACCACATCATAGGTGTGAATATGTCAAGCCGTCCAGTTTTACATACATATTCCATCCTCGTATCATGACTTTGCCTTTCATCAGAGTAGTGTTCGTCAGTATCATGCATGAATGAGTTCTGAAGAGCAAATTTTATTCGTTTTTCTTGTCGCTTTGAACTCACAATGCAAAATGAATAAAGCGGAAGGAAATTGGTAAGGCATTGGATGATGGTGGTCCTTTCGAGCAACTGAAATGGAGGGTCTCTATAGATTCTACTCCGACATCCTCCCAACAAGATTCGCAAGACAATGCAAGGCTAGACATTCAACGTAGCTGCGTAGATGATGAGCACATCTCCCCTACTCCACCATCACAGGTGCTGTAACACCCCAAAAATTTTAACCATGATTTGTTTATTAAAATTTTGCCAAGAAAGTAAATTTTCATTTTTATGGATTTATCTTTTGATTTCAGAACCACTCTTTTCTTTGATATTGTGGACTTTTCACCCCAAGTGAAAACTTATCAAAAATATTGTTGGACTTGTTTACCCTCTCAAGAAAAACATTTCTTTTATCAATCGATTTATTTGCATAATTATTTTTCCCTGAGCTTTATTTATTTAAAAATGATTTTTCATAAGTTTTGTAGCCTCTTTTGCACTACAACCCTTTGATAAAATTAGTTATAAGTTTCAGCAAAATTTGGAGATGTCATGGGATGCTCCCACATCACTTTTATGCAAAAATTTCTTTTAGTCATTTGGAAATTTTGAGCTCTACCTCAAGTTTTCAAATCTGGATCAGTTTGTGGTTTGCACTGCAACCTATTTAAATATTTCTTTAAAGATTCCACCAAAATTAGGAGATGTTAGTAGTAATGTATAATTTAACTTTGTGCAAAGACCCATTGGGGTTCGTTGGAAAAATTGAGCAAATCATCCTCTTTTCCTCTCTGGTCCAGTCTGGTACTTTCTACTGCAACCAATTTTATCTTTCTCTTGTTGCCTTGGGATTTGTCCTGCTTGAAGTACACTCTACCAAACCATTAAGTCTAGGAGATTGGACCCATGGGAGTATCTTTGATCCATGCAATAATGCCCTTTATTTTCTGTCCAGATTTGGTTTTCTCAAAAACTTGCACTAACAAGTTTCTGGTTTTTCCGTAATAACCTTGCCACCCTCTTTATCATCTAAAGAGACTATGATCTCGAGTTTTTGGCCACCCCAAGAGATGCCAAGATGGTCATAGCATTCTGTCGAACACCTTGAGTTCATGAACAGAATTGGCATGAAACCTTGTTTGCATCTTGAACCTGCTTGCTTTGCCTAAACAACATGTCCCATGGTTCTACCTTAGTCTATAGCCCCACCCTCCTTAACCTCATGTGGATTAGAGCCCCCTGGTAGGCATTGGCATTGTGCCGAGCACCTCACGTGCGTGCTCTAGGCACGCCCAGAGCGCACGTTTTGCACACGCGCGCACCGAGCCGCCGTGTTCGCTTGCCTAGCGTTTGCTCACCTGCAGAGCCACACCCGTCCTCATCCACTCATCAGAGCCATCCAAGACACCCCCTGGCGCCCTACAGTGCCGCCGTTAGAGCCCCTTGGCGGCACGCCGGCGTCCGCAGCAGGCTCCTGCCATGGACAGCGCCGTCTAAGCCATAGCCGCGCGCCAGCTGCCCCTGGAACAGCCCGAGCTCATCCATTCGCTCCTCCAAGCTGCCTCCTGCATCTCCACGTCGTCTACGGCCACAGGAGCAGCACACCGTCGATATTATCCCCGGCCGCCACGGAACCGACCTAGTTGCGCTATAAATCGGGACCCCTAGCTCATCCAGATCCTCAGGTAGCCTCAAGCAATCTCCCTAGCGCTCCCACAGCCAGCAATTGACGGAGGGAGGATTTCTTCCTCGTCTCCGGCAGGTTCGGCCGCCGCCATGCTCCGGTTCAATTCGTCGCAAGCAGGACCTCCCTCGTCCATCCAGTGCTCCCATCCTCTTCCCCTTGACCTTGCGGAGCCACCCCACCCCTCAGCTCCGACCGGGAGCCACCGTAGCTCGAGAACCCAATCCTCCCGAAGCCACCGTCCGCCGCGGAGCTCGCTGTCGGCGACTCCCTTCGTCCCCGCCAGCCTTTTGACCACAGGAGGACCGCCCTGGACTAGCGGATCCCTCCCTGCCCTCGGAAGCCCGTGGGGAGCCGCCGTTCGTCGATGGCGATCATCGGAGCCCCGCCTCTGCTCGGCCAGAGGAGAAAGAAAACGCGGGCGACTGGTCAAACCTGACCAATGGGCCCAATGGACCCACTGGCAGTGACCCAGTGACGGCCCGCACTGTTTTAAGTGAAGACGTAAAACCCAGAGTACGTCTTCTCTGCCTCGAAAACGTATTACTCCTTGAACCGTTTTCTTTTTCTGTTTTATTTAAAAACAGAGTTTTGACTAAACTTTGACTGGCTATAACTTTTTAAATATATGTCCAATTGATTTGATTCTTTTTCTGTTGTTTCTCAAATTTTGTCTAGGTTATTTTCATATTTATTTGAAAATTTTCCAAGCAACTTTTTTGTACTGTTTTGAAACTATGTGTTAATTTGAATTTTTCTTAAATAGGATTTTGAAGAGGGAAGCAACTTTCAAAAGTGCAGCCCACTTGCATACTATTTAAGGCAAGCATTCTGATCCCAGGCATAATATTGTTGTGTGTTGTATGATATGATTACAACACCATCGGGATACGAAATATTCATTATTTTATGAGATGATATGATCATACTCATGAGTGAATATTGATGATTCCTTGCTGTTGGGATTTTGATATGCTTCTGATAGTCACCACCCTCATATGCCTTTCATGTGTACCGGAAGGAATCCAGGAAAGTCTCTATCTTGGGTAGACACGAGCTTGTCTCTAATCCTTCGTCGAGACGGTTATGTCCGGTAGGGCAGAGGGAGGTATGATGAGAGGTGATTCTGTCTGATTGGTGTGAAATATATTCCTGAGTCGACCATAGATCGAGTAGGTTCCAGTAACCCTCATACTTGTTTCGTACTACCACCTGTCCCTGCCATAGGTAGGGTACGGTTTAGTCTGTTGTCAACACCTTCCTAGCACACACCGTACAGGGAGGCCATGGTGGAAGATACCGGCTGCATCCGGTAGGCATGCCACCTGGTCCGGGGGCATGGGTGTTTCGGTTGGAGCTGAAGGGGTAGCTCCCCTAGTTTGCGAGTCTTATAAATTTTGTGATCCCATGCTAGTCGAGGTTGTAGCCTCCCCACTTAGAGTTTTGCTTAACGGGTGTCGTGGGTGATTCCAGACACCGGTAAGTTAGGCTGGTGTCTGCAGTCAGGTGTGTTTTCAATTAAAAGACCGTAGACGGAATTAATCCCGATGGACTAAAGGAATCCATTGCTCGTGGGTAAAGAGTACACCCTCTCCAGCGATTATATCTATTCGAATAGCTGTGTCCATGGTTAAGGACTACAGTTTGGGATGGGTCAGGTGTCGGTCTTCAGAGGAAAAATGGCTAAACCAAAACATGGATCATGACATGTGACTCATGATGATTATGATTACTATTATTATGGACTAACCATTTACATTATTTGAATTATTGAGTATCCCTGGGACGGTTCTACCTCCTGGATATTCACTGTGATTATTCTCATATAAGCCCTTTATGTGGTGTCGCGGAGACGCCCGACTGTGGCATGCTTGTCATTCAGATTACTTTATAAGTCCTTTATGTGGTGCCGCTGAGACGCCCGACTGTGGCATGCTTGCTATTCATTTATTTTATAAGCCCTTTATGTTGTGTCGCTGAGACGCCCGACTGTGGCATGCTTGTTATTCATTTACTTTATAAGCCCTTTATGTGTTGTTGCTGAGACGCTCGACTGTGGCATGTTTACTACTTATTTCCTTTATAAGCCCTTTATGTGGTGTCGCTCAGACGCCCGACTGAGGCATGCCTTATAATATTATCCTTTCGAGGCGTCGCTTCAGAGACCCGATCGGTGCATTCTAATTCTACTCTCTGGTTACATATTCATATTTGACATGAATAACCTGCTTGCATGCATCATGGATGTTTATTTTGTAATGGGCGTGTGATCATACAATATTTCAGAGCATGATTATCATTTGTTATATTATACCTGTGTTCATAATGTTTGCGAGTACATTCAAAAGTACTCACTGGCTTGTCCCTGGCTATTGTCTTGGCCAGATTTCTTGCGTGGATAGGAGCGTCGCGATGACAACCCCGGAACCTACGCAATGGTGAGAGCAGCCTCGTGAAGATAGGAGTTATCCAGGTCAGCTGTTCCTATGGGAAATGGAGTCCCATAGACGCTGATGTACCGCAAACCGCTTCCGCCATCAACCACTAGAAACCATTTGTTGTTCTCATAGGCCAGAATGGTCTTGTACTACACGTTTTGTATTTTTGCTTGGAGTTTTTGTATCAAGTTGGTGTCTCATCAGCTAACAGTAATCCTAGGGCTGGTGAGCACAAGGGCCATTTTCTAGAAAACTAATATCCTAAAAATCTGGTCCTGACAACCTTGGTATCAGAGCCAGGCTGACCATTGGCTAATCCTATCTTAGCCAGGTCGAAAAACCTAGGTTAACCAACCCACCAGACCTTAACCTAACCCCGGCCAAGCTTCTCGTGTAAGATAGCCACACAGTGACCCCGACACCTTTTGGCAGTCCGTGCCCAACCTATCAGCCTAGCATGTAGATCACGCGCCAGTGACCGACACCTAAAATGTCTCATTCACAAGCGTGCGAAGGAAGAATCCGTCCCCTTTTTCTATAAAAAGGGCACGCTAGCCTCAACCCAACACAGCACAGCCTCTACCCCAAACCGAGCTAAATGCTCGGACCCGTTGTTCACAATGAGACCACAGCAACTAACCTTGGAGGTTTTGTGACCGTGCTAGCAAACCTCACCCGCCGTGCCTTTGAATTAGAAGAGCCCCCAGAATATGTTGTGTACCAAGGACCCATGAGCGGTGAGAGCCGTCAATTCTGGGCCACTATGCACGTCTATGGTAGGGGTCTATCACCAGAACGCCCCTATAGGTTCACCGGAAGGACAACTTCCTTTGAGCCACAAGCCATCCAACTAGCTGCTCGAGAGGGTATAGTTCAACTCCAGCACTTGTCACCCAGAGTTAACTGTAGCTCGTTCTACTACTACCCCAGCCATGACGGGTATGGTAGGCCACCCCAGGTTGCCAACGGAGATCACGAGACGGATCCTGCATTGTTGCATATGGTGCGCTATGTAAGTGCACTAGAGGAACTGTTCGATCAAATCACCCTTGATCTGATCGCAGCCCGTGGAGAACTGATTCGCCGAGCCCTGGCAAGAAGAGAAGATGAACCTGATGCCGACAACCCAGTCATGCTGTTCGGACAACCAATCGAATCCTTGAGGTCTGCTCCAGCCATCGACCAAAATACTTTGCTGTCCCTAGAAGTGCTTCGTCGCCTTTTGGGAACACGCTCCAACGGGATCGTGGCCAACAACCCCCGTGATGGTCATCATCGCTACCACGACCCTGCAGCTCCACAACCCCCTCCAGCTAACCCCGACGGTGAAGCCCTTGGATAAGCCTCGGCGTCCACAAGACACGCCCGCTTAGTATAAACGAGGTAGACTAAGTCACTCGAGTAGTACCGAGTCTTAGTATGTCCACGACCTGTAATTGTGTGATCTTGCATCGCCATAATTAAATACTGTCTACTTGTGCGCCCCTATTTTTAAATAGTAGCCATGCATAAGTGTGTTGGTGTATGGTTGCATTTTTAATTCTGGGCGTAGCTACCAAAAACCAACCCCGACGACCCCCACAGTAATATGTCACTTTTGTGAGATATGTGTATCCGTGGCATTGACCCCGACCCCATAGAACAGAATCGACAAACTAGTTGCCCCTCACCGTGATAAATAACCCAGCCCAGATGCTATATAAAAGGCCACCTCGTGACCTTACCAAGCATCCCTTTCCTCGTGCACTGCTCTCACAACCATTCCTTTGCCATGCCGAGCCCTAGTATCTATATGAGGACTCCAGATGCAACCCCAGGTAGTTTTGTTAAAATATTGTGGGATTTTACCTGCAGTACCATGAGTTCTACCCATCCACCCCAGTACGAGTTACTCAAATCAAGGATCACCCCATCCACCTCAAAAAATATTGGGCAGTGGTGCACATCCCTCCCGCAAACCCAAACCAAGACCCAACGGAAGTCTGTTTCGTGGGGAAATCTATGCCAACCCCACAAGTGGCCATAGAAGCTGCTGCGTATGAAGCGCTTGCTTGCCTTCGGTTCGCAGTACCCTATGCTAGCGAACGAGGGTATTATTACTTCCCGAGTCGTGCAGCACCCGGAGAAGTAGCATCATTTTCCGGTGGACGAATTGAGAGAGACCCAGTACTGGCCAACCTTTCCCAGTATGTCATCGCTGAAGAGCATTTGACCTAGCGAGTAATGGGTTATCTCTAGAGCCTCGGTGATTTAAATCCTCAGATCGCCATCGGCAGACCACTGAGGCCCGACCAGGAGAGACGCATTCATCGACTAGTCAATCCGCTTCCCCCGATAGAAGAAGAGTGTGCCCCAGTACCAGAGACGTTTTCTCAAGACCCTGTCCATTTGCCATTTTCATTGTAGACATCACTGCTATATTTATTGTCCCAACGTCTAGTTATGTATTGAAACTTATGTGTGGTATCCTAAATTTGTGCGATGAATCAAATAATTGGTTTTAATTAATGTGAGTTGTTTTTACCGCTGTAAATTTTGATTAACTAATTTCACTCTCGGTAATTTCTGAAGTGAGATTTTTTCCCCTGAGTTCTTACAGCATATATCTCTTCACGACATAGATTTTTATTCACGCAGCACCACAACAGCAGGCTCACAACCCCAACCACTCGAGCACGTGCACTAATTGCAAATCCTCGTGTACGTGTTACGCCTAACTGATCACCCCCCCCGCCTTGCACACCATAGTCTCTGAAGGAAAGATTTGTGGGTTATTAATCGGGTGCAAGTTGCCTGCAGCACACCGACAGCAGTTAGCACCCGATGCCAGCACCTAATCCTCATGATCGCCGCCGCCGCAGAGAGCTAACACTCCAGCAGCAGCATCACGACGATCGTCAAGGATCATTGCGCACAAGAGCACGGAGAGCCCCAGCAATGTCGCCAACCCTCCGCACACCAGGATCATGTACCAGTCCGGCATCGCTTCCGCCATTAGAGCCTCGTCTCGAGCTCCTACAAACAGAAACGAAGAAGAAGGAAGGAGAAGAAGTGAGGCCAGGTGTGAGGAAGAAGAAAGGAACACCTCGGTCATTTTATAGCGTGAGATCGATGTACGGTGGGCGAAGTCCACCAGCGCCGCTCGTCGCTCGATCGTCGGTGTTTGGAGGCGAATCCACGAGCAGTGCCGACATCGCGCTGGCCCGCGAGGTGAGTGCACGCTGCGTCAGCAGCTAGCACGCCGCGCACTACCGCAGTACGGCCTAGATGCCCTACGCGCTAGACGCCGCCGGTGGAGAAAGCGCGGGAAAGCGCGTGAGAGATTAGAAGAAGAGAGAGCCAGAGGTAGAAGAAGTGACTGACAGTGGGCCCCGGGTCCACCTGTCAGCCAGAGAGAGCACTGTTCTCTCGGGTGCGACCAGCGTATTTTAGAAATTTAGAATTTTATTCTAAATTTACTGTAACCGAAAGTAGAAATTTCTCGTTTCCCCCAACCATGGATTTTCCACGCAGCGCCAGTATTACACACTGTAGTTTTACACCACTTATTTTCCCACTCACTGTAGCCACATTTTATCGCATGAGTAGGATGGTTATTTCTGTGATAGTAGGGGTAATATTTCAAAACAGCCCTTAGCAAATCTCGAGGACGAGATTTTTCTTAAGGGGGTAGTGTTGTAACACTCCAAAAAATTTAACCATGATTTGTTTATTAAAATTTTGCCAAGAAATTAAATTTTCATTTTTGTGGATTTATCTTTTGATTTCAGAACCACTCTTTTCTTTGATATTGTGGAGTTTTCACCCCAAGTGAAAACTTTTCAAAAATATTGTTGGACTTGTTTACCCTCTCAAGAAAAACATTTCTTTTATCAGTGGATTTATTTGCATAATTATTTTTCCCTGAGCTTTATTTCTTTAAAAATGATTTTTCATAAGTTTTGGAGCCTCTTTTGCACTACAACCCTGATAAAATTAGTTATAAGTTTCACCAAAATTTGGAGATGTCATGGGATGCTCCCACATCACTTTTATGCAAAAATCTATTTTAGTCATTTGGAAATTTTGAGCTCTACCTCAAGTTTTCAAATCTGGATCAGTTTGTGGTTTGCACTGCAACCTATTTAAATATTTCTTTAAAAAATCCACCAAAATTAGGGGATGTTAGTAGTAATGTATAATTCAACTTTGTGCAAACACCCATTGGTGTTCTTTGGAAAAATTGAGAAAATCATCCTCTTTTGCTCTCTGGTCCAGTCTGGTACTTTCTACTGCAACCATATTTTATCTTGCTCTTGTTGCCTTGGGATTTGTCCTGCTTGAAGTACACTCTACCAAACCCTTAAGTCCAGGAGATTGGACCCATTGGAGTATCTTTGATCCATGCAATAATGCCCTTTATTTTCTGTCCAGATTTGGTTTTCTCAAAAACTTGCACTAACAAGTTTCTGGTTTTGCCCTAATAACCTCGCCACCCTCTTTATCATCTAAAGAGGCTATGATCTGGAGTTTTTGGCCACCCCAAGAGATGCCTAGATGATCATAGCATTCTGTCGAACACCTTGAGTTCATGAACAGAATTGGCATGAAACCTTGTTTGCATTTTGAACCTGCTTGCTTTGCCTAAACAACATGTCCCATGGTTCTACCTTAGTCTATAGCCCCACCCTCCTTAACCTCATGTGGATTAGAGCCCCCTGGTAGGCATTGGCATTGTGCCGAGCACCTCACGTGCGTGCTCTAGGCACGCCCAGAGCGCACGTTTTGCACACGCGCGCACCGAGCCGCCGTGTTCGCTTGCCTAGCGTTTGCTCACCTGCAGAGCCACACCCGTCCTCATCCACTCATCAGAGCCATCCAAGCCACCCCCTGGCACCCTACAGCGCCACCATCAGAGCCCCTTGGCGGCACACCGGCGTTCGCAGCAGTCTCCTTCCATGGACGGCGCCGCCTGAGCCACAGCCGCGCGCCAGCTGCCCCTGGAACAGCCCGAGCTCATCCATTCGCTCCTCCAAGCTGCCTCCTGCATCGCCACGTCGTCTACGGCCACAGGAGCAGCACACCGTCGATATTATCCCCAGCTGCCGCGGAACCGACCTAGTTGCGCTATAAATAGGGACCCCTAGCTCGTCCAGATCCTCAGGCAGCCTCAAGCCATCTCCCTAGCGCTCCCACAGCCAGCAATCGACGGAGGGAGGCTTTCTTCCTCGTGTCTGGCAGGTTCGGCCGCCGCCATGCTCCGGTTCAATTCGCCGCAAGTAGGACCTCCCCCGTCCATCCAGTGCTCCCATCCTCTTCCCCTTGACCTTGCGGAGCCACCCCACCCCTCAGCTCTGGTCGGGAGGCACCGTAGCTCGAGACCCCAATCGTCCCGAAGCCACCGTCTGCCGCGGAGCTCGCCGTCGGCGACTCCCTTTATCCCCGCCAGCCTTTTGACCACTGGAGGACCGCCCTGGACTAGCGGATCCATCCCTGCCCTCAGAAGCCCGTGGGGAGCCGCCGTTCGTCAACGGCGATCGTCGGAGCCCCGCATCTGCTCGGCCAGAGGAGAAAGAAAACATGGGCGACTGGTCAAACCTGACCAGTGGGCCCAATGGACCCACTGGCGGTGACCCAACGACGGCCCGTGCTGTTTTAAGTGAAGACGTAAAACCCAGAGTACGTCTTCTCTGCCTCGAAAATGTATTACTCCTTGAACCGTTTTCTTTTTCTGTTTTATTTAAAAATAGAGTTTTGACTAAACTTTGACTGGCTATAACTTTTTAAATATAAGTCCAATTGATTTGATTCTTTTTCTATTGTTTCTCAAATTATGTCTAGTTTATTTTCATATTTACTTGAAAATTTTCCAAGCAACTTTTTTGTACTGTTTTGAAACTATGTGTTAATTTGATTTTTTCTTAAATAGGATTTTGGAGTGGGAAGCAACTTTCAAAAGTGCACCCCCACTTGCATACTATTTAAGGCAAGCATTCTGAACCATGGCATAATATTGTTGTGTATTATATGATACGATTACAACACCATCAGGATATGAAATATTCGTTATTTTATGAGATGATATGATCATACTCATGAGTGAATATTGATGATCCCTTGTTGTTGGGATTTTGATATGCTTCTGATAGTCACCACCCGTGTATGCCTTTCATGCCTACCGGAAGGAATCCAGGAAAGTCTCTGTCTTGGGTAGACACGAGCTTGTCTCTAATCCTTCGTCGAGACGGTTATGTCCGGTAGGGCAGAGGGAGGTATGATGAGAGGTGATTCTGTCTGATTGGTGTGAAATATATTCCTTATGCTTATCATGCAGGTAATGCTTTAACCTCCTGAGTCGACCATAGATCGAGTCTTATTCCAGTAACCCCCATACTTGTTTCGTACTACCACCTGTCCCTGCCATAGGTAGGGTATGGTTCAGTCAGTTGTCAACCCCTTCCTAGCACACACTGTATAGAGAGGCCATGGTGGAAGATACCGGCTGCATCCGGTAGGCATGCCACCTGGTCCTAGGGCATGGGTGTTTCGGTTGGAGCCGAAGGGGTAGCTCCCCTAGTTTGCGCGCATTATAAATTTTGTGATCCCATGCTAGTCGAGGTTGTAGCCTCCCCACTTAGAGTTTCGCTTAACGAGTGTCGTGGGTGATTCCAGACACCGGTAAGTTAGGCTGGTGTGTGCAGTCGGGTGTGTTTTCAATTAAAAGACCATAGACGGAATTAGTCCCGATGGACTAAAGGAATCCATTGCTCGTGGTTAAAGAGTACACCCTCTCCAGAGATTATATCTATTCGAATAGTCGTGTCCATGGTTAAGGACTACAGTCTAGGATGGGTCAAGTGTCGGTCTTAGTGTCGGTCTTCGGAGGAAAAATGGCTAAACCAAAACATGGATCATGACATGTGACTCATGATGATTATGATTAATATTATTATGGACTAACCATTTACATTATTTGAATTATTGAGTATCCCTGGGATGGTTCTACCTCCTGGATATTCACTGTGATTATTCTCATATAAGTCCTTTATGTGATGCCGCGGAGACGCCCGACTGTGGCATGCTTGTCATTCAGATTACTTTATAAGTCCTTTAGGTGGTGTCGCTGAGATGCCCGACTGTGGCATGCTTGCTATTCATTTACTTTATAAGCCTTTATGTGGTGTCATTGAGACGCCCGACTGTGGCATGCTTGTTATTCATTTACTTTATAAGCCCTTTATGTGGTGTCGCTGAGACGCCCGAATGTGGCATGTTTGCTACTTATTTCCTTTATAAGCCCTTTATGTGACGTCGCTCAGACGCCCTACTGAGGCATGCCTTATATTATTATCCTTTCGGGGCATCACTTCAGACACCTGATTGGTGCATTCTAATTCTACTCTCTGATTACATATTCATATTTGACATGAATAACCTGCTTGCATGCATCATGGATGTTTATTTTGTAACGGACGTGTGATCATAGAATATTTCAGAGCACGATTATCATTTGTTATATTATATACTTGTGTTCATAATGTTTGCGAGTACATTCAAAAGTACTCACTGGCTTGTCCCTGGCTATTGTCTTGGCCAGATTTCTTGCTTGGAGAGGAGCGTCGCGATGACAACCCCGGAACCTACGCAATGGTGATAGCAGCCTCGTGAACATTGGAGTTATCCAAGTCAGCTGTTCCTGTGGGAAATGGAGTCCCATAGACGCTGATGTACCGCAAACCGCTTCCGCCATCAACCACTAGAAACCATTTGTTGTACTTATAGGTCAGAATGGTCTTGTACTACATATTTTGTATTTTTTCTTGGAGTTTCTGTATCAAGTTGGTGTCTCATCAGCTAATAGTAATCCTGGGGCTGGTGAGCACAAGGGCCATTCTCTTGAAAACTAATATCCTGAAAATCTGGTCCTGACAGGTGCTTGCTCTAACTTGGCACTATTATATGTGGTTGCATGTTGCGTATGATGTCCAGCTTGTATTGCTTCTAACTTTGTTGAATTGCATCTGCTTACTTTACACATAATGCATGTGAATATGGCACGTGTTCCTGTTTCTAGAACATACGTGTACATGATGAGCACATCTCCCCTTCTCCACCATCACAGGTGCTTGCTCTAACTTGGAATTGTTATATGTGGTTGCGTGTTCCGTATGATGTCTAGTTTGTATTTGCTTCTAATTTTGTTGAATTGCATCTGCGTAGTTTACAACTTATACCTGCAACGATCACTTACCCATAAGACACATTTAACTTGGTAGTGTGATGTAGGTTGCATCTTGCATTGTCTTCTAGCTTGTACTTCTTCTAATTTCTTGAAATGGCACTTACGACGAGACACTTTTTACCTGATAGAGTGATATTCGTTGCATGTTCATATGGTGCCTAGCTTTCATTTCTTCTAATTTTGTTGAAATGCCTTCTGCTTACTGTTTTTCATAAATATTCCATCCTCCCATCGTACGTCTGAATATGCAATGCTGTCTTCTTTTGTATATATTCCATCCCCCTATCCCACGCTTGCCTTACATCAAAGTAGTGTTCGTCTGTATCATGCATCAACCAATTATGCAGAGCTAATTTTATTCATCTTATTTTGGTTTTGACTTCATAAGGCAATATCATAAAATAGGAAGCAAAAGAGTAACTTAGGGGATGTTGGTGGTACTCCGGACCGAAGCAAACAGAGACTCTCTAGATTTGCCACTGCTACTGCTAATGAAATTGAAGTCCCAAGTCTACATGATGAGTTCATCTCCCATACTCCACCATCGCTGGTGCTTGCTCTAAGTTGACAGTGTGATAATTGGTTTCATGTTGCATATGTTGTCTAGCCTGTATTCTTCTATTTTGATTAAATTGCACCTGCTGAGTTTATACGTTATACATGTGCATATGACATGCCTTTCTGTGTCTAGTATACACTGCATCTATCAATCATACCATGTTCTTACATCAAAGTACTCCTGTCGTGCATATGGCAGTTTGATAGTGGTTGCATCTTGCATTGACTTCTATGTTGTACTGCTTCTAATTTTTCAAAAATGCCACTTATGACAAGACACTTTTAACTAGGCAGAGTGATATTGGTTGCATCTTTCATATGGTGTGTAGCTTGCATTACTTTTATTTTCTTGAAAATCCTTCTGCTTAGTTTACACATCGTAGCTGTGAATATGTCACGCAGTCATGTTTTCCTTACATATTCCACCCTCATACGGTTTTCTTACATCAAAGTATTGCTTGTCTGTATCATGCATCAATGAGTTCTGAAGAGCGATTTTATTATTTTGTGTTGTGGGTACGGCTTGACATGGCAAAGTCAAAAAAGAGCAAGGAAAAGAATATAGTAGGGAATGGTGTTACTCGTCGGGTGAAATGGAAAAGGATCTGCCCTCGAGATTCTACTAGTACTTATAGTGCAGTAGAAGGTCCAAGTCCACCGGCTAAATTTCAGGAACCCGATTCCAAGTCACATCGATCTAGCCGGTAACACCTCATATCACTTTGCGGCCTCACGCACGGTATTCCCACGGGTGTCGCCTTACCATGGCCCGGGACCGTTTGCGCCTTTTGGCTCACGTATATGATAGTGTCACTAGCATCCATATGACAGAGAACCCGGTCCGACATGGCTAGTCGTGAACCCAAAGCGGCACCAACCTATGGGGACAGGCATACATGAATCACATCGAGCATGTAGGTCAGCAGCGTGTGAATCCAGGCTGTAGCACTGGGCTAACAAGACTCCAGGAACCCGGGCTGTAGCAGGCTAGGAAGGACTCCGGATGTCACCGCGTGACATTTCCCCGAAGGGACAGACACAGGAACAAAGTAAAACACATGCCGGTCAGTCAAGTGTCCTGAGCAGTAGTGTTGGGCTAGTAGGACTCCGGTGAACCGGGCTGTAGCGGACTACTATGGATCATGGAAGCACTAGACTACATTTCCCCATAAGAGAGGATGCCAAGGATAAACAACTAGAGTGTCGGATCCCACACATACGAAGCATTTCAATCATACACACAATATGCTCGATATGTGTAAATACAACATGGCATCACAACATAACTCTACGGCTCAAGTATTATTCATTAGGCTCCGAGGAGCGAGATATTACAAAAATGGGTCTCATGACCCAACAATAATAGAATACAAATCAAAGCACATGCGGAAGCTTAACATGTCTGAGTATAGACATCTACAAATGAAAAAGGCTGAGAAGCCTGACTATCTACCAGATCCTGCCGAGGGCACAAGATCGTAGCTGAGGTATCAAGCTAAACGTCGAAGTCCACACGGAACTACTAGAGAGACTGACCTCTCTCTACAAAACATAAAATAGGCAAATGTGAGTACAAATGTACCCAGCAAGACATACATCAGAACTAACTACATATGCATCGGTATCAACAAAGGGGGGTGGTGGAGTTTAACTGCAACAAGCCAGCTTTGACTCAGTGGCTAACCTGAACTACGACTGCAAGCAACTCTTTTGAGGTGGCGCACACGAGTCCACATATTCACCATATCAATACTCCACTATGGACCGCTCCCGTCTCCCTACGAGAATGCCATCCATAGCACTCACGCTTATCTTGCGCATTTTAGAGTATCCACTTCAAGTTATCTAGGAACTGTTATAGGCAACCCAGAAGTCCTTTACCGCGGACACGGCTATTCGAATAGATCATTTATAACCCTGCAGGGGTGTACTTCGTCACACATGTTTCCACCACTTAGCGTCTACACACGACATGTGCTCGACAGACTTCAAGTGAAAGCCGACGTGGGTGTAGACCACAACCTGACTAACCGCACAAGTCTCTAGTCCAGGTTTATCGCCTATTCGGGTTCCATCCGCGAGGAGATACGGCCGGAGTTTCGCTCACAGCCCCAAACGATGTGTGCAGGGTTCCGGAGACACCAAACGGGCGCCCGGTACACCGTGCCGCAGTGTATCTACCGCATCATAGCCCACCCCTATGGTCAGCGCTACGCACGGCCGCCAACACAATCCTATAAACACCAGAAACTAGTTGCAACTCCTGGACAGAGGACGAGAGGGGTCAGTAAGTCGAGCGGGGTCATATTTCAGGGCCCAATGTGTGGTAGTAGCTGTTTCATGGATCACAAACACATAACTCAGTTCCTAAGGACGACTTTAATGAAACAACCCACCATGTACTCCTACATGGACTCTCATCGACACCTTTACCAAATCATGTTCACACAATTAGCTCTCAACCGTAGGACATGTTCACACATGTAACGCCCCAAGACCGATGTGCCAGGTGTCCTCCAGTTATTCGCTGTTGTTGCCTTGTCATTGCTTGCGTGTCATGAATTGCATATCATGTCATCATGCACATTTCATTTGCATACATGTTCGTCTCATGCATCCGAGCATTCTTTCCGTTGTCCGTTTTGCATTCCGGCAATCCTATGTCACCCGGTGTTCCTTTCTACCTCTTTTTCGTGTGCGGGTGTTAAACGTTTTTGGATTGGACCGATACTTGTCATGCGGCCTTGGTTTACTACCGGTAGACCGCCTGTCAAGTTTTGTGCCATTTGGACTTCGTTTGATACTCCAACGGTTAACCGAGGGACCAAAAAGGCCTCGTGTGTGTTGCAGCCCAACACCCCTCCAAAGTGGCCCAAAGCCCAGCTAAACCCCCTCCATCATCTCGGTTGTTCGATCATGATCACGTGGCCAAAAACCGCACCTCATTTGGACTCTCCTAGCTCCCTCTACCTATATATATGTTCAACCCTTCCAAATTCGCGGTACAAACCCTAGCTAAACTTCCCACTCCGCCGCCGAATAAAACTTCCCGCCGCGCCGGACATGTCCGCGCCGCCGGCCACCTCACCTCCACCAATCCTGTCGCGACACATCATCACCGCCACCGCCCGCAGCCTATCCAGAGCTGCCACGTCGCCTCTCCACCTCCCCCACTTCGCCGGGCCCGCTAGAGCCCATCCGCGGCCCACCGTGGGCCGATCTGGGCCAAGCTACTCCGTCGCCCTTGCCCTCATCTGCGCCGCTCGCCGGACCGAAATCGCCGCGCGCCGCTCGCCGGAATCACCGCGCGCCGCTCGCCGGAATCACCGTTCGCGTCTCCAGCCGACGACCGCGCCGCCTCCAGCGCCATGGACTTCGCCCCGCGCCGCTCTCCTCCCGCGGGTGGTCCATGGCATCCCGCTCCCTCGTCCGACCTCGCCGCTGCTCCGGTAGGAGCTTGCCGGAGTACGAGCTCGTCGCCCCTGCGCCTCCACGCCGCCGACTCGGGCCGCCTCCGCCTCGATCCGACCCAAGGAGGAGCCCCGCCGACCTCCCGCGCCCGGATCTTCCCTCAGCGCGCTCCGCCGCACCCATTCCCAGCCTCCGTGGCGGCCGTCATCGCCGGAGTAGCCACCATGCGGCCGCCGGAGTTCCTTGGCCTCTGCACCGCCGCCATGGCCTCCTGCCCGTGAGGATCGGGAGGACAACGACCGCCCGGCCTCTCCCGCGTGGGCCCCGAGTCTGGCCCATCTCCTTCGGCCCGTCTGCCTCCTCCTCGCGTCTGGGCTGAGGCCCAAGGTGAGTCTCTCTCATCCCTCACCCGTGCGAAGTATAGTTATCCAGCACTCACTCTTTTCCCTGAGTAATTTTCACTAAGTCCCTGAAGTTTCCAGATTCGTATGCCCATGTTCATCATGTCATAACTCTGCATCCGTAGCTCCGATTCATGCGTGTAGCATATCAAAATGTTCGCCTCGATGAGCAAATCATTTCATCTCATTGCATCATTTTCATTTGAGCTCATCTTGATGCCCGAAATGCTGTTGGAAGAGGGCTATGTGATGAATTTGTCAGATCTGTTTCAGCAAATGGCATTTTGTCATTTTTGCCATGATTAATGTGTGCATGATATGACCTTGAGCTCTACATGAGTTTTGTTATATGCCATGCCATCTTTACAGAGGTGCTTACCATGTATTTGTGTGATATGTGTGGTGACTAGAACAAGCTTTCAAAGTAGTGTAATCAGTAATGCTGATTTTAGGGACTTAGAATTTCACCAAGTCCTTGTCCTGATTTTGTCGTTATGCCATATGTTCATGTTGTTTCCTAGTGATCCGTGCCTCTTTTGAGGATGATCAGTAAGGATGATTTGTTAACATTGTGGTGCTCTATCCATCCCTGTCTTTGTTTGCATTTATGGAGTAACCTAGATTGAGTCAATCGAGCACTACTTTTGCTATATCGTGAATCCTGGCAGATTGTTGACATGTTTAGCAATTTTGCCGAGGATGTTGCTATTGATCCGTGCATGCTATGTTGTTGTTCTTGCCATGTCTAGCTTCTATGCCATGTATTCTTGATGGGTGTATGCTTAGTTTGTCATGCCTTGCTCTGTAGTGAGTGCATCAAGCTCGTAAACATGCCTTCTCGTTAACTGTTTTGCATGCTCCAGTTTTCCACTAAGTCTGAGATATGTTTATGTTTTGCCATGTTCACATGCTTGCAATTGTATTTTCTGATCCCTTTTGGCTCAAGCTCACTAAGGGACTTTTGTTAAGTGCTTTGAGTAGTTTCATGCCATGTCTTGATTTGCCATGATATGTTCCTGTAGCTTGTAGTTTTAATGCTCTAAAGTGTGCTTCCCGATGATAAATTCCAGACTTGTATTAATTTCACTAAGTCTGTAACCTGTTATCATTTGCACTTTTGTCATGCTTGTTTGAACCTGTTAATGGAGGAATTAGCCCTAGCTCAGTGTTCATCTTTTGTCAAGCATCATGAGTGGATCCTTGCCATGTATTTTGTTTCATGTTTGAGTGTTGTAGCATATTTATCTTGATGCATTTAGTTGGTCACTTGCTGATTATCGCAGACCGGCGCCATATTTGTTTTGCTTGCTATTTCCAAACCGTGCATCCGATTCCAGTGATCTTTATATCGATTTCAACCGAAATCACCTCACCTTTCCAGTGGCACTCCTGGATTTCCATGTTGAGGCCAGGTTCAATCATTCCTTGTCAAATCATGCATATGCATCACATACAGCATCCCGCATATCATACCATGTTCATGTGTTGGTTGTTTACTATGTTGTTTGCTCCTTTCCAGTGTTGCTTCTTCGGGTTGGTTCCGGTAACGTCGTGTGTGTGAGGATTCGTTCGACTACGTCTGTTTGTCTTCTTCATGGACTCATTCTTCTTCCTTGCGGGATTTCAGGCAAGATGACCATACCCTCGAAAACACTTCTATCTTTGCTTGCTAGTTGCTCGCTCTTTTGCTATGCCTATGCTGTGATACCCACCACTTGATATATCATGCCTCCCATATTGTTGAACCAAGCCTCTAACCCACCTTGTCCTAGCAAACCGTTGTTTGGCTATGTTACCGCTTTGCTCAGCCCCTCTTATAGCGTTGCTAGTTGCAGGTGAAGATGAAGTTTGTGCCTTGTTGGAACATGGAGATGTTGTTCCTTGTTGGAACATGTTTACTTGTTGGGATATCACAATATATCTTATTTAAATTAATGCATCTATATAGTTGGTAAAGGGTGGAAGGCTCGGCCTTTTGCCGGGTGTTTTGTTCCACTCTTCCCGCCCTAGTTTCCGTCATATCGGTGTTATGTTCCCGGATTTTGCGTTCCTTACGCGGTTGGGTTATAATGGGAACCCCTTGACAGTTCTCCTTGAATAAAACTCCTCCAACAATGCCCAACATTGGTTTTACCATTCGCCACCTAGCCTTTTATTTTCCCTTGGGAGTCATGCTCCTGAGGGTCATCATTATTTTACCCCCCGCCCTAGGCCAGTGCTCCTCTGAGTGTTGGTCCAAACTAGAGCCCTGTGCAGTGCCCCCTCGGGGAAACTTGAGGTTTGCTTTTAGTTGTATGGAGAGCTCATCTGAGTGTGCCCTGAGAACAAGATATGTGCAGCTCCTATCGGGATTTGTCGGCACATTCGGGCGGTGTTGCTGGACTTGTTTTACCATTGTCGAAATGTCTTGTAACCTGGATGCCGAGTCTGATCGGAATGTCTTGGGAGAAGGAATATCCTTCGTTGACCGTGAGAGCTTGTGATGGGCTAAGTTGGGACACCCCTGCAGGGATTTGAACTTTCGTAAGCCGTGCCCGGTTATGGGCAGATGGGAATTTGTTATTGTCCGGTTGTAGAAAACCTGAAGTTGACCTTAATTCAAATACATCAACCGTGTGTGTAACTTTGATGGTCTCTTTCCGGTGGAGTCCGGGAAGTGAACACGGTGTTGGAGTTATGCTTGACGTAGGTTGTTCTAGGATCACTTCTTGATCATAGTTGTTCAATCGTGCTTTGCCTTCTCTTCTCGCTCTCTTTTGCGAATATGTTAGCCACCATATATGCTAGTCGCTTGCTGCAGCTTCACCTCATACCTTTTACCTTACCCATAAGCTTAAATAGTCTTGATCGCGAGGGTGTGAGATTGCTGAGTCCCCGTGACTCATAGACACTTCCAAAACCAGTTTGCAGGTGCCGATGATACCATGCAGATGATGCAACCAAGCTCAAGGAGGAGCTCGTTGAAGATCTTGTCCATTATGTTGTTTCATTCTAGTTGATCAGTAGTGGAGCCCAGTTGGGGTCGATCGGGGATCTGTGTAGCATTTGGGGTAGTCTTCTTTTATTTTGGTTCCGTAGTCGGACCTTGATTGTATCGGGTTGATGTAATGCTTTATTCATGTAATTGTGTGAAGTGGTGATTGTAAGCCAACTATGTATCTCTTTCCCTTATGTATTACATGGGTTGTGTGAAGATTACCTCACTTGCGACATTGCTTTCAGTGCGGTTATGCCTCTAAGTCGTGCTTCGACACGTGGGAGATATAGCCGCATCGAGGGCGTTTCAAGTTGGTAATCAGAGCCTTCCCCGACCTTAGGAGCCCCCTGCTTGATCGAATCGCTGGCGTTATTGAGTCTAGAAATGTTTTGAGTCATTTAGGAATTATATATATTGGAGAGTTAGGACTTCTTTTTACTCCCCAGTCCCTTCATCGCTCTGGTGAGGCATCCTGATGTAGAGTTTTGACTCTTCTCTTCTCAAATTTCACTAAAAAAAATTTAGGATCACGCGGGTATCTTGGAATCGTTCCGATGGTTTTGTGACGAGAACATTGTTCTTGGTGCCTCCTGACATTTAGGGGTTGTGGCAGTGTCCCGGGGAATTGAGCTCCGAGGTGTTGTCGTCACAATTTTATCGTTGCAGTTCTGGAATACCTGAGATTAGTTTCGCCGACATCGAAAATCTCTTTTATGCAGTTGTTGGTGAGATAACCTCGACGCCACCCAGTACTGGAGCGGGAGTTCGGGAGTATTGCCATAACTCGTATAACGGATGCTTTTCGAAGGTTGAGGTAGACGATTTCCGAAGGTTTCCTGGTTATGTGTTGAAGGATGGATACAGTTGGATGTAGGATTTGTTAGTTTTGGGTGAGATATTATGCTTCCCCTATATCCCCAACACCTCATTGCATAACCGGAAAATTTCAGGAGTTTATAAGTGGGAATTCAAGTAGCTCCTAGGATATCTTTCCGACAAATGTATGATATGAAATTGGGTTCGACGTCTAGTGGTCCGCCTATCCACGGTTGGTTTTACAGCGGTCTCGTTGTGTCTTAAATAGTCCTTGGCTATGCCGACTTGGGGACGCTTCGTATGTCATGTGCACTGCCTTGTACATGATGGTGTTGTATGATCGAGCCCGTGTAGGCCCCACCACGAAAACTTCGGACGAAATCTCTATCATATGTTTGTTCTGGCTTATTTTGCAAGCCAATCCTTCGTTTTGTTTTGAGTTGTGGTATTCGAGTTGCTTCGAAGTCAAATGTTGATTCCATACCTTTCCCAAATGGTGTTCTCAGGCTCCTATGCGAACACTTATCCTTCATGATAATCGAGATTGTTATGTCAATCCTTTTCAACCGACGTGCTCCTCATCAAGTGGATCTGATCATTTCAACATCCGCAAGATCAAGTATCAGTTTCTTCGGAACGGTGTTTGTTCCATCCGTCTCCAAGTTGCCTTTGTTTTTCCCGCCCTCCCTCCCTTTGTTTCTTCAAGGACTCAGATTTCTTCATCAAGTATCCATTTTATTGATCGGAAGTCTCTTCATGTTTTCCGTCAATGTTTTTATCCGGTGATGATCATGAAGATTCTAACGGAGCCTCAAGTTTGTCATTCTTCTTTCCTTTCATCTACGGTGGATTCAATTCAAGCTTTTGGTGTTTCTTTACCCTTTTCATCATTTCAATGCTTTCTCATGCCAGTGCAATTCTTAACCATTCACCTCTCACTATTCAATTGTTCCGGAGTGCGCAAGATATTTCGAAGATTCATGTTTCCACTTGCTTTCGTTCAAACTCTTTTGAGGTTGTTATCTCATTCTAGCCATTTAATTCAACCGATGCAACCTCTCTTTTAAATCATTTCAACGGTGTTTCTTTTGAGTGGGCCATAACCCATAGGTCTTTTCCCAGGATCTTACCTGACTCTTCTCTTTTTCCCGGAGCTATCCTCAAATTTCTTTTTGAAGTTTGACGTAAGAATGATTTATCATCAGTCAAATGTATTTCTCCAAGATCTTCCAAATTCTTTTCATCATTGGTTCAACTTTTCTATTCTTCTTTATTCCGGAGTGTCTCAACAATTCACGGTGGTGTTTCTCGTCGTCTTTCTCATCATTTGAAGACTGAAGAAGAGTTTTACCTCCATATCTTATCCGTTCTCTCAGAGATTCATGGTTCTAGTTCAAGGCCATCCTCTCATAATTGTTTCAATCGTGATAATTCTTTTCCTTCCTCTGGATCCCATCATTTCAGAAGACTTATTCATTCACAGCTTTCAGCTATTGTTCTCCAAATCTTACCGGTGCATCAGTCAAGTATTCTCTAATCAGTTCGTGAACTATTCGTCCTCTTGTATCTAAATTCTCTCAAGTACCTTCGTTCATTTGCTAATTCTTCCCGGTGTTTCTTTATCTTCTCTTCGTTCATTTTTAATTCTTACGGTGGTTCATTCAAGAGTTCTCGTCATTTGTTATCATATCAATTTATTCGTTGTTTTCAATCCTTCCGGTGGTTTGTTGAAGACCTTCCCAAGTTCATGCTATATCTCTCTTCAATCCATTGCAACTGGAATAATTAGTATGCGAAATCCGTTTCTTGTCATCAATTTAATTGGTGAAGGTTAAGCATAATGTAATTCTTATTCTTGTTTCATCCATATGTTAATCTTTTCTTCCGGAGTTTGTTCACGATGATTAAATTCTTGGTTTCAAGTGCTCGTCTTTCTTTCCCGGAGTTCCAAGCTCTAATTATCACGGAGATCCACCTAAATCATTACAAGGTTTCACCTTGTGTTTCCAACTTCTCTTTATTTTCGTTATTCTTTTGTTTACCGGAGTTCTTCATGAAGGTTCTACATGATGGTTCATCAAGGATTTATATTTCCTTCTCGAAGTGTTCATCGAGATCCTTTTCTAAGGAGCTCAAGCATTCTTCATCTTGCATCCGGAGTGCAATTCTTTCTACCTTATCATTGGAGGTGGTATTATGTCATTCTTGATAATTTGTGTTCATGTTTCATGATTCACATGTTATTAAGAATGAGGTATTTTAAATCCACCAACCAACTAGTTGGAGCTATCTTGTGTCATGTTTCACCTAAAGCCTTCCCTAAGGATTGTTGCTATCTATGGTGCTCATAAGTGAACCAAGTTTTTCTTTTATCCTCCCGGTGAAATAGCTTTCTCGTCTCCTTGTTGATATCAATCCAATTATTTTCCCGTAAGTGGCAGGTTGTCACCTCATAATTTGAGTTGTATTCCATAAGAGCATATCAAGCTTATTCTTTTCGTTGTTGGTTTTTCCAACAACTCCGTTCTAGCATTTGTTGTAAGCGTGCTCCCTCGAGATCTTGTTTCCCTTCGTTCATCCCATTCCATTCTTACTTTTGTTCCGAAGGCTTTGTGATGTTGCTCTCTTCTACCCTTCTTCTTGTTCTTGTGAGAACCTTGTTCTTTTCATGACTATCCATTTAACCGGAGTGTTGTGCCCTTTTTGCTCAAGTTCTTTTCGCCTTATCAAGCCTTGCATGTCTTTTCAATCGGAGTGTTGTCTGAGATCTTTCTTACCCCTTGTTCTATTCATTCAATAGTTCCGAAGGCAGTGTTTTGTGATTTCATCAAGTATCTTCTCATCTTATCAAGTTCTTATTCAATTCCTTTTCTTTTCAATCGGAGTGCTGCCCAAAGTTGTTCTCCCTTGTTCCTCTTTTCTAACGGAGTGCTTTCAACTTCGTTCATCTTCGTTGTATTCTTTTCTCAAAATGGCTTAACCTTTCAAGGTTCTTTGGTTTCACTCATTTGTCAAAGGAGCAACTTAGTTTTACCTCTTCTTTTTCCCTTCCGTTTTCCCTCCGGTGCCATTCTAGATCTTGGGACGAGTTCCTCTCGTAGTGGTGGAGTGTTGTAACGCCCCGAGACCGATGTGCCAGGTGTCCTCCAGTTATTCGCTGTTGTTGCCTTGTCATTGCTTGCGTGTCATGCATTGCATATCATGTCATCATGCGCATTTCATTTGCATACATGTTCGTCTCATGCATCCGAGCATTCTTCCCGTTGTCCATTTTGCATTCCGGCGATCCTATGTCACCCGGTGTTCCTTTCTACCTCTTTTTCGTGTGCAGGTGTTAAACGTTTTCGGATTGGACCGAGACTTGTCATGCGGCCTTGGTTTACTACCGGTAGACCGCCTGTCAAGTTTGATGCCATTTGGAATTCGTTTGATACTCCAACGGTTAACCGAGGGACCGAAAAGGCCTCGTGTGTGTTGCAGCCCAACACCCCTCCAAAGTGGCCCAAAGCCCAGGTAACCCCCTCCATCATCTCGGTCGTTCGATCACGATCGTGTGGCCGAAAACAGCACCTCATTTGGACTCTCCTAGCTCCCTCTACCTATATATATGTGCAACCCTTCCAAATTCGCGGTACAAACCCTAGCTAAACTTCCCACTCCGCCGCCGGATAAAACTTCCCGCCGCGCCGGACATGTCCGTGCCGCCGGCCACCTCACCTCCACCAATCCTGTCGCGACACATCATCACCGCCACCGCCTGCAGCCTATCCAGAGCTGCCACGTCGCCTCTCCACCTCCCCCACTTCGCCGGGCCCGCTAGAGCCCATCCACGGCCCGCCGTGGGCCGATCTGGGCCAAGCTGCTCCATCGCCCTTGCCCTCATCTGCGCCGCTCGCCGGACCGGAATTGCCGCGCGCCGCTCGCCGGAATCGCCGTTCGCGTCTCCAGCCGACGACCGCGCCGCCTCTAGCGCCATGGACTTTGCCCCGCGCCGCTCTCCTCCCGCGGGTACTCCACGACATCCCGCTCCCTCATCCGACCTCGCCGCTGCTTCGGCAGGAGCTTTCCTGAGTACGAGCACGTTGCCCCAGCGCCTCCCCGCCGCCGACTCGGGCCGCCTCCGCCTCGATCCGACCCAAGGAGGAGCCCCGCCGACCTCTTGTGCCCGGATCTGCCCTCAGCGCGCTTCGCTGCACCCATTCCCGGCATCTGTGCCCGCCGTCGTCGCCGGAGTAGCCACCATGCGGCCGCCGGAGTTCCTTGGCCTCTGCACCGCCGCCATGGCCTCCTGCCCATGAGGATCGGGAGGACGACGACCGCCCGGCCTCTCCCGCGAGGGTCCCAAGTACGGCCCATCTCCTTCGGCCCGTCTGCCTCCTCCTCGCGTCTGGGCCGAGGCCCAGGGTGAGCCTCTCTCATCCCTCGCCCGTGCGAAGTATAGTTATCCAGCGCTCACTCTTTTCCCTGAGTAATTTTTACTAAGTCCCCGAAATTTCCAGATTCATATGCCCATGTTCATCATGTCATAACTCTGCATCCGTAGCTCCGATTCGTGCGTGTAGCATATCAAAATGTTCGTCTCGATGAGCACATCATTTCATCTCATTGCACCATTTTCATTTGAGGTCATCTTGATACCCAAAATTCTGTTGGAAGAGGGCTATGTGATGAATTTGTCAGATCTGTTTCAGCAAATGGCATTTTGTCATTTTTGCCATGATTAATGTGTGCATGATATGACCTTGAGCTCTACATGAGTTTTGTTATATGCCATGCCATCTTTACAGAGGTGCTTACCATGTATTTGTGTGATATGCGTGGTGACTAGAACAAGCTTTCAAAGTAGTGTAATCAGTAATGCTGATTTCAGGGACTTGGAATTTCACCAAGTCCTTGTCCTGATTTTGTCGTTATGCCATATGTTCATGTTGTTTCCTAGTGATCCGTGCCTCTTTTGAGGATGATCAGTAAGGATGATTTGTTAACATTGTGGTGCTCTATCCATCCATGTCTTTGTTTGCATTTATGAAGTAACCTAGCTTGAGTCAATCGAGCTCTACTTTTGCTATATCGTGAATCCTGGCAGATTGTTGACATGTTTAGCGATTTTGCCGAGGATGTTGCTATTGATCCGTGCATGCTATGTTGTTGTTCTTGCCATGTCTAGCTTCTATGCCATGTCTTCTTGATGGGTGTATGCTTAGTTTGTCTTGCCTTGCTCTGTAGTGAGTGCATCGAGCTCGCAAACATGCCTTCTCGTTAACTGTTTTGCATGCTCAAGTTTTCCACTAAGTCTGAGATATGTTTATGTTTTGCCATGTTCACATGCTTGCAATTGTATTTTCTGATCCTTTTGGCTCAAGCTCACTAAGGGACATTTGTTAAGTGCTTTGAGTAGTTTCATGCCATCTCTTGATTTGCCATGATATGTTCCTATAGCTTGTAGTTTTCATGCTCTAAAGTGTGCTTCCTGATGATAAATTCTAGACTTGTGTTAATTTCACTAAGTCTGTAACCTGTTATCATTTGCACTTTTGTCATGCTTGTTTGAACCTGTTAATGGACGAATTAGCCGTAGCTCAGTGTTCATCTTTTGTCAAGCATCATGAGTGGATCCCTGCCATGTATTTTGTTGTCATGTTTGAGTGTTGTAGCATATTTATCTTGATGCATTTAGTTGGTCACTTGCTGATTATCGCAGACCGGTGCCATATTTGTTTTGCTTGCCATTTCCAAACCGTGCATCCGATTCCGGTGATCTTTATATCGATTTCAACCAAAATCACCTCACCTTTCCAGTGGCACTCTTGGATTTCCATGTTGAGGCCGGGTTCAATCATTCCTTGTAAAATCATGCATATGCATCACATACCGCATCCCGCATATCATACCATGTTCATGTGTTGGTTGTTTACTATGTTGTTTGCTCCTTTCCAGTGTTGCTTCTTCGGGTTGGTTCCGATAACGTCGTGTGTGTGAGGATTCGTTCGACTACGTCTGTTTGTCTTCTTCATGGACTCGTTCTTCTTCCTTGCGGGATTTCAGGCAAGACGACCATACCCTCGAAAACACTTCTATCTTTTCTTGCTAGTTGCTCGCTCTTTTGCTATGCCTATGATGTGATACCCACCACTTGATATATCATGCCTCCCATATTGTTGAACTAAGCCTCTAACCCACCTTGTCCTAGCAAACCGTTGTTTGGCTATGTTACCGTTTTGCTCAGCCCCTCTTATAGCGTTGTTCGTTGCAGGTGAAGATGAAGTTTGTTCCTTGTTGGAACATGGAGATGTTGTTCCTTGTCGGAACATGTTTACTTGTTGGGATATCACAATATCTCTTATTTAAATTAATGCATCTATATACTTGGTAAAGGGTGGAAGGCTCGGCCTTTTGCCTGGTGTTTTGTTCCACTCTTGTCACCCTAGTTTCCGTCATATCGGTGTTATGTTTCCAGATTTTGTGTTCCTTACGTGGTTGAGTTATAATGGGAACCCCTTGACAGTTCGCCTTGAATAAAACTCCTCCAGCAATGGCCAACATTGGTTTTACCATTCGCCACCTGGCCTTTTCTTTTCCCTTGGGAGTCGCGCTCCTGAGGGTCATCATTATTTTACCCCCCCCCCCCCGGGGCCAGGGCTCCTCTGAGTGTTGGTCCAAACTAGAGCCCTGTGCAGCGCCCCCTCGGGGAAACTCGAGGTTTGGTTTTAGTTGTATGGAGAGCTCATCTGAGTGTGCTCTGAGAATGAGATATGTGCAGCTCCTATCGGGATTTGTCGGCACATTCGGGCGGTGTTGCTGGACTTGTCTTACCATTGTCGAAATGTCTTGTAACCTGGATGCCGAGTCTGATCGGAATGTCTTGGGAGAAGGAATATCATTCGTTGACCGTGAGAGCTTGTGATGGGCTAAGTTGGGACACCCCTGCAGGGATTTGAACTTTCGAAAGTCGTGCCCGCGGTTATGGGCAGATGGGAATTTCTTAATGTCCGGTTGTAGGAAACCTAAAGTTGACCTTAATGAAAATACATCAACCGTGTGTGTAACCGTGATGGTCTCTTTCCGGCGGAGTGCGGGAAGTGAACGCGGTGTTGGAGTTATGCTTGACGTAGGTTGTTCTAGGATCACTTCTTGATCATAGTTGTTCGATCGTGCTTTGCCTTCTCTTCTCGCTCTCTTTTGCGAATATGTTAGCCACCATATATGCTAGTCGCTTGCTGCAGCTCCACCTCATACCTTTTACATTACCCATAAGCTTAAATAGTCTTGATCGCGAGGGTGTGAGATTGCTGAGTCCCCGTGACTCACAGATACTTCCAAAACCAGTTTGTAGGTGCCGATGATACCGTGCAGATGACGCAACCAAGCTCAAGGAGGAGCTCGTTGAAGATCTTGTCCTTTATGTTGTTTCGTTCTAGTTGATCAGTAGTGGAGCCCAGTTGGGATCGATCGGGGATCTGTGTAGCATTTGGGGTAGTCTTCTTTTATTTTGGTTCCATAGTCGGACCTTGATTGTATCGGGTTGATGTAATGCTTTATTCATGTAATTGTGTGAAGTGGCGATTGTAAGCCAACTATGTATCTCTTTCCCATATGTATTACATGGGTTGTGTGAAGATTACCTCACATGCGACATTGCATTCAATGCGGTTATGCCTCTAAGTCGTGCTTCGACACGTGGGAGATATAGCCGCATCGAGGGCGTTTCAACACACCTCCGATTCATCCTCGATGAATCAGGCCTGACACAATTCTATGCAATAGCAGGCATGACAAACAAGCATGAATGAGTAGGCACATCAGGGCTCAAACAACTCCTACTCATGCTAGTGGGTTTCATCTATTTACTGTGGCAATGGCAGGTCATGGAGAGGATAAGGGGTTCAACTACCTCAGCAAGTAACAGATGAATCGTTGTTGTCCTAATGTAGTAAAAGAGAGCAGGAGCGAGAGAGTGGGATTGTATTGGAATGAGCAAGGGGGTTTTGCTTGTCTGGCACTTCTGAAGATAGTATAGCTCTTCATCGGTGTCATCGATCATATCGCCGAAACACGTCTACTGAGAGGGGACAATTGCCGGCAAGGGAACATAAACAACATTCAATTAATGCAATGCACAAGTGAATGAATGATTTGACATATTAAGGTACTGAATTGACCTAATGCAATATGTAGCCAATTTAATTGAAGTGGAACTCAAACAAGATCAAATTCCAACTCCAAATGTTATTTCATAAATTTCCCTAATCATAATTTGTCCTATTCAGTGAGGTTAACTTGTTCAAACATGCATGATCATGGCATAAACAGATTCTTCATATTTTTCTGATCATTTTTCATATATTATTTATTTCATTTGGAGTTACGATTTAATTTCTATGAATTTTAGAAGTTTATACTATTTTCTGGAATTTCCTGGTTATTAATAAATCCATAAAATGTAATATTGCGTCAGCATTAGGTCATGCCGACATCAGCAGGTCAACAGGCGCCGTCCAGGTCAAACCTGACCAGTGGGGTCCACTGGTCAGTGACTCTGTGAACTGACAGGGTTAACTAGCACTAACTATCAGTTAATCTAGGCTAATTAGTCCCTGGACCCACACGTAAGTGACTGTGGGATTGAAATTAAGTTAATTTAACACTTAGCTAATTAACAGGGGCCAGGGCCCACATGTTAGCGACTAACCTAACTAACCTAAATAGGATTATCGCTAACTAACTTAGTTAGCCAGGCAGGGCCCGCATGTCAATGAGAGAGAGAGGTCAAACCTGCCGGCGTTGAGTCGCCGGTGAGGCCGTTACGGCGGAGAGCGTCGGAAACGCTGCTCCGGCTACGGTTCGATGCGCGGGTGGGTGCTACGGGTAGCTGGCGGTGTGGCTCATCCAACGGTGGCGTAGGTTGGTGCTGGGGTGGCCGGGAACGACGACGACGTCGAGCCGGGCGGCGGCCGGAGTTCGGCTGTGCTCAAGTTCCTCGCTAGGGTGCATGGGAGGAGGAGCTAGTGGGCGCTACAGACTCATGGGGGTGCACTGAGTGCAGTGAAGGGCTCGGTATGGATGGAGGCGAACCAAAACGACGACAGCGACAAGTCTGGCGCCGGTGTGGTCTCGGTCTCGACGGAAATCTGGGCTATGATGAGCTAGTGGACATGGGAGTAGGGGGGATCGGTAGAGGAGCTCACGGCGAGTGCAGAGGTGGCCTCGGCGTGCTCGGGGAAGCACCGGAGCGAGCGGGGCGGCGAGAGGCATCTCCGGTGGCTGGCGAT
Organism: Triticum urartu; assembly: GCF_056163025.1. Lineage (NCBI taxonomy): Eukaryota > Viridiplantae > Streptophyta > Magnoliopsida > Poales > Poaceae > Triticum > Triticum urartu. Next base: position 494,347,616 of record NC_141875.1, on the reverse strand, counting down.
GAAGAGGATGAAGATGGCGTCGATGCAAGGCCTCCGGCGAGGCGTGGCTGGACGGAGAGGACAAGGGAGGTGTGGCGATGCTCGTGGACACGTCGAGGAGGCGAGGGGAGCATGGAGGCCGCGTCTACGGCGTACGGCGGCGACGAGCTCCGCTCGGCTTGGAGAGAGAGAGGCGAGGCAAGGGGAGAGAGGAGCACGGCGGTCTGCGTGGGGGTCCAGGGGGTCTGCGTGGCAACGCCAGAGGGGTCCAGGCCCTCGGCGTCAAGCAGGAGGTGGCGCACGGCGGTGCGCGCGTCGGACACCCACCCGTCCTCCTAGCAAGGAGGAAGACGACAGGGGAGGGGCCAGGCGGGCTAGGCCGCGCAGGTGGGCTGGCCAGCTAGGCCGCGATAGGTAAGTCGGGTAGGTTCTCTCTCTCATGTTTTCTGTTTTCTATTATTTCTTTAACTTCAGGGCTTTATTAAAAATACCAGAACGTTTCCAAAAATCTTGGAAATAATTGTGGGCTCTGGTTGGAATATTTCCGACAGCCCTCACTTAAGTTCAGAATTAATTGAGCATTCAAAATATTATATAGCTTTTAAATGCCCAGTTGCAAATAGCATATGATTTAATTCAAAAATCCAGGATGGCCTAGAAATATGTGCATCATTTTTGTCAGAGGTGCTGGACCAATTCAAAAATGATGAACATTTCTAAAGGGCATTTTGGGATCATTGAAAAGATTTAAGTTTGAACCTGGTTGAATTTCATTTGCTGCTAGGGTTTATTATCCCCTATTTCAAATTAAAGAAGTAATTTAGACAAGATGCATGGATGCTTGTGACACTAATTGCAAACAATTCTAGGGCTGTGACACTAAATCTACAACACAGTATCACCTGCTCCACCAGGTGCAGCATTCGCTTCAACTGTACCAGCATCTCAATGAGTTACTCGTTCGTTTGCTCCAGAACTGGCCAATTCCCAAGCTGCCTTCACACCTAACACTACTTCCAAAGCACTGCTTACACAACAGGACTTGGCAAGACACTACTAGAAAAAGGGCTATAGATGGGATTAACACTAATGGCGCACCAAACAAGCGGTGCGCCATTATTATATACTAATGGCGCACCACCTTCTGGTACGCCATTAGAGTTGAAACTACTAATGGCGCACCTGGCACAGGGTGCGCCATTAGTATCAATTTTTTTTTGAACTAGTGCGCCTGCCCAAACATACTGATGGCGCATCCAGACAAAGTGCGCCATTACTAGTTGTAACTAGTAATGGCGCACCTGTCAGAAAGTGCGCCACTAATGTTGTTTTTTTATTATATTTTTTATTCCCTTTTTTGCAAAACTACTAATGGCGCACTGTTCCACCGTGTGACAGTGCGCCATTAGTAATTTTTTTTTGCAAAACTACTAATGGCGCACCACCATATGGTGCGCCATTAGTAACCTGGATTACTAATGGCACATTTCGAGTTGGTGCGCCATTAGTAAGTGGGCAGCAACAAGATATTTTGGGGAGCCTCTCCTACCCACACTCACTTTCTCCCCACTTCATTCTCTCCACCTCCTCCTTGTCTCGGGTGCCTCCTCTTTTTCACCTCATTTCCACCATAGATTCATTCAATTTAAGTGGTTAAATTACCTTGTTTTGATAGGTAAGTAATGGGGGAAGCTATATTTATGTTGTTCTCCCTACAACAATGTGCACATGCACTTTTTATGGCCTAGCTAGATCTATGTATGTTCGTGGTGTTGCATATGTTTGTGGTGTTGCATATGTGTTTGTGTTTGGAGGTGTACCGGTATTTGAAATGCGATAGTTGCCAATATTTTGCCGGAATGTTGATTCATTTACGTTTTGGCGAGAATTTTGGCATTAAGCATTCTTTTTGCTCCTATTTTTAGGGAAAGTCATGCCAAATTTTTTCTTGGTTCTAAAATATCATTTTTCTCTATCCCGCAGGCGACCATGGTCCGCATGATGACCGAAGGCATCGTGAATAGGTTTTTGAGGTCCGCGAAGGCCGAGATGCTTCAAAACAACGAGACGGAGATAAGATGTCCGTGTCGAAGATGCAAGCTGAAGAGCCTTATTGCGGACCCGGAATCCGGGCAGGTGCGGGACCACCTGCTCTTGCGTGGTTTCATGGATGGCTATCGGTGGCAAGGTGATGAAGATGACTACGAAGTCATCCATGGGGGCCGGGCAAGAAATGAGGAAGGGCAGCAAGACAACCACCGCGGCTCGGGCGGGCGAGAAGACGAAGAATCCCCAGGAGATGATCACGACGGTGATGTTGTACATAGTCATCATGTAGAAGATGCAGGACATGATGATGAGGAAGATGCCGGCGCAGACGACGGGCATGATCATGAAGATGATGATGCCGGCGGAGCAGACGATGCTGGACCATCGATGGGCTGGGTGCAGGACCCTCATATTCAAGAGCTGCCTCTCAAGCAGACAGATAACGCAAGAGCTGCCACCCGAGAGAAAGCCAAGATGGATCAAATTGAGTTAGACGCGGTCACTCCATTGTATGAAGGATGCAGGCCCGAGGATACCCGCCTAAAAGTAACGCTCATGGCTCTGGAGATGAAGGTAAAACACAAAATGACCGACGCATGCTTCGACGAGAACATGTCATTCTGGCACGAACGTCTTCCCAAGGGGAACAAGTGCCCGACCAGTTTGGAGGAGGCGAAGAAAATCATGTGTCCTCTGGATTTACCGCACGTGAAATACCATGTGTGCATGAACAATTGCATCATTTATCGGGACGAGCACGTGGAGTCTACCATATGTCCAGTGTGCGGCGTCACTCGATACAAGAAGAGGAAGAAAGCTCCTCGAAAAGTGGTGTGGTACTTTCCGATCACTCCTCGTCTGCAGCGGTATTTCGCGGACCCTAAGGTAGCAAAGCTCCTGCGTTGGCACGCGGATAGGGAGGAGAAGAAGCGAGAAGATGACGCAAATGATCCGGAGATAGATAAAAAAGACAAGATGCTGAGTCACCCTAAGGATGCGAGCCAGTGGCAAGAGTTGAACTTCGAAGACCCAGAATTTGGAACGATCCAAGGAACATCGTGCTGGGCGCGAGCACCGATGGAGTCAATCCGTTTGGCAGCCAAAGAAGCACACATAGCACCTGGCCTGTGTTTGTGTGGATGTACAACCTTCCCCCCTGGTTGTGCATGAAGAGGAAGTACATTCACATGAGTATGCTAATTGAAGGACCGAAACAACCAGGGAACGACATCAATCTGTATCTGGGGCTGCTAAAAGAGGAGCTTGACACGCTGTGGAAAACGCCTGCCAATACGTGGGACGCCGCAGAGAAAGAATATTTCCCTATGAGAGCCGCACTGCTCACGACGGTGCACGACTATCTCGGTTACGGATATGTCGCGAGGCAGGTGGTCCACGGATTTTCTGGATGCGTCAGGTGCATGGATGACACAACGTATCGCCAGCTAGATAGAGATCCCGGGTCTTCGAAAACCGTGTTCATGGGACATCGAAGGTGGCTTCGCGACGATGACCTGTGGAGAAAACGCAAGGATCTGTTCGATGGTGAAACCGAACCCCGAGGACGCCCGCGTACGAGGAGCGGCAAGGAAATAGACGAGCTGTTGAAAAATTGGAAAGACTGCCCACTGCCGGGAAAGAAGCAAAAGGCGCCAGAGCTGGGAAAGAAGCGAAAGGCGCCAGAGCCGCTGCTGAAGGTATGGAAAACGAGGTCTGTTTTCTGGGACTTGCCGTACTGGAAGATCCACCGTGTGCCTCACAGCCTTGATGTCATGCATATCACGAAGAACGTGTGCGAGAGTCTGCTTGGTACCCTGCTCAACATGCCAGAGAGGACCAAAGATGGGCCGAAAGCAAGGGCAGACTTGAAATCAATGGGCATCAGGCAGGAGCTTCACACTATATATGATGATCATGATGATGATGATGATGATGAGGCGAAGCAGGACACGGAAAGTCGTCGCAAAGGCAAGAAGGCCAAGAAGACCGGAAATGACTACCCTCCCGCGTGCTTCACTCTAAGTCAGGAGGAGATCGAGCAGTTTTTCACCTGCCTCATAGGAGTAAAACCTCAGGCATCTTGACCGAGGGAATTTGCGCAACCTCCTCTTCACGAAGCTGCACGAACGATACAAGTTCCCTGCTGAATTTGAAAACACAAGCCTCAAAGGGAATAAAGTGAATAGTGCTGCCCTCATGAAGATGAGCACGGCCCTGTCTACTTGGAAAAGCAATGTGAAGAGAATGATCGAGAAAGGTGAGAGTTATGAGAAGATCAAGGAGAAAAATCCTTCGATCACCAAAGATGACTATAACGACTTCAAGATCAATTGCTCGAGCACCGCAAGCTCCGAATCAAGTAAGTGGGGGAAAGAAATGCGGGAGATGAACTTAGGGGAACACACACTCAGTCCCGGCGGTTACAGAGTGGCAGAGCCTATATGGGACAAGGAGGAGGCGGACCGTGCCGAGCAAGGCCTACCGCCCCTCTTCGATAAATACGGTGACAAGCAGACCAGGAACTTTGTCAGGGCCTGGTACAAGAAGGACCCGAAAACAAAGGAGCTTACCATGGATCCGAAGACCAGGGAGCTTGAGCTTGTTCTGGTAAGGAATACACCCCCGCGTAATTAGCTTCATATGGTTGCATTCTAATTAATGAAGCCAAATTTCTAAATGGTTCACATTCCTTCCGCAGGCGACTGAAAGCAGTAGCGCGGGGTCGACTAAGAGCAACCCTTGGGACACCACTCTAAATAGGGCGTTGAATCTAATGAAGAACAAGGATAAGCTCAGTAAGCCGACGTCAGCTGGTCGTGTGGCCGGCAAAGGCTTGTCGACAAAATGGTCGTCATACTATAACACTGGTGGGCGAAAGGAGAAAAAGACCAGCTCGGAAAGCCAGGCGCGCGAGGTTCAAGAACTCAGGGCACAGGTGGCGCGGATTCCGAAGATGGTCCAAGAGCAAGTGGAACAACAACTCGGAAAGACGATCACCGCCATTGTGCCTACCTTGATCCAGGGGATTAGTGCGTGGATTGCGGGCGGCCAACAGGGGCCGCCCCCGATTCCTAGCTTCACGGCCAGCAACTCGCAGAACGCGATGGCGGGGCCATTGGTGTCTCCGGCGGAGGCGGCATTGGTGTCTCCGACACCGGCACGGGAGCTTAATGCACCTGGGTGTACGCCGGCCGGCACCTCTGCAGCAAGCGGCCCCTCCGTCAACTGCACGCCCGCCGTTGGCGGTGCCTCGACATTAGCCGAGCTCGACGCCATCATCACGGCAACTAATTAAGCCTCTCTCGGCCAAGGACTTCATCTCCTTGCCTTTGACTGGGCATCCCTGACGCCCTACATGTTTTCGCAGGGCGCCGCCGATGTTCCGTGCACTCTCCTACACTTCGTGAACAACGAGTTGGTTGATGTCGCCAAGGGCAAAATCATTCAACCGGGCAACCCCTTGTTCCACGGTACCCAGATGCCACCCAACTTGTTTAGGGTTCAACTGGTTCGGGTGCTGCCAGGCTGCGACGAGTTGTTACCTCCGATTCGACCCGTCGGGGCCGACGATGATGACGTGATGACCCTCAGTGCTTGCCTGAGCTGGCCCCTGCTTTGATCGAAGAGCCAGATTCGTTTGGGGGCGGGGGACACCACCCCAAAGACAACACCGCCAGTCGTGCCGGCGCCAAGTCGGCCCCATGGCAAGACCGCCGCAACGGTGCCGGACATCCCTATGCCACTAGATCCAAACATGCATATGGCACAGGATCAGAACGACGACGACGATGATACATTTGCCAACGTCGATCAGTACTTTGCCGATCATGGGTACGGTGGCGACTTCATGGGGCCTCCTTCTCAAGAACCCAACCCAACAAAAGACGTGCGCGATCTAGCTGGTACCGCGGAGAAGCCAAGTTGCAACAGGCGTCGTCTGCCGTTCAGCTCTCAGGAGACGCCTCCAGCTGCCGACTTCACCGAGCCTCAGATAGGCGAGGTGCGAAATATTATCAGCCCCAATACACTCAAGAAGGCGGTCTGTGAGCAAAACTCGGTCCCATTACAGGAGAAGAAGAAGGCACGCAAAAGAAAGACTAACAGGGGTGTGGGCCAGCCGGCACTGAGTACGATCCGTGCTCAGGACGGGCCACCTACACCTGAGGATATCTCGACGAGGGTGCATGTGGCGGGTAGGCCGATGCTACCGAGAAATATGCTCGATGCTGCAACCGGTGCTATGCGGAGTCTGCATGACAGTGTTCTTTCTTTGGAGAAGCGGCGTCTCAGAGAGAAGGATGTGGCATACCCGGTTTTCGCGGCCAAGGTGCCAGAGGGCAAGGGCTTTGTGGATAACTCCATCGGGGGTACGATCGTCCTGCGGTTTGATGACATCCACGCTATGTTGAACCTTCATCCGCTGCACTACACCTTCGTTCGGCTATTTTCGCTGAGTATGGAGATGCGGATCATTCGCGACAAGACCCCGGACATCGTGATAGTCGACCCCTTCTACATGCGTGCCAAGATCTTGGGCAACGCTGGGGACCGGCAAGTCGCGATTTCTTACCTCGAAGGCGTCATTCTGGCAAACCAAGATAAGGATAACTTCCTCGTGCCTTACTTTCCCGAGTAAGTCCTCCCCTCAACCGCCCCGTAACATATGAATTCTTAGATTTCGATCGTTTTTCTTTTAACATTCCGTGTTTTCTGCAGTGACACACGTTGCATGCTCATCCTCCTAAGCCCCAAATATTCCATGGCCACATATTTCGACCCGGACCGTCAGTCAAATGTAGACTACACAAATGTCAAGAAGGTTCTTGATGATGTTCTCCCCGGCTACGTCAAATCTGGAGGCACCTTCACCAGGCCTATTCGTAAGTACGGCAAGCACGTGTTCTCCCACAATACGACGTTCTGCTGCGTCAAGCAGCCAACTGGCGGTCAGAAGGGTGCCTACTACGCCATCCATCACATGCGGGCGATCGTACGGGACCATCATCAACTTCTGCTACCGAGTAGACTCAAAGATTGGGCCGCGAGCGTGTCGGCAATCCAGGACGCGGACATCAGACAAGAATTCTTTCGCATCCAGTCGGAGTTTGCAGAAATCATCCATCAAGATGTCCTTCGTACCTCGGGGCCGTTCTACCTCAGAAATCAACCGTCCAACAGTGACATCGACACAATCCTACAAATGCAGGCTGACAACGCCCATTGTTTCATGACTCCCACGATAGACGGCGGCTTCATCCACGCTCCGGTCCCTTGAGTCGAGTCGAAAACAGTGATGCTGTGTCTAGTTCTGAAACATCGATTGGCTCATATGTTGTAATTAAACTTTAATGAACTTGTAGTATGTCTCTTTGGTTTCAAGAGTCGTTCAACTTAGATGTAATCGATGCTATTAATGTTTTGCTTTTCTCTTCCGATTGTTCTGTTGCATACTTATATGTTGCTTATGTATTGTCTGTGAATTGGTACTAACGTTTCGTTTGTCTACTGCATAGCGATGCCGTGGTATGTCGTGTACAAGGGTAAGGTTCCCGGAGTCTACAACGACTGGGAGGAGTGTCGGAGACAGGTTCATCGATTCAGCGGTAACAGTTACAAAGGGTACACCACTAGGGCCGAGGCCGAATCTAGATACGCCCGCTATCTAGCGGGAGAGGGGAGGGAGCATTGGAGGAACCGGATGAAGACGAATTTCATCGTGATGATGCTCATCGTGATGACCGCAGCTCTCTTCTATGTGATGGTAGTTTAGATGATCGATATCGACTTGTAATGTGAAGACAAACTCGCGGTCTCGAGACTTGTAATATAATGTTCTATCTTTGTTCGGTCTTTTCAATTTGGAGACTAATATGATGAATCGTATTTGGAGACTAAAATGATGAATTGTATTCAGAGACTAATCTTCTATTTTATTCGATGAATCTGTTGTTGATGTGTTCTGTCTATATTTTGTCCAATCATATATTTTGTAACCTGTGCAAAAAACAAAAAATAAAAAAATAAAAAAAACCTAATATTCATACTAATGGCGCATCACATCATAGTGCGCCATTAGTATGCCAAAGGATACTAATGGCGCATCGTTAAGCAGTGCGCCATTAGTATGCCGAAGTTACTAATGGCGCATCCTGTTGTTGTGCGCCATTAGTATGCCAAAGCACCTGGGTATACATGGCCCCCTGGGAGGCATACTAATGGCGCACTGTTGTATATACTAATGGCGCATCTGAGGTGCGCCATTAGTATACCAGATACTAATGGCGCACCAGTGGTGCGCCATTAGTAAAATATACTAATGGCGTGGCACTAATGGCGCACCGCTGATGCGCCATTAATGGCCAAATTAGGTGCGCCATTAGTAGGCCTTTTCCTAGTAGTGAGATCAGATGAACCTCATGAGCATTAACACCAAGACGGTACCTGACCGAGTCAAGTTGCAGTTGCATGCTCCTTTATATGTACTCTCACAGTTTGATGTGCACTAACGCTTTCCATATTCGTTGTTGAACTGGCACCACGGCGCAAGCGGAAACGAACATCAGGGATAATGCTTGACAGATTAACAAAATCTAAAGGAGGAAGAATGGAGATCCATTTTGAGGCAGGTTTAAAAAGGCCATGTGATGCTACAGAGTTAGCCAAGTTAGTATCAGAGGCAGCCATTGCCGTTAGGTGTCATGCATGTATCCTCGCAACATGGATCCAGTACAGGAATGAGAAAGACAATACCCAGTTTAACACCTTCCTTGACCATTTATCCATAAGTAATGTTATTAATCGCAATTTGTAATATTGTCTTGCTCTGTGCCATACTTTCTAGCTTCCTCCTAATAAGACTCACATTCTTTTTCCAACAGATGAGGTTCAAGTTGGATCCCAAAGATGACACAACTAAACAAGCATGCACTCATGTTTTTCAGTCTTCTCTGTGATAGTATTTGTACCACCTTAGAAAATATCACTTTGAAGGCAATGCTAACAATGAAATCGCGCAAACATCTCTAGTGGAATATATTATAGATGAAGACTAGACAACCCTTGTTAAAGACTGGCCTGATCCAAAGTATCAGGTAGGGTATATGTATTTGATTAGACAACATATTGAACTTGTATTTATGTATGTGCCTTACAAGTGTATCTTCGTCTAGGCTAACTGTTTGAAGAACAAGACCAACCATTCTAAAGTGAAATTCCAATAGACAACATGATCTCGTAGCGATATTGCACACTGCGAGGCTCTTGTAAATAGATGCTAGTTCCTTCTTTTTTCTGTGCCATATTATCGTATCTATATTGACTTGTTCCAAATAAAGAGGAAAACCCGTACGGACCAAAAAGAACCTGAACCGAATGCGGTGCAAATCTTCAAGGATTGCCACACCAGCAAGATGAAGGGCGTGAGCACACCAATTCAGGCCACTGTTGTATGTCCTTACACCTCCTGCCTTTGAACTGATTGGTACTGTGATGTGTTCATTTAACTGCTTGGTTTGCAAGTAATGTCAGTTACTCTGTTCACTTTTATACATAGTTGTCTTAACGTATCATTTCACCTTACATGGTTTAAAAGGGATGAAGGATATTCTTTTGGTCTTGATCTGTAGTCTAGTTGTGATGTTCACGTGCGCACACAATGATACAATAGCCTATTTGTTTTATATCTGTTTGCCCATGATATGAATGATGTCATACTATGTTCATCCTACTTTAAACCATGTCTCTTTATCCTTAGATGTCAACGAATGTGAGGAAATAGACAATACAGTTGGCATGCTACATGGACATATGTTCCGAAAGTGATTTTATTGTGTAGTTGGCACTACAATACAAGCTAATGTATTACAATAGTTCACCAAAATAAGTTATGTATAAACGTGAAACATACTTTGTTTGTTTTTGTCTCATTAGTAACTTATCTGGTACACTAATCTACAAGTTCAAACTTTCAGCAAGTTATGGAAGAAATGATTGAACAGCCACAACCACCTGAAGGTGACGAGGCTACCACAGGCACAATGTCACCTCTTGCTGCAGTGAGTCAGTATATCTCCACTAATAGTGCAAAAAGCACCTTCCTGTGTAATTCTGGGTTGGTTGTCAAGGTAACCTCGTCCAAATCGCCTACTGAAAAAAATCTTCCGGCTAGACAGAGTGATATATCTATGCTCCAGACACAAGTCCAATCCCTAATGATGTTGTGTCGGAAACAAAAATAGTGGTTGACAAATGTCGTGAAGATATGAATGGTTTTGAAACCAGACTATCGGACATTTGCTTCATTTTTCAAGAGCAATGGCAGAAAAAGGGGAAGATCGTGCTGCTCCATCAGATTCTACAGCCTGAAACATTAGAAGTCGGGTCAAATGATCTATGCTTCTATAAATCTGATGGTGCTTTTATCTGCGAGGACTGTAAACTTTATGCCAACATGCCTTTTGTTGTATGGTTGGAATTTGTTTTGTTGTGATACAGCATTTATGATGCTGCCAAAGGCTGTAGTAATTATGATGCTATTTTTGTATAGTGTAGGTTTATCTTAGTAATGTATTCGGCCGAAAGCTTTTTTGGATCCCGACATGCCAACATTCGTCGGGCCTATTCCAATTAGGATAAAAACGATTCTGGGCCGAAATTTTCATGTAGCCCACTAAAAACATCTGGGCCTAAATCAGCATAAGCTTTCATATTTTTCTGGTAGGCTTGTGCCCATAGTGGGCCTTTAACAGGCCTAAACATAATTTGGGCCCTCAGTAATAATAGGCCGTTTACATGTGCAAATACCTCGAGCCCATAAAAACATGGGCCTTTAATAGGCCGAAAGTAAGATTGGGCCCTGATTGTGCCAAATAACCCACTGGTCTTAGCAGGTCGAAATGGTGGCCCATTTACAATGTGGATCGTCCACAGGCCGAAATTCAGATGGGCCGTAAATGCGTTGACCTACTACACGGGCCTTTAACAGGCCGGAAGTTCGGTCGGTATTGATTTGTGTCATTTTTATATGGGCCATTAGTAGGCCCGATGTGGCGTTGGGCCACACATGGCCCATGGATTTCTTCCGACGTTAACAGGCCGAAAGTCACAACAGGCTGAAAGTGGCCCAAATCTATAGTGGCCTCTAACAGGCCTAATGTCAGACATGGCCGAATATGACCCATATCCTTCACGGTCGTTTATGGGCCGAAAGTTTCAATGGACTATAAATGGGCCCAAATGAAGCAAGACCTTTAACAGGCCGAAAAAAATCGGGCCATAATTCGGCCCAAATTCTTAGCGGACTGTTAACGGGCCAGAAGTGACCATGGGCTGCGATGATGACAAGTTTAGGACGGGCCGATTTGACACTAGCCGTACGGGCCTTAACTGAGAATGTTGGGCCTTTAGCTGGGCCGGCCCATTATGGTCTGCAAAATCTTGTGGGCCTTTAGCTGGGCCGGCCCATTATGGCTCACTAAATATTGTGGGCCTTTAGTTGGGTCGGCCCATTTAATAATTATGGGCCACTTTTGGGTCGGTCCACGTGTCAACGTATCATAGGCGCATCTCGCCCATTGGATGGGTGACACCTGTGCCAACGCGGAGCTGACACGTGGTTCCATCAGCCAATGAGAATTTTACACGTGGAAAATCGGCATTGGTCGTGGCTGTTAGCGGGTTATCGGATCCAAAACTGGACCCGATAGCTTAACGGCGTCCCATTACATTGGATGCCAGGTGTCAGTCACCCTTGACGAAAGCACTTCCATGACGTGCGATTTATCGTCTTGGAAGTGGACACTTCTGTGATGATAATTTTGGTAATGTCATGGAACACTTCTATGACAGTACATGTATGACAATCTTGATTCTATCATAAAATTGTCATGGATGTACATGCATGACGGAAAATGTGACCTACTGTGACAAACATGTAACATCACGGAAGTGTATTTTTTTGTAGTGTTAACTTACAAGACAAGGATTTAGATAGCTTCGGGCCCCGGGAAACATCGTCCGGTAATAGCCCTACATGCTGTTTATGGCTAGGTCTCATTATGCTCATGAGGGAGTTGCTCTATAAGCTAGCTCTCCTTTGTTGTATCTAGCCTTAGAGATTATCTCGCCCCTTCTTGGTGTGCCTTTCCCCCTCCTTATATAAGTTGGAGGGGAGGGTTACATTTAGAGTCCCAATAGGATTAGGACTAGTCTATCTTCTAATACAAGCCGGATACAAGTCCGGGACTTGATTCCTTGTAAGGGAAATATTCCTCATGGCTTTCCTCTTAAACCGGCCCACCATAACATGATCCGGCCTTCTAGGCCTTGGGCCTTGTCATCCGTCTGACCCGCCCGCTGGGCCACCAGTGGGTTGCAATGTTCAGGCGGGTTGCCCGTAAACCGCAAGGTCCGGGCGGGTCGCCAGTGAGTCACCAAGCTCCGGCCGAGTCATACATCCGGCGGGTTACACCGCGGGGTATATCCCCGACATTAATGGTGCGCCCGAGCGGCCGCACCCCCCATCATTGCCACTAACACAATCCTCTCTCTTCGCTTGCATCCTCGACGCCGCTCTAAGTCCTCAAAGCCATCATTGTATGACGATGCCGCCGAAGTGCCCCATCGAAGGGAGTGGTGACGCCGGGGCTGCTAAAGCACCGGAGCACGGCGTGGAGATGGAGACAGAGGTTGCCGTCACCGTCGGCAAGTTATCGCTACGCCCTGACATCGTCGACGGTGTCGAGATTCCATAGCCGGAGGAGGAGTTCCACACCGACTCTGGTGACGACCCCGGCGACGACTCTGACGACCACTCGGGTGATGACTCCGACGACCACTCTGGCGACGACTCTGACGAGATGGACAGCTGGTTAGTCATCTATACCCATTTATGTATCAAATAGATCATAAGGTTTCTCTGGCTACTCTTGCCTCCCCCATTTTGGAATAGAAATCCTATGGTTATGTTCTCCCAATCCATGAAATCTGAGTAAGTTTCGTCAGATGCATGTAGTGTATTGATTGTTTGAATGGTACAAGTGATAAGTGATTAGTTGTTTCATATGTGCAAATGATTTCTACTAGTAATTCGACTAAGTTTAGTGTTTGTGATAATAATTCCTAGCCAGGACTTGACAATTGATTTTGAATGACCTACATATGTTTGTGCCATTATTTTCTTCAAGATTGGTCTATACATTGACGATTGTGCTTAAAAATTGAACCATAATCTCTGGATATGTATAAATGAATAGCCATAAATTCCTAATCCTACTTCACCACATGTAATCATTGATTTGATGCCAAACTTATTTTACTATTTTTATAGGTGTTGTCTGACGATGTGGACAGCGACGATGAAGATGTCCAAAGGAGGTACAAGAGGCAAATCCTGAGGGAGCTTTATGTGGGAATGCATAACAGGTGTATTAGGACATGGAATGGTGGCTATCGATGCCCATTTTTCAACCACAAGATTCATGACGTGTATCTAAGTGTTCTAGCACATGCAAGAGGACGTGCCATTGGCTCCTTCAAGCAGAAGTATGCTTGCAGGGTGAAGCATGGTGCGTACGTCGAGTACCTGGAGAAGCTTCAGGATCATGCTGGCATGTGAGAAGAGATGTGGGATCGAACTATGTACGCTTGAGTATATATATGCTTAAAGACGGTTGAACTATGTACTTGTGGTTGAACTATGCTTGTGTATGTGTACGGTTATTATCTATGTCTGAGTATGTTTAATCTATGTTTACTTATGTCTAACCATGGGATATAGATGCTACCAGTTCGGTTGATGGAATCTACCTCTGTCTTGGTTTATTGGTCCCCTTTGTAATTTGTGTTAAATTTTGACCAAAGGTTTAACTGACAAAATGTTAGTGCAGGTCAGGAAAAAATATATTGTTGGATGGGTATTTGAGCATAATGTTCAATGATATAATTTTTGGTGACATGCATAAACATTTCTTAGTTAAATATTTGGTAAAATTTTGGTCAAAATTACAAAGGGGACCAATAAACCAGGACGGAGGTAGTATGTCAATCACACACGGTTCCCAAAATTGGAACCATGTGCAATGACTTTCATTTTGCCTATTGCATCAATCACACACGGTTTACTCTAGCAAACCGTGGCCTCCAAAAAAATTTGGGACAAGAAACCCTCACCACCCAATTCAGAAAACAAAAAAGAAAACCCTCACCATCCCCACGTCACAAAAACCCTCACCCCGCCCACCACCCCCCTCCGGTCCCCATTCACACCTGCACACAAGCTCCTCCGCGTCTATGGCATCATCTGTCATGGCGGTAAACACTTAGCTCGCCGTTTGCCGCTGCCGCCAGGCTGTCGGCAAAGCCCACCGCATTTCGCCACTTTCGCATGCTGCCACCTATCGCCATTGACTTTCTCGACGCTGCTCGCGGTCGACCCAGCTCCGCTCGGTCGTGGAATCTGCCGTACTAAGGGTTCTTTCTCATGGACAACAAGGTAACTAATTTAATGAGATATTATATCATGTCTTATCCCAGTTCATCTGCCTCCTTTTATCACCCGGCCGAAATCGCTGTGAATTCATTTTTATTTGAGCTGATTTGAGGGTTTTCTTACGTTCATAGAGTGTACAGTGCGCGGATACATCAGGACCTTGTGGCCTCCACCAGACATTCCATCTCACCGTACCAGATGATTTGAGGATGCGCGCGGTATGTTCAATCTCACCCTAAATCGGCTGGCATGGCCTACTTTCCTGAACATATTCTAAATATTACTACATTTGGATAAAAGGTGCCACATGCACCATATACGTCAAAGGGGATTTTCCCCCTCTTCTTTCTATATTAGGCAAATTAATGATGTATTGTTCTTTCGATTACTCTCATATTTCCATGACATCATGTTTACCCTATCTGTTTAATTATAATTTTTTGTCCTTCAATTTCGACTGTTGTACAGTTCTTTCAATTTGGGCCCATATTTGCATGTTACCATATTTTCTTTAACAATCCTACCATTTTCTGTAGCGCGTCCCTTGCTATGCAACAGAATCCGTAGAGCACAAGCATTCCCTTTACATAAATCAAGACTGCAGGGATGTCATACTGCACACAAACCATGGGTTTACAATCGTTACTACTGTAAGACTTAATGAACGTGGTGACCCCTATTTTGGCACTGGCTTTTGGAGAGAAATTGCTAAGTTTTATGAACTGCAAGCTGGCACTGGAATTGCACTGCACATAAAAGGGCCTGGTCATGAGATATATGGTAATTTTCCCGACGATATCATCCGTCCAAACTTTGTTCGAAGAAAGTTTTCTCTTCAACTATCTGCATGTTGACTTACATAGCAATATCAAATGAATTGTGTAGTATTTAAGCAACCAACTGTTATTCCCTTTTCTTACTATGTTCTTAGCTAATAACTTCTAGTTACCAATACACTTTTCTATTGCCTTGTTTTAACTAAATATTCCATGTACTCCCATTTCTATCAGAAAGCGCCACTAACAAAGAGACTCCGGAGGTGGAGAACGGGGGCTGCCAACAAGCGGAGGCGGGGCGAGCTAGAACCGCAAGCGACTCCAGCAGGCCTAGACTTCATTAGTAGCCTCCCCGATGATATGTTAATAGTCATCATCTCCCTCCTCCCAATCAAATATGGGGCATGGACAACCGTCCTTTCCTGGCGGTGGTGCCCCCTATGGAAGTCCATCCCTCTCGACCTCATCGACACCCACGAGCTCTGGCATGGCTATCGCAAAAGCTTGGATGCGTTCTCCAAGATCCTCGACAGTCACCATGGCCCAACCAGAGGCCTTAGAATGGGCAAGTTCCGTTCCAATGGCAAGGACCGAGCCAAGCTTGACAACTGGTTCCGATCCCCCATCCTAGATCAGGTCGAGGAGCTCACTTTTGATGATGGGCATATGCGGTCGTTGCCAACGTCCGCACTCCGCCTCGCACCCATGGTGTGATTTGCCAAGTTCAGGAACTGTCATCCCCCCTTAATGACGCGCCCGCTCTTATTCTACCATGATTGAAGCACCTCGAGCTCGTCGCCGTCTTCCTCTCAAACGATGACATGGAGGGCCTGCTCCGTGGCTGTACTGCACTCGAGTACCTTCGTCTTCAGGCGATCAATTGGTTGAGTACCTTTGACATCACCTCCATGACTCTCCGGACTATTTATGTGTGTTGCTGGTGCGGCAGGAAGACATCACAAGATGTGTACCACGGTATAGTCATTGAGGACACACCTGCACTTGAGAGATTACTTGTAGTTGATCAAGAAGGTCCAATAAGAATAAATGTCATTTTTGCGCCAAAATTGATAGTGCTCAGCTACTTGTCGGACAAATACTCCGATCTTGTTATTGGATCCACACCCGTTCAGGTAGAATAGCCTCCTTCTACCTCTCCTTCTACAAATTAACATTATTTCGAATTTTGAAGATGTTTGTTCGCCTGTCATTCATAATATGATTCTGACAAGCTTGACCCGGAAACTGCGCATAGTGAAGGTCTTGGCACTAGAATCTATCGGCCCCAACCTGGAACAAGTTGTGAGTTTCCTGAGATGCTTTCCGTTCCTGGAGAAGCTATATATCGAGGTGATGTTCCTTTCCTGTTAAATGTTAACCATAAGGGAGTTCAATTTGTGACACTTTTTTCCAAGTTTACAACGATAATGTACTATGATATCTGAAGCATTCTTCTGGAGGATTTCAGTACATACATGTCCCCCCCCCCATATTGATTGCTTCATCCATATGGTTACAATCAATAAGCATTTCTCCTTTGGATTCATCTGTACTAGTTTTCTTAGGGAACATTTTATCCACTCCAACCTCTTGGGAAGAAGGCTACTTTTTTCTAGAATGTAATCAAATGCCCACATTAATCATGTCAGATCGAAGATGGCATGTTAGTGCATTTTACAAATCTTGCAAACCAAATAGGCCTGTAGTAATGTTCAAAACTGCATGTAGGCACTAACACATTTTGTTATTTTGCAGATAAGATTAGGCCCAGTGGTGGATAATGTGATACAATATAACAATCATGTCGAATGCCTAGATCTGCATCTCTCAGAAATTACTTTGAACTCCTACCGAGGGACCTTACTGGAGATTATATTCGCCGGGTTCTTTGTTCTCAGAGCAAGGATGCTGAAGGAAATGAGGTTTCCCTACATTTATTTCGCAAAAATGAATGGTTTGTTGATCAGCGTCGGCGCCTGCGGCAGAATGGAATAGGCTCCAAAAATGTTGAATTTCATTTTGGAACTTCAGATGACAGAGTAATCAGAAGTCATCATGTCAACCCCATACATGACTTCTCAGTGGCTAGCCCCTTTGCAAAAATTGTGAGGTTTCGAAACCAGACTTAGAAGTGGTAATATTAGTTTGAACCTCTCTGTAATATTCGAATTTGAGCCATATAACTCTGGTATTTGAACCTTGTAATAATTCGAGCTTTTGTGGTACAATCGTAGAAATGGCATCGTATGAGACTCGTATATTGGTAGCACTATTTTGACCTTAATATGCAATGGTCTTAGATTTTATTGACCATTCTCGAATTTGTTTACCTTTTCGATCTCACAGCACACGATCTGTATAGCTAACTCGATTGCGATCTTCAACATTATTGCACATAGTTGGTTTCATCCACCGTGTGCCATGTAGAGCGCAGAATTAATTATCGCACCTGAGTGTCCATCATCACCCTTCTGTGTAACTTTGACCTCATCACCCACGGGTAAACTTATGACCGAAGTCATTCCACACACTTCATTTTTACAAAGCTTTTTGCAAATAAACGCCCATGATTTGTCCCTCTTCTAGCCGACGCGTGGCCAAACTAGCCGGGTGGGAAGCTTGCGCGGTAAACTGCACGGTAGCGCGGGAACAGGCTCACTGACGATACATTTGGCACCTCTTCGAGCCCACGCGTGCGGTGCGGTGTTGTCAAGCGTGCACTGGAATCCTCCGCCATGAACGTCGTGACAAGACGTGATGATTACAGGCCGGTCGGCCCCCTTTTATTACAGCAGCCATTTAACCCTTATGTCTCTTCAACCTTTCGATCGCGCCCCACCATTGCAAGAAGCACACCCACCACGAGAAATTTTTAGAGGTTATCCTGCGCAGCTCCAATGGCGCTCTGAGCGGCTGCCGACAACGAGAAACAGTTCACCATGCGTGCCGTGGTGGACACCCACAGTAGGTTCATGGACCTCTCGATGGTGTACACCAATGACCCGATCTAGGTGGAGCACTCCATCCACATCATGGAGGTGTTGCTTGCCGAGGAGAAGTACAAGGTGGTCGGGTTCAACCTCGAGTACACCTGCGCTCATGCCGGGTCTCGTCCCAAGGTCTTCTTCGCCTAGATGTGCGTGCGCTACCACATCCTTGTCTACCACTACTGCCTGGCCACAAGGCCTTGCAAGCGTTTTGCCAGGTATATCAATAGCCCCCACTACATGTTCGGTACGGTGGACATCACCGATGATGTAAAGGTGCTCGAGAATTCGGGCATCGCCTGCCAGAATCTTGTCGGCATCTAGGGCCAATACAAGATCTGGGGAAGCAAGGAGCATGAGAAGTACTCACTGGTTCACCTCAACGAGGCCATCATCGACCCCTACTACAGAGACATGAAGGATTTGTGCAACAAGGACAAGCGTGCCTGGCACTCGGCCTAGATGGAGAAACTCGACAAAGCTCACGTCGTGTATGCAGCCAAGAAGGCGTACACGAGCTACAACATGTACAGGCGGATCGTTGACATGAGGAAGTGCCTCCTTCCCCAAAACGGCCAGGGATCCAACTGGAAGTAGAGAAATGCCAACCGTCGTCTCAACAATAAGTAGATGATTAGATCCTCGTTTCTCCTAGTTTAGTATGCATGTAATTTCTTGCTTTGGTGTGTGGAAATGTTATGTGTGTAGTCACTTGTGTAATTGTATGCTTAATTTGTTATGCAATGCTGTCTTTCTAAGTATATACGTTGATGCTCTGTAGACAGAGCGTAGATGTTGTGCGGAAAAATAAATCACATCGCACACGGACTAAACAATGGAACCCGTCGGTGATGTTTTCATCAATCACTCACAATTGTATACCAGCAGTCATTTGCTCACAACACACACGGCTTGTTAGCAGCAATCATTTGTGTTGTTATCGGTCTTCACACACGTTTCCGATTACAAACGTATTTGCCGCATATCACACACATATTGTTAAGTTGAACTGTTTCTGTTCTCTTGTCTCAATGCAAATAGTTCATCCGAGTGAACCGCATGTCCTATATCGCACACACCTTGATCTGGCTGACCGTTTCTTTTGTGTTGCCTAGTCACAAACAGTTCATCCGAGTGAACTGTATGTTGTACATCGCACACACCTTCATCTGGCTGCCCGTTTCTTTTGTACCTCCTCATCGCAAATAATTAATAGAATTGAACCTTATGCCCTGCATTGCACACGCAACTGAAATCTGAACTGTGTTTGTTGCATCCTGCATCGCAAATGATTTGCACCTTTTTGATGGTTTTTTACACCACCATTTGCCATTATTGGATCGCACACAGTTTCGTCGAAGGGTCTTTGATCGTAGTGTCGCGTTAGCAGCATCCTGTAGTAGTGTATGCATTAGAGACAGCCGCATTCACATTAAATAGGGCATCATCTAAATCCGTTGAGACGACAACTATGAACTATTGTCTGGCAAGAAACCTAACCTGTCGTTTCTTAAAGTTTGGGGATGCGACGCTTATGTCAAAAGGCTTTGAACTGGTAAGATCGAACCCAAATCAGAGAAGTGCATCTTCATAGGATACCCTAAAGAAACTATTGGGTACACCTTCTACCACAGATCCAAAGGCAAGATATTTGTTGCTAAGAATGGGTTATTTCTAGAGAAGGAGTTTCTCCCGGAAGAAGTGAGTAGTTGTGCCTTCTCTTGAATTGGAAAGTAGTACATCAGATAAAACAGTTCCCGTGATGCCTACACCAACTACAGAGGAAGTTAATTATGATGATCATGAAACTTCAGATTACGTTACTACTGAGCCTCATAGGTCGACTAGAACACGTACCCCACCAGAGTGGTACGGTAATCCTGTCTTGGAAGTCATATTGTTAGACAACGGTGAACCTACAAACTATGAAGAAGCTATGATCAGCCCAGATTCCGACAAATGGTTTGAGTCCATGAAATCTGAGATAGTATCCATGTAAGAGAACAAAGTATGGACTTCAGTGGACTTGCCCGATGATCAGCAAGCCATTGAGAATAATGGATCTTCAAGAAGAAGAGGGACGCTGATGGTAATATCACTCTCTACAAAGCTTGAATTGTCACAAAATGTTTCTGACAAGTTCAAGGGGTTGACTAAGATGAGACTTTCTCACCTGTGGGATGCTTAAGTCTGTCCTAATCATGTTAGCAATTGCTGCATTTTATGATTATGAAATCTGGAAAATGGACGTCAAAACTGCATTCCTTAATAGTTTTCTTAAAGAAGAGTTGTATATGATGCAACCAGAAGATTTTGTTGATCCTAAATGTGCTAACAAAGTGTGCAAGCTCCAGCGATCCATTTATGGACTGGTGCAAGCATCTCAGAGTTGGAATATACACTTTCATGATGTGATCAAAACATATGGTTTTATACAAACTTATGGAGAAGCTTGTATTAATAAGAAAGTGAGTGGGAGCTCTGTAGCATTTCTGGTGTTATATGTGGATGACATATTACTGATTGGAAATGATATAGAATTTCTAGATAGCACAAAAGGATACTTGAATAAGATTTTTTTCAATGAAAGTCCTCGGTGAAGCTACTTATATATTGGGCTTCAAGATTTATAGGGATAGATCAAGACACTTAATAGGACTTCCACAAATCACATACCTTGACAAAGTTTTGTTGAAGTTTAGAATGGACTAGTCAAAGAAAGGGTTCTTGCCTGTATTGCAAGGTGTGAAGTTGAGTAAGACTCAAAAGCCCGACCACGACAGAAGATAGATAGAGAATGAAAGGCATTCCCTATGCCTCAGCCATAGGTTCTACAAAGTACAATGTGTGCTACTTCTCGAGCTTGCGTTGGTTTTTCCCTTGAAGAGGAAAGGGTGATGCAGCAAAGTAGAGATAAGTATTTCCCTTAGTTGAGAACCAAGGGATCAGTATGGTAGGTGATACACGCAAGTCCCCAATATATGCACCTACACAAACAATCAAACACTTGCACCCAACACGGTAAAGGGGTTGTCAATCCCTTCACGGTCACTTGCAAAGGTGAGATCTGATAGAGATAGATATAAAAGATTACTAAAATGTAAAATAAGATAAAAGTAAATAAAATACAGCAAGGTATTTTTGGTATATAATCCCTCCATTCCGAATAACTTGTTGAAGGTATGGATGTATCTAGATGTATTTTAGTTCTAGATACATCCATTTCTGCGACGAGTAATTTGGAACGGAGGGAGTAGATCTGAAAATATATTAGGGAAAATAGACTCGGGTGAGGGAGTCCTGGACTAAGGGGTCCTCGGGAGTCCGGCCTGTTAGCCATGGGTCGGACTGATGGGCTGTGAATATACGAAGACCGAAGACTGCACCAGTGTCCGGATGGAACTCTCCTTGGCGTGGAAGGCAAGCTTGGCGACCAAATATGTAGATTCCTTTCTTTGTAACCGACCTTGTGTAAGCCTAGATCCTCCCGGTGTCTGTATAAACCGGAGGACTTAGTCCAGAGGGAGATATATATTATCATAACCATACAAGCTAGACCTCTAGGGTTTAGCCATTACGATCTTGTGGTAGATCAACTCTTGTAATACTCATATGCATCAAGATCAATCAAGCAGGACGTAGGGTATTACCTCCATAGAGAGGGCCCGAACCTAGGTAAAACATTGTGTCCCCTGTCTCCTGTTACCATCGACCTTAGACGCACAGTTCGGGACCCCCTACCCGAGATCCGCCGATTTTGACACCGACATTGGTGCTTTCATTGAGAGTTCCACTATGTTGTCGCCAAAAGGTTTGATGGCCCCTTCAATCATCAACAATGACGCTGTCCAAGGAGAAACTTTCCTCCCCAGACAAATCTTTGTGTTCGGCGGCTTCGCACTGCGGGCCAATTCGTTTGGCCATCTGGAGTAGATCGAAAGCTACACCCATGGCCATTAGGTCAGATTTGGGAGCTTGAACTACGTTGCGGACATCCGTGGAGACTTGATCTTCGCCAGATTCGAGACCGCAGCTACCACTCCTGGTCACCCCGAGAGACATGGCCTAAATCTATCGTCGGACTGCATCCAGGAGACAGCTCCCGTAACCGCTCTAGCCTTAGATCCGGAGCAGACTGCGCCATCCAAGTACGGGAAGCTCAACCCCGCCTCGGAGGCCATAGATTCCCAAGCGTTGGAGCCGCACATAGACTTGATCTCACATGATACCTGTGCCACAGGAACTCCGGACTCATCTCTGGCCGCAAGTTCTGAACCATGTGAGCCCGCGGACGCCGAACTTGATCGTTTATCGTTCTTCGAATTCAGCGCCGCAGACATCTTCCAGCACTCGCCTTTGGGCGACATGCTAAACTCATTAAAAAACCTATCCTTAACGGAGGACTCACAGCCGAACTCTATCCGGTCCGAACTAGGGGCTGACGGTGGAGAATTTTGCTTCCCATCCACCACCCACTTCATAGCCATGGTTGAGGATTTGACCGACACACTTGACTATGACTCCAAGGACATCGATGCTATGGACGACGATGCCGGAGAAGAAGAGGCCCAGAACCCACCGTTCACCGGACGCTGGACGGCCACTTCCTCGTATGATGTATAGATGGTGGATGCACCAAAGGAGAACAGCGGCGATGGCAAGGAAGATCCAGCTGAGGATAAACCTTCTAAAATACAATCCAAGCACCGGCGTCAGTGACGCCACTCTAAGTCACGCCGCAGTAGAGACAGCAACACCGGCACCGGAGAAGATAACACTCCAGAAGGTGCCGAAGATAACAAAGACCCCGTTGAAACAGCTAATGAACAAGATGAACGGTAAGATGGGCAGGTTAGCCCTGGTAAACAGGCCACACACGAAGACTCAGAGGACGGAAGTTATCTTCCGCTCTCCGAGGATGAGGTGAACCTCAGCACCGACGATTTCATCGTGCTTTAGGAACATCTTGAGCAGGAACACTTCAAGCGCCAGCTAATAGCCATGGCAAGGAGCCTGAAAAAGAAGCAGCGGCAGCTTCAAGCTGACCAAGATATGCTCAATGATAAATGGACCGTTGTCCTAGCAGCCGAAGAATACGGCCTCAAGCGCCCAACGAAAAGCTACCCAAAGCAAAAATTGCTACCTCAGTTTGACAAGGAGGCGCCGGAATACATACCACCATCGTAAAATGCGGCTGACCGACCACCACGTGGTCGGGACAAAATGGCAACTCATGTCGAACATCAGCCCGCCCCACCTCATCGCACAGGTGGAGGTTGTCGGCGTTCTGGGAACGGGGTCCCCAGACTTGCCTGCCTGCAGCCCACGGCATGGCTCTGCGGGTGGGCCCATACGACCCATCTTCACCAACAAGCACTCAAGACCCTCGAGAGGGGCCAAGCCTCGCGAGGCGGGCGACACAAGACCTCCTCAGGAGCGCGCTCACCAGGATGGCTTGCGAGGGGCGGAGAGTTCAAGGCAAGGCAAACCTCGCGAGGTTCTCGTGACGTGAGCCATGACGATCAAGATCAGGCGGGCGCCAGCGCGCACAGTGTCCTTATATCCCCTTTGGTGCTAAGGGAGCAAGCGCGGGAGCGGAGTATCGAGGCGTCAAGCAAAGGTTTCCATTATGGTGCAACAAGAACAAGACCAGCAGGACGGCAGGACGGAGGTCACCGTGGAGCCCAAGACGGCGTCATCACCAGAGCCTTTGGTAGGCGAAGACTGCTTTTGTCAGGATAAGATGTACTAGTTGTCCCCTTTCAAATTGGCCATTGTAGGCTCCCTTCCCGCTCAATATTTGGGGAGAGGACCACGGCCACTATAAATAGGACTAGCCACCACCATAGCTAGGCATCTCTTTACAAGGCAACTGGCCCGGAGCTAGCTCATCCACACATCCACCAAGCACAAGAACACCTCTCCTCAGGAGGCTGTTCTTCCCCTTGTACTGTTCATCCTCATCCCAAGAGGCAGTCCACCACCACCACACTTGAGTAGGGTATTACACCACAACGATGGCCCGAACCAATATAAATCTTGTGTCCTTTGTGTTGCGAGTTCGTCGAGTTAGTCCGTGATATCTAGTGAAGCTAGGACGTGGATCGGTAGGGAGGAGATCTTTGCATGCACCCCAATGTTCGAACCTTGAGGGTTTTGCCAGAACCCATGATCCGATAGAGGTAAATTAGCCCACGGCCATAGATATGACCTCCGACAAAACCTAAAAAATAAAGAAGGACATACCAGATCAATCTACGGATCGCGAGGATGTGCCTCGACACGTGACGACGGCCACCTGTTCGGACATGACAAACTTAGTCATGCACGGGCTGAAAACCGCAGACGGACTCCATCAGAGCTATGTCGCGATACAGCCCGATATAGAGGTGCCGCACACCCTCATTGCTTCACTAATGAGGTCATAGATCATGAATTCCCAGAAGGGTTCAAACCCATGAATATAGAATCATACGAAGGAACCACAGACCCCGCGGTATGGATCGAAGACTTCATTATCCACATTCATATGGCCCGCGGTGACGACCTCCACGCCATTAAATACCTCCCTTTAAAACTCAAGGGGCCAGCTTGGCATTGGCTCAACAGTCTGCCTGAAAATTCTATTGGCAGCTGGGAGGACGTGGAAGAGGCCTTCCTCGATAACTTCCAAGGTACATATGTGTCGGATCATGGGTTCCGGCAAACCCTCAAGGTTCAAAAACCGGGGTGCACGCGAAGATCTCCTCCCTAACGATCCACGTCCTAGCCTTGCCAAATCTCAAGGACTAGCTCGACGAACTCGCAACATGAAAGACACAAGATTTATACTGGTTCGGGCCACTGTTGTGTTGTAATACCCTACTCCAGTGTGGTGGTGGTGGATTGCCTCTTGGGCTAAGGATGAACTGTACAAGGGGAAGAACAGCCTCCTGAGGAGAGGTGTTCTTGTGCTTGGTGGATGTGTGGATGAGCTAGGTCTAGACTAGTTGCCTCTTGGCGAGATCTTCTCTCTTGGCAAGATCTTTCCTCTTGGCAAGATCTTCTCTTCTTGGCGAGATCTCGTCTCCCTTGGCTATGGTGGTGGCTAGCTAGCCCTATTTATAAAGGCCCTGGTCCTCTCCCCAAATATTGAGCGGGAAGGGAGCCAACAACAGCCAATTCGAAAGGAGACAACTAGTACAGCTTTTCCTGACAAAAGCAGTCTTCGCCTGCCAAAGGCTCTGGTGGTGATGCCGTCTTGGGCTCCACAGGGACCTCCGTCCTACCGTCCTACTGGTCTTGGTCTTGTTGCACCAATATGGAAACCTTTGCTTGACGCCTCGGTACTCCACGCCTACGCTTGCTCCCCTAACACCAAAGAGGAAACAAGGACACTGTTCGCGCTGGCGCCCACCTGATCTCGATCGTCATGGCTCACGTCACAAGAACCTCGTGAGGTTTGCCTTGCCTTGAACTCTCCGGCCCTCGCGAGCCAGCCTAATGAGGGGGCTCTCGAGGAGGTCTTGTGTCGTCCGCCTCACGAGGCCTGGCCCCTGGCGAGGGTCTTGGATGCTTGTTGGTGAATATGGGCCATACGGGCCCGCTCGCTGAGCCACGCCGTGGGCCGCAGGCAGGCAAGTCTGGGGACCCCCGTTCCCAAAACGCCGACAATAGCCTCCGGGCCCAAGGCACGCTCGGGTTTGGCTTCGAGGCTAAGCCAAAGGGCAAGTGCGAAGTGCCGCAGGCCCCCTCAGCCCGCGGCCTTGGTTGACACGTGGCAGTTGATTGGGCGTGGGCGTCTCCGCTTCCCCATGCTACCTCGGCAACTGCCCAACTTGACAAGTCCCTGCGACATGCAAGGAAAACCATCATTACTTGTGATCGTGGGGGGCGCTGGTTGGCCTTCTCCTGCTATAAATGGGAGGGGCGGAGCCCCCGTCACCCATCTCTTCCCATTCCGTCTGCTTCTTCTCCTTCCTTGCTCCACTGCTTGCTAGTGCAGTCATGGCGCCGATTCTGAGGTTCTCGGCCGCGGAGAAGGGCAAGGCTCCTCTCAACGAGCCTGAGGTGCTCCCGCCGAAGAAGAGGAGGTCCCATCGTCACAAGGTGCTCGTGAGGCTGGTGGTACGAAAGGCCGCCTCCTGGGTACCCGCTGCCCTTGTATGCTCACGTCGATTGCTCCGGAGGGGGAACCGGCGAGCGTTGCCGCCCGTGCCAGAGCCGTGGTCGCCAGGCCGCGGTGGCGCACGCCGTCGCCCCAGGGGTCCATGCCGCGGACTCCTCGCGCGAGTTTGTGTTGTGGGCGGCGATGCCCTCGAGCACTTGGATTCGCCTCCCGCAGAACTTCGCTGCCGAGATGCCGCCGAGGGGCCCTCTCGAGCTCTGGCTGCAGCACACCGACTGCGACGCCCCAGCGACAGGAGCAGAGCTCGAAGCCGTCGCCTCCGGCAGGATCTTCATGACCTGGGTCTGGGCGATATTGCTCGAGTCTGCCGCGCGGAGGGCGCCCTCGCGATCCACTTAGAGTATGACGGCGCCTCCGTGCTGCTCTTCAAGGTCTTCGACGAGGAAGGCCGCCGCCTAGGATGCTTCCCTGAAGGAGGTCGCCAGGATGGCACTGCGGCAGGCGCTGGGCCTGCCGCAGGCTTTGCCTGCAGCTCCTCCAGCGACAGCGGCGACTCCTGGTGGTCCAGCGACTCTCCTGAGCTTGCGGAGTCTCCAGAGACGAGCGACGACAGCTACGTGCCCCCGAGATCCCGCCGAGCCCGGAGCAGGGCTGCAGCGTCAGGCCTCTATCGCCGCTGATCTGGATGAGGTTGGCGCCGGCCTCTGGTGGCCCACTGTTGATGATGGCGTCATCTTCAGGGGCACGCGTAGTTAGGATTCTCTAAGTCCTCGCCTTTTGTTCCCTGCGAGGAATCGAAACGAACCCCGTGGGGGTGTGTAAAGCGTCTGTAATGTCTTCTGCTGATATTATCCTACTTATGGATGTTTATGTGCGCATATCCTACTGAGGCCCGGCCTCCCCTTTCCAATCCTGCGGCAGCTGGGGGCTCTAGGCTGACAGGTCCCGGTCCCCAGGCAGGCTACAGCCGTCGCTGGTATGCCAGGTCGCGTGCCGTGGTCAAGGCCAGGAGGTGAGCGGCCCAAGGTCCAGTAAGATCTCCTGAGGCGCGATGCTCAAGAGGTCCCCTTTTGCACGCAAGCAGCTTCCTTAGGATGGGAAAGGGAGGAAACGTTGCTGCAGCAGGGCTGCGGTGAATGAGGGTCTCGTGCCGTAGCGATTGGTGGGTTCCGAGTGTGAACTTATATTGGTTGTCTGGAGTCCGTACTTCGACTCGCGCCGGACTTGTGCGTCGACAGATGTAGTGCAGCTGGGTTAGGCCCATGTGAGCCTCCCCCTCCTCCCTGTGCTCTCCTAAGTGCTCTGCGTCCTTATGTCTCAGTCCTCGAGCGAGCACAGCCGCCACTAGTATGCTAGGTCACGATGCCGTGGTCAAGGCCAGGGGGTGAGGGCTGGAGAGCCAGTAAGAGCTCCTGAGACGCGATGCTCAGGAGCCCCGCTTTTAACGCGCAAGCGAATTGCACAAGAGAAGAGGGAGAGTCCGTGGTACCGCCCGCTGTTGTCCTTGGGAGGTTCTGCAGGTTAGTGTGAGGAAGGGCTCGAGCCACCATGGTGATTGCTGGTTCGCCTCAGGTACGTGGGAGGGGACTCCCTACTGCGGAGAGCCCCCGGGGCGTGCACAGCCCTGCCCTGACACGTGGCTTGCACGGCAGGCCTAGACGAGGTGTGTCTGGGCACTCCTGAGCCAGCGTGGGACTCACGAGACCCTACCACAAGGCGGGTTGCGCGAGGTGTTGATTCTTGTTCCCTGTCTGGGTCTTGCGAGGTGGTCAGGCAACCTGCGTTGAACGAATCTCCTAAGGTTATCGTGTGAGAAGGCCAAGCACCAACGGCCCAGGAGGTGACGTGAACAGGGCCGGCCCGCCAGACAGAGCTCAGCCATTGGATTTATCAACGCTGCAGGGACGGGCCTGAGCATAGATGCCATGCCTAACCCTCTCACGCGACGGGTCCTGAAGAAAGACGACGGGCGCGCGGCTCCCGTGGTGGGCGACAATCAAGCAGGTCATAATCATAGATGAATTAAGCATGGAAGGCAAACTAGCTCAGGTAAATGCATGAACGATACGCGCCACCGGTTCTGGCCCGAGCGGCTTGGGGATGATGCAGCCCGAGGGGCGCCCCCAGCAAGGTAAGCTAAAGACATGAAAAAGAAATGATACATGCCACAGGGACGGACCCACACAGCATGGGAATGATGCGGCCCACAGGGCACTCCCAGCTAAATGATCATGGAAAATGTCACCTGGTTCCGTTGATGAAGGGGTGTTGAGGCAGCTGAGGATACGCGGCGAAGGGGTTGATCCTCACGAGCTACCGGGGCCCTGAGCCTCGGGAGGCTCTGGGGGTCCAGGCGGTTCCTTGCAGGCCGTCTCCATCTCCGCCAGGACTGTGTGGTGCTTGGCCTCCTGAACCGCCATGACGCTCTGCAGGTTGCGCTGGAAGGTGGCAGCCACGCTCGGCAGGCTGAACGGCATGAAAACGTAGTTGTGAGGTGGACCTTCGCAGCGTCCAACCCGCGAAGGCTAGAAGTGCTCCTGAGATGCTGCTCGGTTGAGCCCTGGTATGTCAATGCAGACACGCAGCTCACCACCCTCGCCTGGGTAGGGAGCAGCACCAGGTGGGCGGTGGTTGCCGCGTATTGCTCTTGCTTCCTGAAGCTCCTGAGATACCTTGGTGATGAACTCCTGAGCACCGGGCGCTCCTTGCCCAGTGTCCTCCTGAGGGAGACATGCTGCGAAGCATGCCTCCTAGTGGTGCCCGAGCGCCTCCCTCGTGATGTTGGCAACGTTTGAGGCCCTCCAGAAAAGAGCCCCCGAGACCTGCCCGGGGAGGGCGCCGGGCGCGCCTTCCTATGCGACAGAGGGAGGTGCCCCAGGTGCAGGCGCTAATCCCGACGAGGTGCCACCCGCGGCGCTGCCCTCCTGAGGTCCAGCACGGAGTAGCTGCTTCTTCTTCTTGGGGACGACCTCAGGGGGGTACCGAGCTGCATTGTTACCGGGGTCTTCGATTGACGCTGCTTGGAAGGCGCGCTCGAGGGAGCACACTGCATCTCTTTCTTCATAGGGGACTGTGATGATCCCGCCGCTTCCTGGCATCTTGAGGACGTTGTAGCCATGGTGCGTCACGGCCATGAACTTGGCCAGGGCCAAATACCCGAGGATGGCATTGTATGGCAGACGGATCTGGGCGACATCGAAATCGATGAGCTCGGTGCGGTAGTTGTCGCGCTGTCCGAAGGTGACAGGGAGGCGGACCTGCCCGATCGGAGTGGTGGAGCCGTCGGTCACTCCTGAGAATGGCTTGGTAGGCTGAAGCTGGTCATATGGCACTTGGAGATTGTCAAAAATGTCGACAGACAGGACGTTGAGCCCTGCACCGCCATCGATGAGAGTCTTGGTAACTTGCACGTTGCTAATGACTGGCGAACAGAGCATCGGGAGGACTCCGGCGGTTGCCGCGCACTTGAGCTGATCTGCTGAGCTGAACAAGATAGCGTACTTGGACCACCTAAGTGGGCGCGTGGCCTCAAGCTTGGGGAGGACTGCATTCACCTCGCGAGCGAACTGCTTGAAGATACGCTACATGGCTGGGGCTTGAGCTCTGCCCAAGATGCAGGCGATGGCACACGGCTCCTGGAAGCCCCCAGCTCCCTCGCCTTGATGGTGGTCATCATTCCTTCTTGGTGGTGGCGGAAGCGGAGGGAGACCGGCGTTGCCCCGAGGGCGATCCTCACAAGGCCGATCTCTCCAGGTGCCCTCGCGAGGCTGATCCTGCCAGCGATCCTCACGGGGCCGGTCGCGCCACTCCTGGAGCGGGCCACGGTCGTCCCAATGTCCGCCACCATGTCCTCCTCCTTGGTCGTATCCCTGGTCGTTACGCTCGGGGCGTCGACCGTAGCGTCCTTCACAAATGGCCCTGAGCTCTTGACAGTCGCTGGTGTTGTGGCTATTCAGGTTGTGGAAGGCGCAGAACGGCCGGCTGCTCTTGGATGACTCGGGCTGGTCCCTGCCACGCATTGTGTCCAGCTCCGCCGCGAGCACGGATGCTCCCTTGCGCTTCACGTCCTTGGCCTTGGCTTTATTCTCCTCCGGGTCTACAGCCGGGAGCTCGAGGAGGGAGAGGCGCCCCTCCATGGCTCTTGCGCACTTGGTCGCCAGGTTGAACAACTCCAGATATGTGCACAACTCCTCGTGGATGGCGAGTTCCTCCTTCATCTTGACGTCGCGGACACCATCGGAGAATGCGGAGATGATGGCCTCGTCCATCACCTTGGGGATCTTCAGGCGAACGTTGTTGTAGCGTTGGATGTACTTCTGGAGGGTTTCTCCTGGTTGTTGCTTGACGCGGCGTAGGTCACCCGCAGCCGGTGGGCAGTCGCGAGTGCCCTGGAAGTTGGCAACGAAATGGTCGCGCATCTCGTTCCAGGAGGAGATAGAGCCTGGAGGCAGGTTCAGGAGCCAAGATCAGGCTCCATCCTTGAGAGCCATGGGGAACCAATTTGCCATGACTTTCTCATCGCCGTTGGCCGCCTCGATGCTCAGCTCATAGAGCTGCAAGAACTCCGCAGGGTCGGGGGTGCCGTCGTAGCGAGGAGGTAGGTCCGGCTTGAACTTGCCTGGCCCAGCGACGCTGCGCAGCTCAGGGGTGAAGGCATGATAGCCTACCGTGGTTGCCGGGACTCTGCGCTAGTGGAGAACTTGTCCTTGAAGGGGTCTGCACACCGCCCCACAGGCGGCACGCGGTCTTGGCATGGTGGTGTAGGAAGCGCAGGGGCGTTCTCCTGCGACCGAGGGACTTCTTGGCAGCTTCTTTCTTCTTGCGCGGGCGCCAGATGTGCCAGGTAGCGCCGTGGGGACGCGCGTCTAGGCGCCAAGACTCCGTTTTGGGGCAGAAGTGGTGGAGGCGCTTCATGGGCTATGCCGCCCGGGGCCGGCGGAGGGCGAGGCAGCGAGGGGGACGGCGCGGGGGAGCCCCCTGCGGCACTGACAAGCTCGGAGATGCGGTCGAGCCAGTCCTCATAGAGGTCGTTGATGGGGCGGTAGCGCAGGAGCTCGCGCGCCATGCACAGAGCGGCCTACGCGTCCACGGGAGCGTGGCGAGCGTGGGATGGCGAGCCAGCCGGGGTCAGCAATGGAGTGGCGGTGCGGCCGTCTCGCCGCATGATACGTCTCCAACGTATCTATAATTTTTTATTATTCCATGCTATTATATTATGAACCTTGGATGTTTTATATGCATTTATATGCTATTTTATATGATTTTTGGGACTAACCTATTAACCTAGAGCCTAGTGCCAGTTTCTGTTTTTTCCTTGTTTTAGAGTATCGCAGAAATGGAAAATCAAACGAAGTCCAATTGACCTGAAACTTCACGGAACTTATTTTTGGACCAGAAGAAGCCCACGGAGTATCGGACTTGGACCAGGAGAGTCCCGGGCTACCCACGAGGGTGGGGGCGGCCCACCCCCTGGGCGCGCCCCCTGCCTCGTGCACATCCCCGAGATCCACCGACGTACTTCTTCCTCCTATATATTCCCATATACCCTAAAAACTTCGGGGAACACAATAGATCAGGAGTTCCGCCCCCAGAAGCCTCTGTAGCCACCAAAAACCAATCTAAACCCGTTTCGGCACCCTGCCGAGGGGAAATCCTTCTCCGGTGGCCATCTTCATCATCCCGGTGCTCTCCATGACGAGGAGGGAGTAGTTCTCCCTAAGGGCTGAGGGCATGTGCCAGTAGCTATGTGTTTCATCTCTCTCTCTCTCTCGTGTTCTTGAGGTGGTACGATCTTGATGTATCCCGAGATTTGCTATTATAATTGGATCTTATGATGTTTCTCCCCCTCTACTCTCTTGGAATGGATTGAGTTTTCCCTTTGAAGTTATCTTATCGAATTGAGTCTTTAAGGCTTTGAGAACACTTGATGTATGTCTTGCGTGGGATACCCATGGTGACAATGGGGTATTCTATTGATCCACTTGATGTATGTTTTGGTGATCAACTTGCGGGTTCTGCCCATGAACCTATGCATAGGGGTTGGCACACGTTTTTGTCTTGACTCTCCGGTAGAAACTTTGGGGCACTCTTTGAGGTTCTATGTGTTGGTTGAATAGATGAATCTGAGATTGTGTGATGCATATCGTATAATAATACCCACGGATACTTGAGGTGACATTGGAGTATCTAGGTGACATTAGGGTTTTGGTTGATTTGTGTCTTAAGGTGTTATTCTAGTACGAACTCTAGGGTTGTTTGTGACACTTATATGAATAGCCCAACAGATTGATTGGAAAGAATAACTTTGAGGTGGTTTTGTACCCTGCCATAATCTCTTCGTTTGTTCTCCGCTATTAGTGGCTTTGGAGTGACTCTTCGTTGCATGTTGTGGGATAGTTATGTGATACAATTATGTTATTATTGTTGAGAGAACTTGCACTAGTGAAAGTATGAACCCTAGGCCTTGTTTCAATGCATTGCAATACCGTTTGTGCTCACTTTTATCATTAGTTACCTTGCTGTTTTTATATTTTCAGATTACAAAAACCATTATCTACTATCCATATACCACTTGTATCACCATCTCTTCGCCGAACTAGTGCACCTATACAATTTACCATTGTATTGGGTGTGTTGGGGACACAAGAGGCTCTTTGTTATTTGGTTGCAGGGTTATTTGAGAGAGACCATCTTCATCCTACGCCTCCTGCGGATTGACAAACCTTAGGTCATCCACTTGAGGGAAATTTGCTACTGTCCTACAAACCTCTGCACTTGGAGGCCCAACAACGTCTACAAGAAGAAGGTTGTGTAGTAGACATCAAGCTCTTTTCTGGCGCCGTTGCCGGGAGGTTAGCGCTTGAAGGTATATCTTTAGATCTTGCAATCGAATCTTTTTGTTTCTTGTTTTATCACTAGTTTAGTCTATAAAAGAAAACTACAAAAAAATGGAATTACGGGTACCTCATATGCTTCATCTTTTTAATATCTATCATGAAAATAAGGATTCCGATAGTTGTGCTCAAGTGCTAGAAGAAGAAATCTATAAAATTTTTGGCACTAAATCTTTGAATGATGAGCATTATTGCAATGTTGTTAGTATTAATTCTTTGAGTATCCATGATGCTAATGATATGCAAAGCCACAAGCTTGGGGATGCTAGGTTTGATGAAAATGATATTTTTAGTCCCCCAAGTTTTGATGCGCAAATTTATTATGATGAGAGCATGCCCGTTATCTATGATGATTATTGTGATGACTTGGATGCTATTAAGAATAATGATATCCATGAAACTTGTCATCATGATTTTAGTTTTCAATTGTATTATGCCTCACATGGTAATTATTATGTTGAGTTTGCTCCCACTATTACTCATGAGAAGAAATTCGCTTATGTGGAGAGTAGTAAATTTTCTATGCTTGTAGATCATGAAAAGAATGCTTTAGGTGCTGGTTATATTGTTGAATTCATTCATGATGCTACTGAAAATTATTATGAGGGAGGAATATATGCTTGTAGGAATTGCAATAATATCAAGTTTCCTCTCTATGTGCTTAAAGTTTTGAAGTTATGCTTGTTTTACCTTCCTATGCTAGTTGATTATTGTTCCCACAAGTTGTTTGATCACAAAACCCCTATGCATAGGAAGTGGGTTAGACTTAAATGTCCTAGTCATATTCTTCATGATGCTCTCGTTATGTTACAATTCTTATCCTTTATGTGAGCATCATTGAAATCATGATGCCTAGCTAGGGGCGTTAAACGATAGCGCTTGTTGGGAGGCAACCCAATATTATTCTTGTTCCTTGATTTTAGTTCATGTTTAGTAATAAATAATTCATCTAGACTCTGTTTAGATGTGGTTTATGCTTTTAGTTAGTGTTTTTTCCAAGTAGAAGCTTTGGGAAGACTTGGGGAAAGTCTTGTTGATCTTGCTGTAAAAAACAGAAACTTTAGCGCTCACGAGAATTGCTGCCATTTTTTATTGGAGAGTGATATTTAGTTAATTCCTTTTTCAGATGATTAATAGATAAATCCCGCAAGTACAGCAATTTATATTAGAATTTTTGGTGTTCCAGAAGTTTGCGTTAGTTACAGATTACTACAGACTGTTCTGTTTTTGACAGATTCTATTTTGTGTGTGTTGTTTGCTTATTTTAATGAATCTATGGCTAGTAAAAGAGTTTATAAACCATATAGAAGTTGGAATGCAGTAGGTTTAACACCAATATAAATAAAGAATGAGTTCATTACAGTACCTTGAAGTGGTATTTTGTTTTCGTATACTAACGGAGCTTACGAGTTTTCTGTTAAGTTTTGTGTTGTGAAGTTTTCTAGTTTTGGGTAAAGATTCGATGGACTATGGAATAAGAAGTGGCAAGAGCCTAAGATTGGGGATTCCCAAGGCACCCCAAGGTAATATTCAAGGACAACCAATAGCCTAAGCTTGGGGATGCCCCGGATGGCATCCCCTCTTTCGGCTTCGTTCATTGGTAACTTTACTTGGAGCTATATTTTTATTCGCCATATGATATGTGTTTTGCTTGGAGAGTCATTTTATTTTATTTTGTTTTTCTTGATATTTGAATAAAGTATCAAGATCTGAAATTATTAAATGTTAGAGAGTTTTCACATAGTTGCATAATTATTCGACTACTCATTGATCTTCACTTATATCTTTCGGAGTAGTTTGTCGTTGCTCTAGTGCTTCACTTATATCTTTCTAGAGCACGGTGCTGGTTTTATATTGAAGAAATTAATGAACTCTCATGCTTCACTTATATCATTTTGAGAGTCTTTAGAACAGCATGGTAGTTTGCTTTGGTTATGAAACTAGGCCTAATATGATGGGCATCCAAGAGGGATATAATAAAAACTTTCATATAGAGTGCATTGAATACTAAGAGAAATTTGATACTTGATGATTGTTTTGAGATATGAAGATGGTTATATTAGAGTCATGCTAGTTGAGTAGTTGTGAATTTGAGAGATACTTGTGTTAAAGTTTGTGATTCCCGTAGCATGCATGTATGGTGAACCGTTATGTGAGGAAGTCGGAGCGTGATTTATTTATTGATTGTGTTCCTTATGAGTGGCGGTCAAGGACGAGCGATGGTCTTTTCCTACCAATCTATCCCCCTAGGAGCATGCACTTAGTACTTTGTTTTGATAACTAATAGATTTTTACAATAAGTATGTTAGTTCTTTATGACTAATGTTGAGTCCATGGATTATACGCACTCTCACCCTTCCACCATTGCTAGCCTCTCTTATACCGCGCACTTTTCGCCAGTATCATACACCCACCTTCGTCAAAACAGCCACCATACCTATCATGGCATTTCCATAGCCATTCCAAGATATATTGCCATGCAACTTTCCACCGTTCCGTTTACTATGACACGCTCCATCATTGTCATATTGCTTTGCATGATCATGAAGTTGACATTGTATTTATGTCAAAGCCACCGTTCATAATTCTTTCATACATGTCACTCATGCATCATTGCACATCCCGGTACACCGCCGGAGGCATTCATATAGAGTCATACTTTGTTCTAAGTATTGAGTTGTAATTCTTGAGTTGTAAGTTAATAAACGTGTGATGATCATCGTTATTAGAGCATTGTCCCAGTGAGGAAAGGATGATGGAGACCATGATTCCCCCATAAGCCAGGATGAGACTCCGGATGAAAAAAAGAGAAAAAAAGAGGCCATAAAAAGGGAGAAAAAGGCCCAAATAAAATAAAAAAATATAAAAATATAAAAAATGAGAGAAAAGAGAGAGAAGGGGCAATGCTACTATCCTTTTACCACACTTGTGCTTCAAAGTAGCACCATGATCTTCATGATAGAGAGTCTCCTATGTTTTCACTTTCATATACTAGTGGGAATCTTTCATTATAGAACTTGTCTTGAATGTTCCAATGATGGGCTTCCTCAAAATGCCCTAGGTCTTCGTGAGCAAGCGAGTTGGATGCACACCCGCTAGATTCTTTTGTTGAGCTTTCATACATTTATAGCTCTAGTGCATCCGTTGCATGGCAATCCCTACTCACTCACATTGATATCTATTGATGGGCATCTCCACAGCCCGTTGATACGCCTAGTTGGTGTGAGACTATCTTCTCCCTTTTTGTCTTCTCCACAACCACCATTCTATTCCACCTATAGTGCTATGTCCATGGCTCACGCTCATGTATTGCGTGAAGATTGAAAAAGTTTGAGAACATGAAAAGTATGAAACAATAGCTTGGCTTGTCATTGGGGTTGTGCATGATTTAAATATTTTGTGTGGTGAAGATAGAGCATAGCCAGACTATATGATTTTGTAGGGATAGCTTTCTTTGGCCATGTTATTTTGAGAAGACATGATTACTTGGTTAGTATGCTTGAAGTATTATTATTTTTATGTCAATATTAAACTTTTGTATTGAATCTTATGGATCTGAATATTCTTGCCACAATAAAGAGAACTACATGGATAAATATGT
The DNA here is from genome assembly GCF_056163025.1 of Triticum urartu. Taxonomy (NCBI): domain Eukaryota; kingdom Viridiplantae; phylum Streptophyta; class Magnoliopsida; order Poales; family Poaceae; genus Triticum; species Triticum urartu. Next base: position 494,310,737 of record NC_141875.1, on the reverse strand, counting down.
TAGGTAGCATTCCACATCAAAAATTCTGTTTTTATCATTTACCTACTCGAGGACGAGCATGAATTAAGCTTGGGGATGCTGATACGTCTCCAACGTATCTATAATTTTTTATTGTTCCATGTTATTATATTATCAACCTTTGATGTTTTATATGCATTTATATGCTATTTTATATGACTTTTGGGACTAACCTATTAACCTAGAGCCCAGTGCTAGTTTCTGTTTTTTCCTTGTTTTAGACTATCGCAGAAAAGGAAAATCAAACAGAGTCTAATTGACCTGAAACTTCACGAAACTTATTTTTGGACCAGAAGAAGCCCACGGAGTATCGGAGTTGGACCAAGAGAGTACCGGGCTGCCCATGAGGGTGTGGGCAGCCCACCCCCTGGGCGCGGCCCCTGCCTCGTGGACAGCCCGGAGATCCACTGACATACTTCTTCCTCCTATACATACCCATATACCCTAAAAACTATGGGGAACACAATAGATCGGGAGTTCCGCCGCCAGAAGCCTCCGTAGCCACCAAAAACCAATCTAAACCCGTTCTGGCACCCTGTCGGAGGTGAAATCCTTCTCCGGTGGCCATCTTCATCATCCCGGTGCTCTCCATGATGACGAGGGAGTAGTTCTCCCTAAGGGCTGAGGGTATGTGCCAGCAGCTATGTGTTTGATCTCTCTCTCTCTGTCGTGTTCTTGAGGTGGTACGATCTTGAAGTATCGCGAGCTTTGCTATTATAGTTGGATCTTATGATGTTTCTCCCCCTCTACTCTCTTGTAATGGATTGAGTTTTCCCTTTGAAGTTATCTTATCAGATTGAGTCTTTAAGGATTTGAGAACACTTGATGTATGTCTTGCGTGGGATACCCGTGGTGACAATGGGGTATTCTATTGATCCACTTCATGTATGTTTTGGTGATCAACTTGCGGGTTCCGACCATGAACCTATGCGTAGGGGTTGGCACACGTTTTCGTCTTGACTCTCCAGTAGAAACTTTGGGGCACTCTTTGAGGTTCTATGTGTTGGTTGAATAGATGAATCTAAGATTGTGTGATGCATATCGTATAATCATACCCACGGATACTTGAGGTGACATTGGAGTATCTAGGTGACATTGGGGTTTTGGTTGATTTGTGTCTTAAGGTGTTATTCTAGTACGAACTCTAGGGCTGTTTGTGACACTTATAGGAATAGCCCAATGGATTGATTGGAAAGAATAACTTTGAGGTGGTTTCGTACCCTACCATAATCTCTTCGTTTGTTCTCCGCTATTAGTGGCTTTGGAGTGACTCTTCGTTGCATGTTGAGGGATAGTTATGTGATCCAATTATGTTATTATTGATGAGAGAACTTGCACTAGTGAAAGTATGAACCCTAGGCCTTGTTTCAACGCATTGCAATACCGTTTGTGCTCACTTTTATCATTAGTTACATTGCTGCTTTATATTTTCAGATTACAAAAACCATTATCTACTATCCATATACCACTTGTATCACCATCTCTTCGCCGAACTAGTGCACCTATACCCTACTAGTAGGGTATACCATTCTATTGGGTGTGTTGGGGACACAAGATACTCTTTGTTATTTGGTTGCAGGGTTGTTTGAGAGAGACCATCTTCATCCTACGCCTCCTGTGGATCGATAAACCTTAGGTCATCCACTTGAGGGAAATTTGCTACTATCCTACAAACCTCTGCCCTTGGCGGCCCAAAAACGTCTACAAGAAGAAGGTTGTGTAGTAGACATCACCGCACCGAGGGGTGCGGCGAGGATGCTTGCTACTCGTTCCCCGCCGGGCCGGTGGCGGCGTTGACGGTAGGCGACAGAGAACGACGAGGTGGCCTACCAACGGGAGCCGTCTGAGCTACACGGGCGGCGAGGGCAGCCCTGCGCTCAGTGCGAGCGCGGCGAGCGTCCAACATGGAGACGATGGAGCAACGGGACGCGGAGCAACGGAAAAGCTTCAGTGCACCCCTACCTGGCACGCCAAATGTCGAACCACGGGTTGCGGCAAACCCTCAAGGTTCGAACACTGGGGTGCACGCAAAGATCTCCTCCCTACCGATCCACGTCCTAGCCTTGCCAAATCTCAAGGACTAGCTCGACGAACTCGCAACATGAAAGACACAAGATGTATACTGGTTCGGGCCACCATTGTGGTGTAATACCCTACTCCAATGTGGTGGTGGTGGATTGCCTCTTGGGCTAAGGATGAACAGTACAAGGGGAAGAACAGCCTCCTGAGGAGAGGTGTTCTTGTGCTTGGTGGATGTGTGGATGAGCTAGGTCTAGACTAGTTGCCTCTTTGCGAGATCTTCTCTCTTGGCGAGATCTTTCCTCTTGGGAAGATCTTCTCTTCTTGGCGAGATCTCGTCTCCCTTAGCTATGGTGGTGGCTAGCCCTATTTATAAAGGCCCTGGTCCAATCCCCAAATATTGAGTGGGAAGGGAGCCAACAATGGCCAATTCGAAAGGGGGCATCTAGTACAGCTTATCCTGACAAAAGCTGTCTTCGCTTGCCAAAGGCTCTCGTGGTGATTGTCGGTGTCAAAGTCGGCGGATCTCATGTAGGAGGTCCCGAACTGTGCGTCTAGGATCGATGGTAACAGGAGGCAGGGGACACAATGTTTACCCAGGTTCGGGCCCTCTCTATGGAGGTAATACCCTACGTCCTGCTTGATTGATATTGATGAATATGGGTGTTACAAGAGTTGATCTACCACGAGATCGTGATGGCTAAACCCTAGAAGCCTAGCCTATATGACTATGGTAGTGAATGTGTCCTTTCCGGACTATCCCTTTCGGTTTATATAGACACCGAGGGGATCTAGGGTTTAAATAGAGTCGGTTACATAAGAAGGAATCTTCATAGTCGGTCGCCAAGCTTGCCTTCCATGCCAAGGAGAGTCCAATCCGGACTCAGGTGTAGTCGGCGGCCTTCATGTCTTCACAGCCCATCAGTCCAGCCCAATAGAAAACAGGCCGGACACCCGAGGACCCCTTAGTCTGGGACTCCCTCAGTAGCCCATGAACCTGGCTTAAATGACGAGGAGTTCGGTGCGCAGATTGTCTTCGGCATTGCAAGGCGGGTTCCCTTTTATCCGATCTTCAAAATTGTCTTCGGATGCGATGATAGTATCCGGACCTGTATGCATAACCGTAGGGGATACAATATTTCATGGGTTCAACCCACTGACTGCTTTTTGGTAATATAACACCACGTCTGGCCTTTACTTGCGAACTGTTTTAGCCGGCCCATCGCCCCACGTCCCAGGACGTGCCATTATTGGCATATTTATCCAAACGGAGATCGTGCCTCCCTTTTTAAGGGATTCCTGTCGACCCAAACATGGGTAACCCAACCATTTCTTGGGCACAACTCCTTGGAAACAAGGAAGTTCTTGAGGCCCGAGGGGAGACGTTTGATATTTGCAGCCTTTATATAGGGGTACAGACCTATCTTTTTCTTACATGCTTGCCTCTTCCTCAACTCCTGCTACCCCGAGCTCCAACTCTCGGGCTTCCATCGCCACCAGCCCCAACCATGTCCGGATCTAGCCATGAAGGCCGGTGGGTAGCCTCTTCTGTCACAGAGGAAGACATTGCAAAGCTTCGGGCAGCGCGGTACCTGACTGCTGAAATCCATCATCGGCTTCCCGCCGAGGGGCAGGTCATTCCCACCCCCAGATCCGGCGAGAGGGTTGTGTTCGTGTCCCACTTCCTCCACGGGTTGGGATTTGCACATAACCCCTTCGTCCGAGGGCTCTTGTATTATTACGGGCTAGACTTCCATGATTTGGCCCCGGACTCTTTTCTTCTCATATCGACGTTTATCATCACGTGTGAAGCCCTCCTCCGAACTCCTCCGCACTTCGGCTTGTGGCTCAAGACCTTCAATGTGAAGCCGCAAGTGGTAGAGGGCGAGCAGGCCGAGTGCGGCGGCGCTGCAGTAAGCAAGCTTGCTAGCGCCGTTTGACTGAAAGGATCCTTCACCAAATCTTCCGATCTGTGGCAGCAGGGGTGGTTCTATATCTCCGAGCCCCGCAGCTCCAAGTGGGAGACCACGGCCGTATTTTGACCCAGCCCTCCAACACAACTTGTGTCGTGGATTAATAAGTGGCTAGATTGGGGATCAACGAATGATGTGCAAACTCTGCAAAGTCGCATTCGGAACCTCATTGAGAGGGACATCAACATAGCCAATGTCGTTGAGGGAGTCCTGGATTAGGGGGTCTCCGGACAGCCGGACTATATCCTTTGGCCGGACTGTTGGACTATGAAGATACAAGATTGAAGACTTTGTCCCGTGTCCGGATGGGACTCTCCTTGGCGTGGAAGGCAAGCTAGGCAATACGGATGTGTAGATCTCCTCCCTTGTAACCGACTTGGTGTAACCCTAGCCCCCTCCGGTGTCTATATAAACCGGAGGGTTTAGTCCGTAGGACAACATACAATCATACCATAGGCTAGCTTCTAGGGTTTAGCCTCTACGATCTTGTGGTAGATCAACTCTTGTAATACTCATATCATCAAGAACAATCAAGCAGGACATAGGGTATTACCTCCTTCAAGAGAGCCTGAACCTAGGTAAACATCGTGTCCCCTACCTTCTGTTACCATCTGCCTTAGACGCACAGTTCGGGACTCCCTACCCGAGATCCGCCGGTTTTGACACCGACATTGGTGCTTTCATTGAGAGCTCCACTGTTCCGTCGCCGTAAGGCTCGATGGCTCCTTCGATCATCGGTAATGATGCGGTCCGGGGTAAACTTTTCCTCCCCGGACAGATCTTCGTATTCGGCGGCTTCGCACTGCGGGCCAATTCGCTTGGCCATCTGGAGTAGATCGAGAGCTACGCCCCTGGCCATCAGGTCAGGTTCGGAAACTTAAACTACACTGCCGACATCCGCGGAGACTTGATCTTCGGCGAATTCGAGCCCACGTCAGGTGCGCCGCACAGTCACGACGAGCATGACGTAACTCTGGCGCCCGACAGTGTTCGGGAGATCGCATCTGCAACTACTCCGGCCGTCAATTCGGAGAAAATTGCTCCATCCGAGAGTGGAGGGATAGACCCCGCCATGGAGGCTGCACTCTCAGTGGAAATAGATCCGGATACTGACTTCACCCCTTACGAAAGTCGTTTTGCCGAACCACTGGATTCATCTCCGTCCATGGACTCCAAGCCACCTGCATCCGTGCCTATCGAATCCAACTGGGCACTGATCATGGAGTTCACCTCCGCGGATATCTTTCAGCACTCACCTTTCGGCGATGTGCTAAAATCATTAAGGTCTCTCTCCCTATCAGGAGAACCTTGGCCGAACTATGTCTGGCTAGAATGGGATGCGGACGACGAAGAAATTCGTTGCCCACCCACCACCCACTTAGTAGCCACTGTCGACGATTTAACCAACATGCTCGACTTCGACTCCGAAGACATCGACGGTATGGACGACGATGCAGGAGACGAACAGGAACCACCGCCCACAGGGCGCTGGAACGCCACCTCATCACATGACATATACATGGTGGATACACCCAAAGAAGTCAGTGGCGAAGATACATCAGAGGATGGCCCCTCCAAGAAGCATTCCAAGCACCGACGTCAGCGGCGCCGCCCTAAGTCCCGCCATAGCAAAAACAGCGATAACAGCGCAAGAGAAAATAACACTCCAGTCGACTCCAGAGGAAACGACGACCACATCGCCCCGGCAGCAGAGCATGACGAAGCTGCAAGCGGCAAACATAGTACGGATCTGATGTCCGAACACGGCGACACCAAGGATAAACCTCATCAAACCCCCTCTGGGGAGGAAAACAGTCTGGACGAAGATGCACACATCATCCCGGAAACGCACTTGGAGCAAGACAACCTCCGTAGAAGGCTTATTTCCACAGCGAGGAGTCTGAAGAAGTAGAAGCAAAGGCTTAAGGCCGCACGAAATACGCTCAACAGCAGGTGGAACAAAGTGCTCGACAACGCAGAAAAGTATAGTGGAATTTACAACACAAAGAGCTATCCAAAGCACAAGCTACTACCTGAATTCGACGATGAGGCCTTAGAGCCCACACAGCCGAAAAATGAAACGGCCAACTGACCGGATCAACCACCTTGTGACCGTGATAGAGCGGCTAACAAGGTCACACATAAGTCAACACACGATCTACATGAGGACTTGCGCCAAAAAACCGGTACGACCAGATCCATCTATGGATCTAGGAAGCGCGCTCCGGTACAAAATCAAAACCAAATACTACAACCGTCCGAACACCATGGTACATCCAAATACAGGGGTGCCGCACACCCCCTTTGTTTCACCGATGAGGTGCTGGATCACGAATTCCCAGAAGGATTCAAACCAGTGAACATACAGGCGTACGACGGGACCACAGACCTTGGGGTCTGGATTGAGGACTTTATCCTCCATATCCATATGGCTCGCGGAGATGATCTCCATGCCATCAAATACTTACCCCTCAAGCTTAAACGCCCAGCTCGGCACTAGCTAAAAAGCCTCCCCGAAAACGCAATTGGAAGTTGGGAGGAGCTCGAGGATGCTTTTCGGGCTAATTTTGAAGGGACCTATGTCCGACCTCCGGATGCAGACGATTTAAGTCATATAATTCAACAGCCCGGAGAGTCAGCCTGAAAGCTTGGGAACAGGTTTCTCACTAAGAAGAACCAAATCGTAGATTGTCCGGACGCCGAAGCCTTAGAAGCTTTCAAACACAGCGTCGGAGATGAATGGCTCGCCAGACACCTCGGCCAAGAAAAATCAAGAACAATGGCAGCCCTGACAAGCCTCATGACCCGCTTTTGCGCGGGCGAAGATAGCTGGTTAGCCCGTAGTAGCACCAGCGACCCAAGCACATCCGAAGTAAGGGATGGCAATGGAAAACGACGACGCAATAAAAACAAGCGTTGAAATAAAGAAGATAGCCCAGATAATACGGCGGTAAACTTCGGATTCAGGGGCTCTCGACCTGGTCAGCAGAAAAAACCTTTCAAAGGCAGCAGAGAGGGACCGTCTGGCCTAAACAGGATTCTTGACAAACTATGTCAGATTCATGGCACCCCCGATAAACCTGCAAACCACACCCACAGAGAATGCTGGGTCTTCAAGCAGGCCGGTAAGCTAAATGCCAAACACAAAGGGGGGAGGCACCAAGCGAAGACGAGGATGAACCTCACCAGCAAAGCACTGGAGGACAGAAAAAATTCCCACAAGAGGTTAAAACAGTAAACATGATCCATGTGACGAAGAAGAGAAGCAAATATGCACTCGAGAGACACGGGCTATATAGCCCGTCACCCCTGGGTCCAACCCCTGGTTGGCCTACCCGATCACTTTTAATCGCAGGGATCACGCGAGAAGCATCCGGCACGAAGGATTGGCTGCCTTGGTGTTAGACCCAATAATACATGGATACCATCTCACACGAGTCCTTATGGACGGCGACAGTAGTCTAAATCTATTATATCAGGACACAGTCCGCAAAATGGGGATAGACTCGACACAAATAAGCCACAGTAATACTGCCTTCAAGGGAGTAATACCAGGCCTAGAGGCCCGCTGTACGGGCTCTCTATTACTAGAGGTTGTATTCGGCTCTCCCGACAACTCCTGAAGCGAAAGGTTAACTTTCTACATCGCTCCATTCCGAAGTGGCTATCAAGCACTACTCAGAACAGCGGCTTTCGCTCGTTTTAATGCAATACCGCACTACGCTTCTCTCAAGCTTAATATGCCTGGTCCACGGAGCACCATCACAGTTAGTGGAAACACTGAGCGTTCTCTAAGCGCGGAAGAATGTGCGGCGGCTTTAACGGCCGAACACTAGACGGCCTCACCAACTAGAAAAAGTGACAGGTCGTCAAGACCACAGACACGGTTAGACGAGTCCGGCGCATCACCACATACACATGAGATTGGTTTGATGGCCAAACCCTCATAAGATGGTACCAGGGGCTTCCCGCGTGTAATCAGGGCTAGCCCAGCTCAAACTTGACTTATCTTGAATTTTCATAACCAATTTTCTTGCACGGCAACTTTCACCTAAGTTCTTCTCTTTTACAGATGATAATCGTGCTACACCCGTCCAGGACACGGCACAACGGAGACACAGGTGCAGACGTGCAGCAGGGACCCGCTCAAAGGTTTCTTTTCAGATTAAGACCCTGCGTAAACCTTTTTTACTGTATCTTGTTGTTCACATCCTCCGGATACTCAATACAACTGAGAAGGAAGCTGACATCATTGGCATGTGGCCACGTCAGGATATTGCACGTACCTGGACACTCGGGGCTTTATTAAGGGCATTGTTCAGCCCGACATATGTTATAAAGACCGAATACCTTAGGGAGTGTTCGGCGTCGCGAGTTTGGCCCTATATGCATCAGCTCCGAATCATGTCTTTGGTCAAATGTTGGGTTTGCACGGCTCCCATGTTTTGGTACCATATGTTCCGCTATATCGGCTAAGGTAGCACTGGGAGAACTACTGCGATTGTGCCCTGGTTCATCCGGATGAGCACCTCAATAAAGAAAGCCAAAAACTGACTGTCATGATGTAGCGCGAGACTGGTCAACCAGTTGATGACTCAGCGGAATCTTCGGGATTCCTCCGCATTAACGAAGGGCCATTTCCCGGTCATGTACGTACATGCCCTATGTTCGGATGAGCGCAGAAGTACCATGGGCTATATAGTAGGCCCACCATCAAACTCCTATGGGTAAGTGAAAGTGTTAAAGCAATATAGTCTGATTGCCTCGTTCGCTACGCTACCACCTCCTCCATGGACCAAGACGTTGGATCAAGTGTGAGTACACGTTCTCTGCGAACACCCCCGCATTATATGCGTGGAGGTGGAAGCCGACGACTGCAAACTTTCAGGTTATATACATATATACATAAACGGCCGCACAGGAGGCATCATAATACTTTCAGGCAAAAGTATAAACACAGCCTTTACAATTCAATAAAACATTGTTTTTACAATGGGAATACATGTCACTAGAACATAATATTCTTTGAGCACTGAGCCTCTATCGAACGAGCGCCTTCAAGGACTTCTTCAAAGTAGTGCTCGGCTGCCACTCGGCCCACGGCCGAACCCTGTGTTGCAACAGTGGTGGCCTCCATCTCTGCCCAGTATGTCTTGACATGGGCAAAGGCCATCCGCGCACCCTCTATACATGCCAACCTCTTCATAGCGTCGATGTGCGGCACAACACCAAGGAATTGTTGCACTAAACTAAAGTAGCTATCCGTCTTTGGCCCTCCCGGCCACAGATGATCCACAACAGACCTCATAGCAAGTCCGGACAACCTGTGGAGCTCGGCCCACTCATACATTCGCTCATTCAGTAGCAGCGGACGCACTGGAGCATGGAATTGTGACCAGAACAACTTTTCCACTTCACAATTTTTTTGATCCTTGAAGTATTCGGCTGCATCAGCAGTGATTGCTGCCAAATCCATGTAGGCATTCGCAGAACTCCATAGTTGATCAAGAGGAGCATACTTCAGATCTCCGAACTTAGTCCGCAACAAGAAGGGCTTCCCAGCGACGATATCTGCAACAAGAAGGGCAGCTCCCCCTTCGTCGCTCTGATTTTGGAGCGGGCTTCCTTGGCTGCTACCATGGCCTTCTCTAGGTCCGTCGCCTTCGCTCGGCTTTCCTTTTCAAGAAGCTGGTAACAGTCAGCGGCATCCTTCAAATCAACGGCCATCTTGGCCATTCTTTCCTTGCTATGGCAATGTGCGGCCTGTTCGGCCCTCAGCTCTTCGACCGCCTTTAGGGCGGCTGCATCGCTATTCCTTGCTTGTTCCTTGGCTCAGGCAAGCTCCGCGCGAAGGGACTCCACGGTGGCAGCTCCATCTGCAGTCACAACATATTAAAGATATTGGCATCATGCTCCTCTTACTATGTGTTGATCACCGGAGAAATCACTTACCCTGTGCCTCGTCAAGCCGCTTTTTGACAAGCACGATGTCGGCATCTGCCGCATCAAGTTGCCGCTTTAGGTCGGCAAACCCATCAGTCCGGCTGGCCACCGGAGCTTCAGCCACCTGCACATAAAGGCGGTCCGGTTATTACCTGGGACTATGATCCTTTGTTTGCCGCCTTTTTCAACGGAAATCAGAGTCTCAGGGGCTACTATCTGCATAGGGCACACCTAACGTGTGTGGTACTATCAAAAACACACACTATTTCACGTACCTCAAAGCCTCGCAGCAGACTCATAAAAGCTTCATGCAATCGGCTTTCAGCGGATGAAATCCTTTCAACTACCATACCCATTAGCGTACGATGTGCTTCTGAGATGGCCGCTTGCTCCAGAAGATCCTTCAGTGCGTCCGACCGCATACTGTACGGTTCCGGACTCTTTCTGTTGCTCTCTTTAGGAGCCGAATACTGAGGACTCCGGGTGGCCAAGGGATTACCCTCTGGCCTTGAAGGATCAGGAGAAACCCTCTACGACGACACTTCAGGGTTGCCCGCCTCATGAGGTGGGGTGGCAGGGGGAGGTGTTTCGCTCTCCATCATCTCCGAAAGAAGATCCCCCGAAGACGAACTCTGTCGAGAAGGGCTACGATCCGAACTACAAGATATACGCTTCGGTTATTGTCTTCAGAAGTAAGGTAGGATATTTTCACTACTAATTACTTTTTGATTACTTACAGCTCGGTAGAGGGCTGATTCCCTTGCGGACACTGTGCGTCAAGAGTACCTCCCAAGGCAGGACCCTTTGGCGAAGATTTCTTCCCCCGTTTGGAAACCTTTGTTTCCGGATCTTCAGAGGTGGTCCTCTTCCTTCCTCGGGAGAGGGAATGTCAGATTCTTCTCCCTGGTTATCCTCCTTCACGGAGGCGCCCATTCCCCCGGTTGGGGCAAGTAGCGAGTGAGACTCGCTATCGGCCTCTCTATTCCCCCTTTATCTTCCTTCAAGGGCACCTGATAAGATGTCGGCTCCAGCATTCTGTCTAGTACTGGATTGGCCAAGCCCTCGAGAAGGGGGGCCAAACACCTGATCATCTTCGCCTTTGTTATCCAGTCCTGGTCAAAGAGCGACTTTTCAGAATGATGTTATGATAAATAATAGAAATAGTGTGTTCGTCCATGGGATTACTTACTTGGGTATCCGGGCGATTACAGCTCAGACCCGCATCCTCGGTGGTGTCCGGTCACTTTATTTGTGGTCCGAAGAACAACTTGTACATCTCCTCGAGTGCCATGTCGAAGAAGTGATGAATGATTCGCGGTCCCTCCGGGTTGAACTCGCACAAACAGAGAGGTCTACATTTGCAAGGCGGGACCTGGCGAACTAGCATGGCCTGCATCACCATGGCCAGGTTGACGTCTCTCTCAATGAGATCTCGGATGGGACTCTGCAATGCAATATCGTAACATCCTTTACTGGACCCCTGTTTAGCCCCTCGCTGATCCATGTCATCAGTTGTGGTGGGGGGCCTGAGTGAAAGGCAGGGGCGGCTACCCACTTGGAACTCTGGGGGGCTGTGATATAAAACCACTCCCGCTGCCACAAACTAGACACCTCTGGGAAGGAACCCTCTGGCCATGGAGCATCAGCGTTTTTGCTTATTACGACACCTCTGCACTCTGCATGCCGCCCTTCGATCATCTTCGGCTTCACAGTGAAGGTCTTGAGCCACAGGCCGAAGTGAGGGGTAATGCGGAGGAAGGCCTCACATACGACGATGAACGACGAGATGTGAAGGAGGGAATCCGGGGCCAGATTATGGAAATCCAGCCCATAATAGAACATGAGCCCCCTAACAAAGGGGTCCAGAGCGAGGCCTAGCCCTCGGAGGAAGTGAGAGACGAACACAACACTCTCGTTGGATTCAGGAGTGGGGATGACCTGCCCTCGGGCGGGCAGCCTGTGCGAGATTTTGGCGGTCAGATACCTGGCCTCTCTCAGCTTCTTGATGCCCTCCTCTGTGACAGAGGAATGCATCCACCGACCCTGGAGGTTGGATCTGGACATGGTTGAAGGTCCGAAGCGCCTGACCTAAGCCTTGGGTGTTGGAACTCGAGGCGGGGGAAGGATTCGATTAAGCACGAGAGGAAGAAAGGACAGGCCTTGGCCTCTTTATAAAGAGGGTGAATATCAAGCATCCTCCTCGCGGCCATTTTAGACTTGCCTAAAATCGAGGAGTCATACCAACGGGTACAAGTGGGTTACCCACATCCGTATTGATGAGAATCCCGTAATAAGGGGGACACGATCTCTACCTCGGCAAGACATGTCGAGAAAACCGCCTCGCAATATGTGTAGTGCTGGTTGGGAAAAACGGCTCGGATAATGACCGGGCCATGACGTGACGTCGTGCTGTCAGAACACATGAGCAGATTAGATTTGTGGAAATATTATTCTCTCTATGGTGGTATGTGGAAATTATTTTGCAGAGCCGGACACTATCCTTGTGTTCAGAATCTTCTATGGAGTATTCGGAGGAGGAACCCGCCTTGCAATGCTGAAGACAAAACTACGTGTCGGACTCATCATCATTGAAGCCTGGTTCAGGGGCTACTGAGGGAGTCCTGGATTAGGGGGTCTCCAGACAGCCGGACTATATCCTTTGGCCGGACTGTTGGACTATGAAGATACAAGATTGAAGACTTCGTACCGTGTCCGGATGGGACTGTCCTTGGCGTGGAAGGCAAGCTAGGCAATACAGATGTGTAGATCTCCTCCCTTGTAACTGACTCTGTGTAACCCTAGCCCCCTCCGGTGTCTATATAAGCCGGAGGGTTTAGTCTGTAGGACAACATACAATCATACCATAGGCTAGCTTCTAGGGTTTAGCCTCTACGATCTCGTGCTAGATCAACTCTTGTAATACTCATATCATCAAGAACAAACAAGCAGGATGTAGGGTATTACCTCCTTTAAGAGGGCCCGAACCTGGGTAAACATCATGTCCCCTACCTCATGTTACCATCCACCTTAGACGCACAGTTCAGGACCCCCTACCCGAGATCCGCCGATTTGACACCTACAGTCGTTGATATAATGCTAGTTCGTCGGACCCTGCCGTGCCAGCGACGGCCTCTCCGCCTATGGGAGTTCAATCCAGAAGGGCCGCAGACTCTTCAGAACTTCTTCGGCACAATGCACGAAGGAATGTGGAGATTAGTTTTCGGAAAACGAAGGCAATGGCCGGACACCGCCAGAGATGTCGGCCTAGACTGCAACCATACGGACACCCCGGTAAGTACATGTTTGCCGAATTCCTTACTGTCAGATATCCAGTAGCAAGAAACCAACGGTATCATCCTTTTTCAGGGCTGGATAAAGAAGGTGTAATTGATTAGGTGTCCGACTCCCCTTCCCGAAGACCCAGCTACTCCTATGTTGACAAGGATGCTGGCCTCGGCGCCATACCAGGCATCAGCAGGGGAGGGCGAGAAGACCCAAGATGACCTTGGTTCTGGAGGCAAGTCAGACACTGAGTCCGGAGAAATCGACCTTTCCTCGTCCGAAGATGGAGGCAGGAAAGGACCCATTATTCCTTCTCCAAACAAGAGGAAAAGGGCTGCCTCCGAAGATGAGGAGGGCGATCTTTCAAGAAAGGCAAGATGCCACCGTCGACCAGCTTGGGCTTGGAAGACGATGACGTTGAGTGGCTCCAAAAAGGGGAAAAACCCTTGGCCGAACCGTAAGAGAGTCCGGAGTGCCTTGATAGCGTCCTGCTCCGTTGATATCACCGTAACATATTCATGCATTTTTACAGGTCGACACTGAGTTTTTATAGGCAATCCTCCTCTTCGGGGAGTCTTCTTCCAGAGATGATTGAGAGCGAGATGCCTCCTCCAACCTCCTTGCCCATCAAGGCAGATGACTCTGAAGTGTCATCGCAGAGGGTCCCTGTAGACCAGGGGATAGAAGAGGCAGTGCCCCAAGGTGGACCTCCGACCATCCGGGGTTCTGGAGCTGGTGGTAATGAGAGCCCTGGACTGTCCAGTTCACAGCCGACATCGATTTTGGAGGCAGGCGAGCAGATTCCTTCAAAGGATGATTGTGCTGTTGGAGCAGTTTCCAGAAACCCAAAGACTCCGGATATGTTGCGAGACATGTTGCAGAAAGCATCCGTCTTGGGGGAACAACATACCTTGATGGGTACTGTGATTGAGAAGATTTCTTCCGTGAAGAGCGGATTAAATGAAGCCTTCATGAGCCTTCTGAAGGGCTTCGAGGTTTGTAACATAACGTTTTCAGCTATGTGTTATTTATGAAAATATACGTGTGTATAGGTAGTAGCCCCTGATACTTGGGTTGGCTTCCATTGGGAAGCAAAACGGAGGATCGAAAAAGGATCGTTTGAGGACTAACCTGATAAACCTTGAAAATAGGATGCTTCCCCTCTGGCCACCTCCCGGACTATGGAGATTGTCGATTTGCAGTGGAAGCTTGATGTGGCAGGGGATGATCTTGCTTTAATGAATATGCGTCTTGACGAGTCGCAAGGTATGTATTCGGTGCGATCCTCATACATTTTTGTAGTGTAAGCATAACGCTGAAATTTGGCTGCAGATAGTGCTGCCGCCGTTGAAGTAATTCGAGCGGAGCTGGCCCGGGCCAAGGAGCAGGCCCGGCGTAGCGATGCTGCTACCGAAAAGGCATCGGCTGAATTAGAAGCCAAATGAGCAGCACGACACCAAGATGACAAAAAGATATCCAAGGTGACGCTCGAGCTGGAGAATGCTACCGGCTGCTGTGAATTTCTGGAGAAGAAGAATGAAGCCTTAATGGCTGATTTAGAGAAGGCCTTACAAGTGGCAAGAGGGGCGTGGTCGAATTGCAAAGCGGCCCGTGAGGAGGTTCGACAGGCGAGGGAGATTGTGGCTGGAAAGCCCTTTCTGCTACAAACCAAGTTTGTCGACCCAAACTATGCCCAGCTCAACCAAGTATGGAGTTCTTCGGAGGAGTTCTTGGATTTGCCAAGGAGTTCTGCCGATGCGGCGCAATATTACCAAGTGCGGGATGGATATGCAACCGAGAAGCTTTTTTGGTCACAGTTTGGCACATCAAAGCGCCCTTTGTTGCTTAACGAACAGATGTCCCAGTGGGCTGAACTTCATAGGATGTCCGGCGCAGCTATGAAGGGCGTCGTAGTCCGGTTGTGGCCAACCGAGCCTGTTCCGAATAGTTATTTCGGTTTAGTGCAAAAGCTTGTTGACGCGGTGCCGCGTATCGATGTTGTAAACCGGTCTGCGTGCATTGAGGGTGCACGGATGGCTTTTTCCCGAGTCAAGACGTTCTGGGGGAATATGAAGGCCATCGATGTTGCGACGAAGGGTCCACCCCAAGTCAAGGACCCTTCCGGAACCGGAGCATTATTTTGAACACGTCCTAGAGGCCGCCCGCTTTGTAGAGGGTCAGTGCTCAAAAGACAAAATGTTCGAGTGAGTTGTATGAAAATTGTAAAAACAATTTTATAGTTAATCTACTTATGTTTTGCTTGAAAGCTTGAATTCCTTCCGTGCGGCCGTTTTGATATAATCTAAAAGTTTTCCAGTCGTCGGCTTCAGCCCCCTCGTAGGAAGTACGGGGGTGTTCGGAAAAGCATTTAATCACTCTTTATCCAACATCTTGGTCCATGAAGGAGGTGATAATGTGGCAAACCAGGCAATTGGACCATAAGGCGTTAACACTTTCACTTAGCCATAGGAGTTTTATGGCGGAGCTACGACATAGCCCCTTGTATGTATGCGGCGTATGATACCTTACATATTTGACCTGAAAAAGATCCCTCGTGTGACACGGAGAATCGCTAAAGATTCTAATAAGTCGTCAAGTGGTTGACCAGCTCACGCCGCATCATGACAGTCAATTTTTTTATTTCTCTACTGAGGTGCTCATCCGGTTTAGACCAGGGCACAATCAAAGTAGTTCTCCCTTTACTACCCTAGCTGATAGAGCGGAATGTAGGGTAGCAAGCACAGGAGCCATTCAACCCAACTATTGACGCAAGACAATGATTCGGAGCTGATGCATATAAGGCCAAACTTGTGACGCCGAAGTGTGCTATAGAGTTGTTTGGACTTTTACTGGCCACTCATTTGTTCCCACACCGACCCCTGGCAAGTTAGGCCAAGGTATTTTTGTAAAATAACCGTAGGAGCCATATTTGTCGGGAAGACCATATGGATGACAAACTCGGGTATTGTTTACTGGTAAATGAGCGATATGCCAATAATTACTTATGATATATGTATATAAAAGCCATCCCCCCGGCTATTTGACATGCTCGGGGTTGGAGGCGGAGGAACAGGCATAGTACAGGCTCGAAAAATAGAGAGTGCGGTCTACAAAAAGTTATTTTGGACCTCCTGTCGCACGTCTGTGTCGCCCGTCCTAGGTTGGGGGAGTCCTTGATGGACATAGCCCCTTAGGTGAGTATGCGAATCTGGACTCCGATAGAGCCGGTTTCTGATTTTTATCCTGTTCGTCACCTATTCTTTTAAGGATATCGAAAGAGAAAATAAAAAAAGAAAGTAAATAGTTATACATAGAAAAAGGTTACTGGAGTGCTTATGTCGATGCCCATGGTATTTTGAGTGTGTAGTGATGTGCATGTGGTACAAACTTTGTAAGTGTACGGAGTGGGCGGCGGAAGCCGGGTTGCTATCGCTGTTCTAGGTGTAGTCGATCCTCGGGTGGAGACTACTTCAGACCCCCGGTGCTTCTTTGGTGAACCTTTCCGTCATCACTGTCGCTTGGTGGCTTCCTTCCCCTAGGTTCAGCGTTGAGCTTGCCGGCCTGTTTAAAGACCCAACAGTTTCTGTTGGTGTGATTGGCTGGTTTATTAGGGTGGCCATGAATCTGGCAGGGTCGGTCCAAAATCCTGTCCAGGTTGGATGGTTCATCTCGGTTTGCCCTGGATGGCTTCTTCCGCTGATCGGGCTTGGGATTGCGGAATCCGGCATTGACCGCTGTGTTGCCTGATCTTTCATTGTCGGTGTGACTGTTGTTTGTGGCTTGCCATTGGCGTCTCAAATTTCGGAGGTGCCCTGGTTGCTGGCGCTATTGCTTCTACGAGCGAGCCAGCTATCTTCTCCCGCGAAAAAGCGAGTCATCAGAGCAGTGAGAGCTGCCATGGATTTAGGTCCTTCTTGGCCGAGGTAGCATGCAAGCCATTCATCCCGGACGCTGTGTCTGAAAGCCGCGAGGGCTTCCGCGTCCGGACAATCAACGATTTGGTTCTTTTTAACTAAGAACCGGGTCTAGAACTCCCTGGCTGATTCATCGGGCTGTTGGACGATGTGACATAGGTCATCGGCATCCGGTGGCTGGACATGTGTTCCTTGGAAGTTGTCGAGGAAGGCCTCTTCCAAGTCCTTCCAGCTGCCTATGGAATTTCCAGGCAAGTTTTTTAACCAGTACTGAGCTGGTCCTTTTAGTTTTAGTGGGAGGTATTTAATGGCGTGGAGGTCGTCTCCATGGGCCATATGGATGTGGAGGATGAAATCTTCTATCCATACTGCCAGATCGGTCGTTCCATCGTATGATTCGATATTGACGGGTTTGAATCCTTTGGGGAATTCATGATCCATTACCTCATCGGTGAAGCAAAGTGGGTGTGCGGCGCCTCTACGTTGGGCCACACTGCGGTGGAACTCCGACGGAGTCCCTTTGCGGTTTTCAGCCTGGTCGCGGCGAGGTGTGACACGTCCGAATAGGTAGTCGTGTGTCGAAGCGTGTTTTTGTGATCCGTAGATCAGTCTTGCGCTTCCTGCTCCATTGTCCCAGTCCCTCTGCAGGTTGTCTGGGTAATCGTGGCCTGCGTTGTGCTTGCCTTTATGGTGAGGCGGGGCCGTCTTGTGTTCGGCTTGAGTTGCCTTTTTATCCGGACAGAGTTGCCGGTGACCTGCCGTGTTATGTGATGATGGTACGGGCCCCAACGCCCCGTCATCGGACTGGTAGAGCGATCTGTGCTTTGGGTAGCTTTGGGCTGGGCCACTGTGGCCGTATTCTTCGGCGACCAGGACTTCGGTCCATCTGTCATTGAGTAGGTCTTGGTCAGCTTGAAGCTGCTGCTGCTTCTTCTTCAGGCTCCTTGCTATAGCTACCAGCCTTCACTTAAAGCGCTCTTGTTCGAGGGGCTCTTCGGGTACGATGAAGTCTTCATCGCCGAGGCTTTCCTCATCTTCGGAGAGCGGAAGGTAGTTGTCGTCTTCCGACCCGTCGCTGTGCAGGGCCTGTTTGTCGGGGCTGGCTTGCCCGTTTTTCTGTTCTTCCTGCTCGAATATTACTCCCATAGGGTCTTCATTGCTTCCGGCGCTGTCCGGAGTACTATTTTCTCCAGTGCCATTATTGATGCGGTATGACTTGGGGCGCTGGGACTTAGACTGTGACTCATGAGCTTTAACTGGGTCTCCCTTGTCTCTTCCGCGAGGTTTTTTGAGCGTATCGATTATGTATACGTCATGTGAAGGGGTGGTCGTCTTGCGCCTGATGACTGGCGAATCTTGGCCTTGCTCCTTATCTACACCATCGTCTGGACCGTCAATGTCTGCGGAGCCAGGAGTGGGCATGTCAGTTAAGTCCTCGATAGTGGCTATGAAGTGGGTGGCGGGCGGGAAGCAAAATTCTCCGTCGTCAGCCCCTAGTTCGAACCGGACATTGTTCGGCTAGGAGCCTCCCGTGAATGATAGGTTCCATAAAGAGTTTAGCACATCACCCGAAGGTGAGTGCTGAAAGACGTCTGCAGCACTGAATTCAAAGATCAGTAACCGATCTAGCTCAGTGTCCGCGAGCATATATGGCCCGGGATTTATAGACGGAGACGAATCCAGAGTTCCACTAACGCAGATATCATGGAGTGTCGAGTCCGTGTGCGGCTCCAACGTCGTGGACTCTGTGGATTTTGATGGCCCGAACTGCTCTGGTTCTAAGGCCATTACAGCAACAGGGACCATCTCCTAGACGTGATCCGATAACAGATTTAAGTCATGTTCCTCGGAACGAAGGGGAACGATCGCTGCGGTCTCGAATCTATTGAAGATCAAGCTCCACGGATATCCGCAACATAGTTCAAGCTCCTGAATCTGACTTGGTGGCCAGGGGCGTAGCTATCGATCTACTCCAGATGGCCAAGCGAGTTGGCCCGCACTACGAAGCCGTCGAACACGAAAATCTGTCTGGGGAGGAAGGTTTCACCTTGGACAGCGTCGCTATAGACGATTGAAGGGGCCATCGAACCCTTCGTTGACAGCACAGTGGAACTCTCAATGACAGAACCAATGTTGGTGTCAAAACCGGCGGATCTCGCGTAGGGGGTCCCGAACTATGCGTCTAGGATCGATGGTAACAGGAGGCAGGGGACACAATGTTTACCCAGGTTCGGGCCCTCTTTATGGAGGTAATACCCTACATCCTGCTTGATTGATATTGATGAATATGGGTGTTACAAGAGTTGATCTACCGCGAGATCGTGATAGCTAAACCCTAGAAGCCTAGCCTATATGACTATGGTAATGAATGTGTCCTTTCCGGACTATCCCCTCCAGTTTATATAGACACCGAGGGGATCTAGGGTTTACATTGAGTCGGTTAGATAAGATGGAATCTTCATAGTCGGTTGCCAAGCTTGCCTTCCACGTCAAGGAGAGTCCAATCCGAACTCAGGTGTAGTCTTCGGCCTTCATGTCTTCAGAGCCCATCAGTCTGGCCCAATAGATAACAGGCCGGACGCCCGAGGAACCCTTAGTCCAGGACTCCCCTAGTGATGTCGTCTTGGGCTCCACGGTGACCTCCGTCCTGTCGTCCTGCTGGTCTTGGTCTTGTTGCACCAATATGGAAGCCTTTGCTTGACGCCTCGGTACTCCATGCCTGCGCTTGCTCCCTTAGCACCCAAGAGGAAACAAGGACACTGTGCGCGCTGGCGCCCGCCTGGCACCCGCCTGATCTCAATTGTCATGGCTCACGTCATGAGAACCTCGCGAGGTTTGCCTTGCCTTGAAATATCCGCCCCTCGCGAGCCAGCCTAATGAGGGGGCTCCCGAGGAGGTCTTGTGTCGTCCGCCTCGCGAGGCTTGAACCCTCGTGAGGGTCTTGGATGCTTGTTGGTGAAGATGGGCCGTATGGGCCCGCTCGCAGAGCCACTCCGTGGGCCGCAGGCAAGAAAGTCTGGGGACGCACGTTCCCAGTACACCGACAATATGTTCGACCTTGGGACATTGATGACTTAAGCCATATAGTTCAACAGCCCGGAGAGTCGGCCAGGAATTTCTGGACTAGGTTCTTAACTAAAAAGAACCAAATCGTCGATTGTCCAGATGCCGAAGCATCCGTGACGAATGGCTCGCTCGCCACCTCGGCCAAGAAAAGCCAAAATCCATGGCGGCCGTCACGGCACTCATGACCCGCTTTTGTGCGGGCGAGGAAAGTTGGTTCGCCCGTAGCAAAAACAATGCATGCGACGCCGGCACCCCTGAAGTTAAAAATAACAAAGACAAGTATCGACGCAACAGATACAAGCGTCGAAGCAACAGTGACAACACCGAGGATACGGTGGTTAATGCAGGATTCAGTGGCTCTACGTCCGGTCAGCAGAAGAAGCCGTTCCAGAAGAACAATTCAGGCCCATCCAGCTTGGACTGCATACTTGATCGTCCGTGCTAGATTCATGGCACCTCGGGCAAACCACCCAATCAAACAAATAGAGATTGCTGGTTTTTTAAATAGGCCGGCAAATTAAACATCGAGAACAAGGAAAAGGGATCGCAAAGCGAAGACGATGACGAAGAGCCACGGCAACAAAACACAGGGGGACAGAAGAAGTTTCCCCCTCAGGTCAAAACGGTGAACATGATATACGCTACCCACATCCCCAACAGGGAGCGCAAGCGTGCACTCAGGGACGTCTACGCGATAGAGCCAGTCGCCCCAAAATTTAATCCATGGTCGTCATGCCTGATCACCTTTGATCACGGGGATCATCCGACCAGTATCTGTCACGGTGGTTCAGCTGCACTGGTCCTAGACCCAATAATTGATGGGTTCCACCTGACTCGCATCCTTATGGACGGATGTTGCAGCCTCAATCTGCTCTATCAGGATACAGCGCGAAAAATGGGCATTAACCCATCACGGATCAAGCCCACCAAAACCACCTTCAAAGGAGTCATACCAGGTGTAGAGGCCCGTTGTACGGGCTCAATCACACTAGAGGTTATCTTCAGATCTCCGGACAACTTCCGAAGCGAGGAGTTAATCTTCGATATCGTCCCCTTCCACAGCGGCTATCACGCACTGCTCGAACGAACTGCCTTTGCTTGATTCAACGCAGTACCACACTTTTCTTATCTCAAGCTCAAGATGCCCGATCCACGCGGCGTCATAACGGTCAATGGAAATAAGGAACACTCCCTCCGTAAAGAAGAGCACACAGCTGCCTTAGCAGCAGAAGTATAGAGCGGCCTTCTCAAGCAGATCCTTAATTCGGCTATCGAGCCCACAGACACCATTAAGAGGGTCCAAACTACTCTGCAGCAGGAGAGCTCGGCTTGTCAGGAGATCGACTAGCAATCCGGCCTCTGTCTTAGTCCCGATCAAGTGGTGGCATTCGTGCCACGCATACATAACTACACACTCAAAATCCCATGGGCATCGACGGAGGCATAGCTAGCTTGTGGTCCATAGTACGGCTCAACCGACATCGGATACACACATACTTTCACTTCTACTTGTTTCCTTTTCAGGTCTCAATCCCACAGGCCCAATCTGGTGGTCTGGTCATCGGTCCCCTTGAAGGATAAACACATCAAGACAGCGAGAAACGCAGACATATGGGGGAATTTTTAGGTGATTCCTATAACGATAACTCTACCTATTTTTAGGACCCACATGCAGCTCTCCCTTGGTTTTGGCATGTCAAATAGCATGTTGCTTATCGCACTACCCGTATCAATGCGCCTTGATGTACTAATTAAATTACAATGAGAACAGTTTGCGGCTGGAGCTTTAGGACCCCAGCTTTTTACCTTTGCACCTTTTCTGTTTTCTTTCTCTTTTTTTCTCTTAGCTCCCATGTGGATAACCCTATCAGGTAGCACCCGTACACTTTGGTACGTTTGATGTTTGCCAGGGGCTTCATAGCACCCCGCATTACGGCAACAAAAGTCCGAACACTTTTTATAAGTATGGTTCGGCACCCCAAATTTAGCATTATATGAATTGGCTACGAATCATGTCTTTGGTCAATAGTTGGGTTGCCCGGCTCCTGTGCTTTCTACCTTACGTTCCGCTATATCGGCTAAGGTAGTAAAGGGAGAACAACTGCGATTGTGCCTTGGTTTATCCAATGGAGCACCTCAGTAGAGAAAGCCGAAAACTGGCTGTCATGATGCGGAGAGAGCCGGTCAGTTGTTCGGGGGTTACAAATCGTTGGAGATTTCTTCCGCATTACACGAAGGATCGGTACTTCCTGATCAGACACTTATAGCACTCTAGTTCGGATACTAGGGGCTACGCCCATGTTTTTATTGTAAAACTCGTATGGCTAAGTGAGAGCGTTCAAGCCGCATAGTCTGGTTGCCTGGTTCGTTGCACTAAACAATTCCTTCAAGGACCATATAATTGGATCAAGATTGTTTAGATTCCATCTCGAACACCCCCGTACTACCTACATGGGTGCAGAAGCCGACGACTGGCCAACCCTCCGATTTCATACAACACGGCCGCATAGGAGGAAAAAAAATAAAACATTAGCGCTCACGAGAACTGCTGCCATTTTTTATTGAAGAGTGCTATTTAGTTAATTATTTTTGCAGATGATTAATAGATAAATTCCTCACGTACAGAAATTTATTTGTGTGTTGTTTACTTATTTTGATGAATCTATGGCTAGTAAAAGAGTTTATGAACCATAGAGAAGCTGAAATACAGTAGGTTTAACACCAATATAAATAAAGAATGAGTTCATTACAGTACCTTGAAGTGGTTGTTTGTTTTCTTTTACTAACGGAGCTCACAAAGATTCTCTTTTAAGTTTTGTGTTGTGAAGTTTTCAAGTTTTGGGTAAAGATTGGATGGATTATGGAACAAGGATCGACAAGAGCCTAAGCTTGGGGATGCCCAAGGCACCCCAAGGTACAACTCAAGGACAACCAAAAGCATAAGCTTGGGGATGCCCCGGAAGGCATCCCCTCTTTCGTCTTCGTCTATCGGTAACTTTACTTGGAGCTATATTTTTATTCAGCACATGATATGTGTTTTGCTTGGAGCATCTTGTATGATTTGAGTATTTTATTTTTAGTTTACCACAATCATCCTTGCTGTACACACCTTTTGAGAGAGACACACATGATTCGGAATTTGTTAGAATACTCTATGTGCTTCACTTATATCTTTTGAGCTATATAATTTTTGCTCTAGTGCTTCACTTATACCTTTTTAGAGCATGGTGGTGGTTCTATTTTATAGAAATAATTGATCTCTCATGCTTCACTTATGTTATTTTGAGAGTCCTTTAGAACAGCATGGTAATTTGCTATGGGTATGAATTTACGCAGTTCCTACTTCTTCGCTCTCATGGCAGAGCGGGTGTCCTTGGTTGCCATTGTGGCCTTCTCGAGGTCCGTCGCCCTCGCCCGGTTTTCTTCTTCATGGAACTGGCAACGGTCGGCAGCGTCTTTTAACTTTACAGCCATCTTGGCCATTTTATCTTTGCTCTCGCAATGTGCAGCCTTTTCGGCCCTCAACTATTCGGCCGCCTTTAAAGCGGCCGCATTACTAATCCTTGTTTGTTCTTCGGCTCGAGCAAGCTCCGCCCGAAGGGTCTCCACGGTGGCAGCTCCATCTGCAGTCACAACATATTAAAGATACTGGCATTACGCTGCTCTTACTATGTGACATGCACCAGAAAACATTACTTACCCTGTGCCTCGTCAAGCCGCTTGTTAACAAGCTCGATGTCGGCATCTGCCGCATCCAGTTGCCACTTTAGTTCGGCAAACCCATAAGTCCGGCTAGCCACCAGAGCTTCAACCACCTGCACATGAAGGCGGTCTGGTTATTACCTGGGACTACGATCCTCTGTTTGCCGCCGTCCTCGGCGACAACCAGAGTCTCAGGGGCTACTATCTACACAGGGCACACCTAAAAATATGCGGTACTATCACAAATGTACATCATTTTACATACCTCAAAGCCCGTTAGTAGACTCGTAAAGGCGTCATGCAACCCGCTTTCGGCGGACAAAATCCTTTTCATCACCGTACCCACCAACGTACGGTGTTCTTCTGAGATAGTCGCTCGCTCTAGCAGATCCCTCAGTGCGTCCGACCGCATACCAGACGTTGTCGGATTATTTTGGTTGCTCTTTTCAAGAGCCGGACACTGGGGACTTCGGGCGGCCGGAAGAAGATCCCCCGAAGACGAGCTCTGCTGAGAAGGGCTAAGATCCGAACTGCAAGATAAATGCTTCGGTTATTTTCCTTAGAGGTAAGGTAGTATATTTTCACTATTAAAGTACTTTCTGATTACTTATAGCTCGTTGGAAGTTGTTCCCCGCGTGGACTTTGTGCGGCAGAGCACCCTCCAAGGCAGGACCCTCTGGTGGAGATTTCTTCTCCTGTTTGGAAACCTTGGTTTCCGGATCTTCAGAGGCAGTCCTCTTCCTTCCTCGAAGCGAGAGAAGGTCAGATTCTTCCCCTTGGTTATCCTCCTTCACGGAGGCGCTCATTCCCTCAGTTGGAATTGGTAGCGATGGGGGCCCGCTTTCGCCCTCATTATTCCTCCCTTAATCTTCCTTTGAGGGCTCCGGTCAAGGTGCTAGCTCAAGCATCTTTTCCGGTACCGGATTGTCCAAACCCTCAGGAAGGGGGGCTGAACACCGAATCATCTTCGCCTTTGTTAGCCAGTCCTGGTCAAAGAGCGATTTCTCAGAATGACGTCGTGGTAAATGAAAGACGGTGTGTTCGGTTAGAGGATTACTTACTTGGTCGGCGGTGCGGTTGCTGCTCAGGCCCACGTCCTCGGTAGTATCCAGACACTCTATTTGGGGTCCGAAGAATGATTTATACATCTCCTCGTGCGTCAGGCCAAGGAAATTCTGAATAGTGCGCGGTCCTTCTGGGTTGAACTCCCACATGCGAAGGGGCCGGCGTTTGCAAGGCTGGACTCGACGAACCAGCATGACTTGCACCACCATAACCAGACTGAAATCTCCTTCGAAGAGATCTTGAATGCGGCTCTGCTATATAGGCACATCCTTGGCTGGACCCCAGCTCAGCCCTCTACTAATCCATGACATCAGTTGTGGTGGATGGCCCAATCGGAAAGCAGGGGCAGCC
The DNA here is from genome assembly GCF_056163025.1 of Triticum urartu. Classification (NCBI taxonomy): domain Eukaryota; kingdom Viridiplantae; phylum Streptophyta; class Magnoliopsida; order Poales; family Poaceae; genus Triticum; species Triticum urartu. The sequence continues at coordinate 494,285,404 of NC_141875.1, read as the reverse complement.
GCCCACTTGGCACTTCTGGGAGCTGTGATGTAAAACCACTCCCGTTGCCATAATCCGAACACCTCTAGAAAGGAACCCTTTGGCCATGGAGCTCCAGCAATCTTGCTTATTAATGCGCCTCCGCATGCTACATGCTGCCCCTCGACCATCTTCGGCTTCACGTCAAAGGTCTTGAGCCACAGGCCAAAGTGAGGGGTAATGAGGAGGAAGGCCTCACATACGACAATTAATGCTGAGATGTGGAGAAAGGAGTCCGGGGCTAGATCGTGGAAATCTAGCCCGTCATAGAACATCAAACCCCTAATGAAGGGATCCAGAGTGAGGCCTAGACCTCGGAGGAAGTGGGAGATGAACACAACATTCTCGTTGGGTTCGAGAGTAGGAACAACCTGCCCTCGGGCAGGCAGCCGATGCGAAACCTCAGCGGTCAGGTATCTGGCCTCCCTCAACTTCTTGATATCCTCTTCCGTAACGGAGGAGGGCATCCACCGGCCTTGAAGGATAGATCCGGACATGATTGAAGGTCTGAGGCACCTGACCTGGGCTTTGGGTGTTAGAACTCGAGGCGGGGGAAGGATTCGATTGAGCACGGGAGGGAAAAAAGTAAAAGCCTTGTCCCTTTATAAAGAGAGTGAATATCAAGCGTCCTCCTAGTGGCCGTTTGGGACTTGCCTAAAATCTAGGAGTCCTAGGCATGGTTGGGTTACCCATGACCA